>NW_004524645.1:4421801-4466647 GCF_000260255.1 Octodon degus | reverse complement strand
CACACACACACACACACACACATTAGCCACTGACTCTTTTTCTTCAACTTATATTGGGAAGTTGGTTCACTGCAGTCTGGTTTCTCCATGCACTGCACTTGAGAAGCAGCTGAGCAAAGACCTCTAGGGCCCTCCTCATGGTCACAGCAAGGTGACTGTCCTACTCTTAATCTCTCTGATCCCTTGAAAGCCTTAGAATTTACTGGCTTCTCCACAACAGTTAAAGCTGTCTTCTTACTGGGGTAAGATGCATTCTTGCAATCCCACCACTCTGGAGACTGCAGGAAGAAGATCGCTGTGAGCTCCAGGCCACCCAAGGCTACAAAGTGTGTTCAAAGCCAGCCTAAACTACAAAGGGAGGCCCTGTCTCAAAAACAAACAAACCAACCAACAAACAATAAAACTGTCTTAACCAGGCATGGTAGTGGTGTACATTAGTAATCCAAACAATTTGGGAGGCTGAGGCAGGAGGATCATAAATTCAAACCCAGCATGGGCAGCTTAGCAACCTAGAGACACCTTGTTTCCAAATTTTTTTAAAGGCAGGGAATATAGTTCAATATGAAGGCCCTGGGTTCAATCCCCAGTAGAGCAAAACAAAAATCAAATCCTATGGGCTTCCGGCCTGTGAGCTCAGTCCTGCAGCTTGTTCCCCATCTCTACCTGCCACGTTACAGTCTGCAGTACTGGCTCCTTTTCCTCATCTCCGACAGGATTACATTTGCCTTTTGTAGGCCTGTTCTCCGTGGTACCCATGAACCATTTCTTATGCATTCTATTTCCTTGAATGGAGCTGCATCTGCCCAGCTCCCTGAGCTGAGAAACTTGGGGCATCATGATGTGCTACATCCTAATACCCCCTTTCATCTTTAATTTGAAGACAGGATCTTGCCAAGTAGCTAAGTTACTCAGGCTGGGCTTGAACATGTGATCCTCTTGTCTCAGCCACCCAGAGTGCTGAGATTACAGGTGTGCGCCACCACATGGGCCTCTTAGATTGTGTTGGACCTTGAATGCTTAGCCTGCAAGCTGGCCTGTGCCCACCTCACTGCTTGTGTCTCTGTGCCTCTGCTGCCTGAGTCAGTTCCTTTCCTGGGCTCTGTGTAAAATGTCCTAAACTCTTAGTCTCCTTTCACTGAGGGAAAAACACAAAGCTCCTTCTGAAATTTACATCAGAAGATAACGAAAACTGTTCAGTCTGGGGTGTAGCTCAATGGTAGAGCAATTTTTGGCACTCACAAGGCCCAGGTTCCATCCCTGGCATCTGTCCAAAGTAACAATTTGAAAAGTGGACCACTGACATAAAGAAAGGTGACAACCAGAGACACTGGATAAATTTCATGGGCTGTAGACACTGTTCCTTTCACAGGACCCTTCCTCTACCAAAAATGTATATTATATCTGAAAATTATATTTTCTATCTCTGTAAGTATAATTCATGCTAAGTTGTCTTAACATTTTTCCTTCTATTTTCAAAACAAATTGAAACAATTTTGTGAGCACTCAGCCTTGTTTCTAAAGAAGGTAGCTGTCAAATGTCAATAACAACAGAAAAATTCTTCTTTTGAAAAAAACTTAATCCTTTAAAATATTTCCTATTTTAAGTTATCTATCCTTCTCTGGTGAAAAATGTAATGACTTCAAAAATATGTATATAAAAATATATATGCATTAGAATTGTCAGAATTATATGCATACATATAATATGTTTTGTGACACTATCATATAACAATAGAAAGCTCACAAAATAAATATTGGTCTGCACTATTTGTGCCTTAATAATAAATGTGCCTTAATATTAAAATGAAAGTCAGCTATTACCTCTTTAAGTTACCACTAGAGAACACGTCAATCTCAAACAAAAACTCTCCCAGTTTTTCAATGCAGAAATCCCTTGAAATTGCTGGGGTCTTTTTTTGGTTCCTTTGATGACTTCACTGGGTCACCCAGCTAATATTTGCTATGCGCTAACGTGATGTCAGGAATCGTGCTATTCCCAGTACAGAACCTTGCATTTTAACAATACCATTTAATACCATATTAATAGACTTGGGATTAGAGCATTCACAAGTTGCTATTCCTACCCAGCTGTCTCGATTATCCCTGCAAACAATGAGCAAGGCATGGCTCTGATGATACAAGGGTGATTGATGCCTTTCTGTGGTAGATAGTAGATGGATTCCTGGTGAGGTTCTAGGAAGTGGTCTTCCAGGGAAGGCCCCAGGAGGCCTCACAGGTGTCTGGTACATCCGTCCACTTTGTGACAGCATAGGTGAGAAATTTGCTAGGCTGGCATTTCTCAAACGAGGGGGTTTGAGGCACACAGATTAGTAATGGCCAAGACAAACTTGTTAGGGATCTGAAGCAACTTGTCCTTAAGTTGAGGCTGGAACCCTTAATTAAATGTGACCTGAGCAGTGAGTATAGTTTCAAGTTAAGGAGCTCTGTCTCTGCAGCCTGTTGGGAGGATCATAATGCACGGTGGAAAGTGCCTTGGACTAAGGTTCCTGTCACCGACCAGCTGCTTTACCCTGGGGAGCCATTCTGCTGCAGCATCAATAGGTGACCCAGATGTCATGTGGAATGTGGTGCTCTTTCTTGTATAGGATGTGGGCACAGTGTGTATGGAGGAATGACAGCACAGAAATTGGTGCACTAAGCTAGCTAACCAAGCAGTCTCCATACATCAGAAGGGTCTCTATCTCAACACAATTGGCATTTAGGGTCAAGAATTCTTTTGGGGGACTGCCCTGTGCTCTATGGCTGCTTATCAGCATCCTTTGCCTCTACTCCCCAGATGCCAATAGTGTCACCCCCATGTTGACCAGCTAGAGTATCTCCAGGCAGTGCCTACTCTCGCCCTCAACCATAGCCTTCTACCCTGAGGACTTGGTGGATGATTCTCAGAAGCAAGTGAGGACAAGCCTGGTGACCTGCAAAACCTTTCCCTGGGAGTTCCAAGTGCTTCCTGTCACCCAAGAGAATTATCTAGGCCACACCCCAGTGAAGCAAATCAGGGACTAAGTGGGTGGGATGGAGACATCTGTGTGCTTTGAATGACTCCAGGGAACACCAAGGTAATAAGCAGTGTTCTCAGTCCTGGGTGGCTGACAAGAGGGCCTGAGACTGTCTCTATACCTGTCCCAAACATGGAACTACCTACAGACACCTGCACCACGTGCTGGGCCTGTAGTGCTAGAGAAGGAAAAACCACTATAACCATGCTCCTGGCCTCAGGGGCATGGTTCTCTGGGTAGAGATGCCTGGTATCTACATTTTGATTTTGGCTCTTATTAGAATTAATGCTGAGAAGAAATCAATGACAGCATGAATGGGGAATGAGGCAGAGACAGTTTCTCTTTTCTTTTATTCTTAAGCAACTACAGGCTAAAATTTGCTGTTGCATTATTATAGCAGAGAATCAAAAATTCCAGTTGAGTCAGGCATGGTTGCACATGCCTGTAATCGCAGCTCCTCAGAGGCTGATGCAGGAGGATCTCTGCAAGTTTGAAGCCAGGCTGGGTTACAAAGCCAGCCTCAACCACACAGTCAGAAGTAAGACTTTGTTTCAAAAAGACAAAAAAATAATCTTAAAATCATAAAAAGAAGAAAGTTCCAGTTTAACTTTAACTTCAAGGGAGACCCTGTTTCAAAATAATAACATAAAATAAACAAAAGGATTGTGGATGCAGGATAATGTGAAGGCTCTGGGATCAACACCCCTCAAAGGCCCCAAATATTGACTGTGAAACTAAGAATTGGAGAAATTGCTGAAATGTAAATGGCCATGAACCATTTGAGCACCTAGAGGATTGTCAGGAAAGAAATTTCCATTGCCTGGGCTGCCAGCCTCCATTGATAAACTAACAATTTGATTGACTATTAGAGTTTCAATTGCCATTCCAAAATATGGGTTATCCATGTACCCCATCCTTATTTGGGTTTCTTGTGTGTGGCACTGGAGAACTGAATCCAGAGCTTTCTCTTTTTTCTTTTTCCTTGTGGCCAGCTCAGCCCACCCTGGGGGAGGAGCTGTCCCAGCATGTGGTTCCAGGGCTTGAACTGTGGTCCTTGCCTAAGCAGGCGTTTTAGACCACTGAGCTATCTTGCCCAAACTTCCAGAGCCTTCTCAATGAGCTACACCCTCAGCCTTTTTAATAATTTTACTTTGAGACAAAATTTCACTAAATTGCTCATTTACCCATGAGTCATTGAAGTCAAGACTCTTCTGCCTCTGCCTACTACAGTGCTGGGATTACAGGCTTTCACCACGACCACACCCAGCTATATGTACCTAATCTTTAGCCAAGTCATCACTCCATATATTTCTAGCTTTCAAAATAGGTGGCAGGTTTTTTTTTTTTCTAATATTTCATTACTGAGATGTTGAAACATACAACAAAGCTGAAAAAATCGGGCTGGGGATAGAGGTCAGTGGCACAGTGCCTGCCTGGCAAGTACAAGATCCTGAGTTTGATTACCTGTACCAAAACAAAACAGAAAAAGAAGAGAAGAAAAGAATGCTCAAGTAGGTACTGCCTAGACTCCACTACTCACAGGTAGCTACCTCTGAACCAAAATGGCTGCAACCAGAAGTGTTTTGCATTTTGGACTTTTTCAGGTTTGAAAATATTTGTGTATATATAATGACATTGGAATGGAACCCAGATCTAAACACAAAATTCACTTCTGTTCCATACAAACCTTATACATATAGCATGAAGGTTATCTTATACAATATTTTCAGTGTGCCTGAGTTTGGACTGTGACCTGTAACATTGAATCAGGCGTAGAATTTGTCCACTTATGGGATCTGACCGGTGCTTTCAGAGTTTTGGATTTGGGTACATCTCGGATTTTGGATTTTCTTGTTATGGAGGTTAGTCCTGGACTTGCTTATCTCCTACCATACACAACTGTCTGTCTCTATCAGCCTAGACACCCAAGTGGAACATTCCTTTGAGTCAGTTCTCCATGGGATCAAGTGACAGCGAACATTTCTTTAAATGATGTCGTTCTAACATTTTTTAAGCATTAATATTTCTTTTCAGTCAGTTCCCATAGCAAGGATGAATAGGCATTGAGGATGAGATGGCATTAGACCTTCGGTTGCTAGGAACTGAGTCTCTAAACTACTGTGCTTATCCTAATAACTCTTGAGAAATAATCTCTTCAATTTGCTTAAACATTTCCTGTGGTCTTTGTAGATAACTTCTAGCCAAAAAAAAAGAAGGGGGTATGGAGGGAACTGAAGTGACTGTGTTCACTGCAAACATGGTTATTTCACAAAACCTATGTGAAAAATACTGTCTCAAGCCCTCTTGCTTCCTCACCTGGCTGCTTCAGATGGACTTCCACCCTCCACAGAGGCTTGGAGATTCATACATGGAGTTGCTTCTGAGAGCCAGCTCACAGAGACTTCAGCTGGGAACTGAGAAAAATGGTCCCGTTGAAAAGTTTAGAACTTGTTGGGGGTTTTGTAGTGTGGACATTCGATGCTCCACAAAGAGGCTCTTGGCCCTATCACAGTGCAACATTTTGTCACTTTGTTGCTCAGTGGTTATGCTGAATAAGTAGCTCTGAACTCATCATTTTCTACTTGACACGTAGTCTCACTTTATGGAGGAGAACTGTTCTTCATTCTATATTCTTTGGAAGAATTCTAAGACAGCATTGACTTCTTAGCTAAATACTCCTCGTTGGTGTGTGTGTGTGTGTGTGTGTGTGTGTGTGTGTGTGTAAAATTACAGGCAGGGCCTGTTATAATATGTTCAGCTGTAATCTTTGCTGAGTCCTTGGTTGATTATTTATCCAGAAGGGATCTAAAGCAATGAGATGAATTGCACAAACCCTCAGCAGAATTTGTCTTTTTTTCATAGCTGTTACACATCTTAAACTCAAATTAGAGGGAAATCTGAGGCAATTATGGTTTCAGATTGCTCAACACATGGAGTTGGCCAATTTGCGTATCAAGGGGACTGTGGTGTTCAGTGTTAGGAACTAAAGATTTCCTTGGGTTACTGTACAGAGAATGCACAGACATAAAGAAGGGCTGACTTGCTGGGGGAAAGATAGCTTCCACCTCAGCCACACAAATGCCCATATCACCGCAATTTATTTATTGGTTTGTTTGTTTATTTGCTTTCTTCCTTGTTTTTTTCAGACAGAGGCTTGCTTTGTATTTCAGGTTGACCTTGAACTCACTACATACCCCAAGCTGCTCTCAAACTTGCAGAGATCCTCCTGCCTCAGCTTCCTGAATGCTGGGATTACAGCTATGCACCATGCTCGGCCATGATAGCTGTAGCTCTAAAGGCTGGGATACATGAGCTAGCAGCTAAAGTAGCAATTGCCGGCTGTGCCTGCACCTAAAGCAGAAACTCACAGCAGGCCAGAGGAGCTGTCTTGGATGGGCAGGGGAGTCAGAGTGGTGGGGGCACAGAGTGGTTGTGGGCACCCACACAGAGATGTAGAAAGAGCTGTAGGCATGAAGAATCCTGCTTTTGTTGAGGCTTATTTCTGAGCCCAGTATTTCAGGTAGAACAAACAATGCATGTGCACTGATTTAATATCCAGTGGAGAAAAAAAAAGGCCTGGATAAATTCCAATTAATCCTTGCTTTTTCTGTAATAGAAGTGGGAATAAGGTTTGAGGAGTTCCCTAACTGAAGTCCTCTCTGTAGCAAAGGAGATCCAGGCAGGTCACCTCACCTTCATGAGCTCGCTTTCCCTACAATGAGGCTGAAGACACTGAGCTGCCCGCTCTGGGTTCCAGGGCCCTTCTGGCTACAAAGCCAGCATGGTATGAGCAAAGGGATCAGCTCTGTGGGCAGGCAGCTTCTGCACTGGAAAGCAGGCGAGAGGAGGTATGGCAAGGGGGTGAGGTACGAAACTGGCTGTGCTTTGGATATCCCTGATCCTGATCTTCTCATCTTTATTTCTTTATGAAACAATGTCATTTGTACTAGGGTAAATTCAGTGCCAGAGTGAGGTAACCCCAAGTTGCAGAAAGATAGAGAAAATATTTTCCAGAATATTCTGTCTGGCCCAAGTCCCTGCTGGTCATTCCTGGGCCAGTCTTTCACTTTGCAGGGTCAGGTAATTCCCAGTGCGAGTGAAAGAAGTAGGATAGGAAAAGGAATTAAATGTACTGAGCCTATGACAGGGCTTTCTCCCAGGGAACTCAGGCCCACACAAAGACTTTGTGAATCATTTCTAAATAAAGACTTAATATTTTCTTGAAGATATTTTAAATCTCATTTCTTGGGGTGCTGAAGATTCAACCCAAGGCGCCACACATGCTAAGCAAAGCTCTGCTTCTGAGTCACACTCTTCATCCTTCTTAGAGATATTTTAAACTAACTAGTTCCCTAACTAGGTAGTTATTTTAACTTATGCTATTGTCACATTGGACAGCACCTTTGCTCATCCTAATATTTTGACCCCCATTTTAGTGAACTTGAGGAGTGAAAAAATTGTAGCCTATGTCATTCTTAGAACATAGATTAATCCCATGTTTTTAAAAAAGCCACCTAACAGGCAAAAATGCCTCACAAACTAATAGGAGACCAGAAAGAGTGAAGAGCAGAAAGAAAGAAAACTAACTGACACCATTGGAAAAGGGCTGGGGTGTGGCTCAATGGTAGAGCACATGCTTAGGCCTTGGGTTCAATCCCCAGAACCACAAAAAAGTAAAATTAAATTAAATTAATAAATAAGCAAAAGGACTTGAAAAAAAGTATAGAAGTACTAAGGTGAATAAAATGCACAGAAACTTCAAGAAAAGAAATCGAGAAGCTGCTGAATTCATTCCCAACAATCTAAATTTAAAGTGTTGGGGATAGGAAGATACAGTCCTTAGAACATCACAACTGTGCTGGCGTGCAGAAGACAACACCAGAAGAAGGGCACATTGATACATGGAGGCAATAGAGCCAAAGGACGGTGGCAAAGCCTCAGAAGTGAAGTCTCTTTTTGGTCTTTTCCCACCCTTCTTGTTGCTCCCCCCAAATAAGCCAAAAGCCAGAATATGTCTTCCTCAAAATGGGGCATGTAAACTAGAGCCTCTCTGCCCAAAGCCAACCCAGAAAACCTAGCAATATTACCTCAATCTGCTATCTTTCTACTTGGGTACTGACAATGAACCAATTTTCTGATCTTCCAGAAAGGTCTGCCCCATCCAGGAGAGGGGGACAGGAGAGGGGAATGGAGGCACAGACAGGCCAAATAGATCAAGCAGACACAAGCCCTTCTGGTTTTCCCTCCAGTCTATCACCATCGTTTCACCGTCTTTTGTCCAACCCATTCATAGGGCCATCCATTCTTTACCACACCTAAGTATGAAAATAGACAGTGTTCCCAGGCCCTTCAGATCTTCATTGTAAAGTTGCCAGTGTCCTGTAAGGCTTTCATTAAATAAATCTCTCATACTTTTCTCTTATTAGCCTGTCTTCTGTTATTAGAGTGTTGGCTATGACCTCTATGATTCGTGAGAAAAGGTATGAGCCCTTCCTGTCCCTACAGCTGTTCCCTCATATAAACTAAAAACTGTAGGACCAGATCATTAGTCCTGACTGATTGCAGTCTCAGAGTGAAACTTAAAACTCTTGAATTTAATATCATGTTAAACATAAGAGCAGAACTCATCAAGAATATTTAGAAGGGACAAATCCAATAATATATTTATCTTGTTTTTAAGAAATCCTAATAAAGAACAAAGATAGACCTCTTCTTATCATAGAACATTTTCTGTTACCATTCAGAGTTAATAAACTGTCCTATTTCTTTTCTGTTCTTGTTTCCTAATTCCTCTTACACACATTATTTATATTTCAAGTGTATGGACATAAAGGAAGAGACCACCATTTGTTCTGTCAGCTTATAGCTTGAGAAATGTTTTATAATAACAAATCTTTTGAGTTTTGTAAACCAGCTGGGATTAGTTTAAGAGCTCTTGGTCCCATAGGACTTCAGCTTGTGCTGCTGTTCCAAGTTACTGAGGTGTCTATTTCCATTACAAGTTAACACAATTTCCCTTACTGATGATTACTGTCGCTGATTGGTTTTGCTCAGCATTTTCCTGGAGGCCTCTGTCTTTTCTTTGGTGCACCCTGTGGCCTCTTATTTGTAGATCACTGAGGAGAACAAGTTTCTTTTCAAGATCATTAACATTTTGTAATTAGCCAGGAAGCCAGAAAGAATCCCAAATATCCCTTTCACATTGCAGGGCAAACAGTTTTGTTCTTGAGCCTCTACAGGAGCAGAAACACTTTGGGGCGTGAGGGTCCATCTAGGAGAGGAGAGATGATTTCATTTGAAGTCAAATTTGCACAGCACCTACAGAAGGTCTCCATCTCTCAGGCTCAGAGCTGAGCGAGCTCCCTTCCAATTGTCCCAGCTGATGCCTTTGAACTGCACACACCTTCAGCCCGCAACTTCTTCCTCAAACGCCAGCCATGACAGAATAGGACCACAGAGTCCATCTGGAGGAGAAACAATCATGCCACTGAGAGGCAGGGTGCAGGAAGCCATCAGCTTTGGAATCATACAGACCCAGGTTCAAGAGCAGGAGCTGGATAACATAATTTTATTTTTAACATCAGGTTAGGAGGCATAATTGACATATGGTAAATGTCGCCTTCAGGCCCCGTGTTTGGAGTTGCAACTTCTATAATCCGTGAGAGAAACCTCTCTGTGTCCAGAGTCAGGAAATGACTCTCTTACCTGCTCCCATTGTCACAATAAAATGTGAGTGGAACCAGGTACTTTCTGTGCTTTGTGTCTATATTCTATGTTTTAAATGGCTCTGAAGCAAACAGTTCCCTTCCTGATTTGTAAGAGTTCTTTGATTGAATTTGCTTGGTGAAGGCGCTAAGCTTCTGTAGCTCAATATTTTTTTAACAGTTGTTGCTAGAAGAATTTCTAAGCATATTGGAATAAACAGTCCCACCCCCTGCTCCCATGTTTCCCAGGCCTCGAGCTCCCAGCCTTGAGCAGCCGGGTCCTCCAGCCTGCGCAGCCAGTGGGAACAGGAAGTGGGGTTTCTCAGGAAGTTCAAGGCTGCTTTGGCCAGGGGCCAGCTCACAGAGGAGTAGAAGTACTAAAGGCAGACAGAGAAGGCTCCCTTCCTCTACTTACAGAAACTACGTCCTTACCCCTCCTGTCTTAAACCTGCTCAAGTTTAAATACAAAGCAGCTTGTCTGAGAGGAGTGTCCAACATCCTCTGATTATTAATGTGGGGCCCTGTTTCACTATCTCTGGGGGAAGCATTTCGATTTGCTGGGACCCTCTCTCTGTCCAGTCTACGCTTGTTTCCTCTGTCCTCCCCCAAACCAAACAAATGCTGAGAATCAGGGAGGAGTGCACATTCTTGGGGCCAGGTTTGCAGCTGGAAGTGGGAATGGGATGTTTGCCAATATGTGTCAAGCGTCAAGGTTTTGGAGCATGTTGTTTGGATTAAAAAGGCTCTGGGTGGATTCCCAAGGGGGAAGGGAGGCTGTGACAGCCACTCTGGCCATTGCCTTTTAGGTAGACACAAAAGCCCAATCCCTACAGGGAGAAACAGGGCATGATGACCCCATTCTGTGACTTCTGGCCATTCATGGCAGCCTTATTTTTCTTTCAAGGCCTGTTCAGAGCCGGTGTCCATGCGGCTGAGAAACCCACATCAAAGGTCTACACTTAGTCCAACTTGCGGTAGCCACCCAGAATCTGGGCTGCATGGGATGATGCCTGATAGCTCTTCACCACATGTCATGATTTCCCAATTACATGTGTCAACTCCTAACACAATATATCATTTTCATTTTTATTGTATTTGCCATCTGTTTCCTCTCATTACAATGTATGAGCCTCAGAGCCAGGATTGGTATCTTCTTTATTGCTATGTTTCCAGGGCCCCACACAGTACCTGGGACCTAGTAAGAGCTTCATCTACATTTGCACATTGATTTACCAAACAAATGCATAAGTGACCTGTAATATAATCCTCTCTAAGACACTTTAAACAATGCTTGGACCAAGTCCTTAAATAAATCAATGTGATTATTACCAAGTCTATGGTGTACCACTCACAAATATAGAATGAAAAAGTATGTTAACTAATCTATGAATGGAAGTAATAAATAAGCACCAAACAAATAAATAAGTAAATAAACTATATGCAGTACTACTCAGGAATAAAAAGAACTAAAATATTGGCACCCAAAACAACATGACTCTGAAAATTATTATATGAGTAAAAACAGGCTAGACTAATAAGAAGACCTACTGGATGGCTGCAGTAATATACATTTAAGTGTATAAAATATAATCTGTAAGGGGACTGGGGAAATAGCTCAGCAGTCTAAGCGCCTGCCTGGCAAGTACAAGGACCTGAGTTCGATCCCCAGTACCACATGCCATGCCAGTCCCTGAACCCCAGGAGCACCTTGCTGGCCACTGAAACCCAACGTGGTGGCACCTGCCTGTAATCCCAGTGCTGGGAAGGCTGAGACAGGAAGATCACTTCAAGACTGAGCTGCATAGCAAGACCCTGTACCAAATAAAATTTTTAAAAGATTTTTTAAATAAAAATAAAAACTTAAATGTATACAGGTAAGACATTAACCTGAAAGAGAAAATGCAATCTGAAGGGGATGATAGATACTGGGAAAAGATAATGAACTTATTCAAAAGGAAAGAATTACTGAGTTGAGAAGGACAGGAGAGGGAGTGGGGAAAAGAGACTTATCTATGTATGTAAACAGATTTATCTATGTATGTATGTATGGTTTGGACAACTGTACTGTGGATTTCTTCTGGTCTATGGAAAGAAGACAATAATGCTTAATTTGTTTTGTCTCACTTTTTCAATTGTTTCTCCTTTTTCTCCTCTTAATTTCTGGTATATTTCTTTCTTCTTTCTTCTTCCAATTTTGCATGCATGTATCTGGTAATATGAATTACTGGTTGGAAGACAACACTACACATTACAACAAATACTGTGAAATTCATTACCTTGTTAAGTAAAATTCTATATCTTATAATTTTTCTATTTTAATACTATTTTGTATTCTATAAAACAAATATATATATATATATATATATATATATATATATATATTCCCCCCCAAAAAAGTATATAATCTGTAACAGCAACCTAGTTCAGTGGGCTCTGGGAGTGGGAAGGGCATTAAATGGCCAGAGAAAATATCTGGAAGTGATGAATGCATGCACCATCCTGATTGTGGCGACAGTCTCACAGGTGTATTTCTACATCAAAATGCATCATATCACACATTTTAAATACACACCAGTTGTGTGTTAATGATGCCTCAATAAAATTGAACGATGCAAAGAGTACACTTCTATTTTTATTTGTTTTTTAAAGAAAATAAAAAGTTGTAAAAAAATAGAAGTAATACAGAATTTCACTAAACAAAATGATAGGAATTCAACAAAGGTTGTTGTTATATTCCATACTATTGTCTTCAAATTAGTTGTTCCCGTTACCAGAGATAAGCATGCAAAAAAATATTTTGGTCCAAAAAATTAAAAAGCAGAGAGAAAACAACTTAACCATTAACTGCTACTTTCAATAGACCAGCAGAAATCAGCAGTCCAATTATACAAGATATCCTGTGTATATGCACACATATTTCTTTTTCCCTTCCTTCTTTCTTCCTTTTGTCTTTTCCTTCATCTCAGTTGTTCCTTCCCTTGAAATAATTTCCCTTTCAGTATTTATTGTGCCTTTCATATTTTATTTACTCTTTCAAGTTCTTACACTCGGGGTGACAATACAATGTTTATACATGTGGGTATGATTTATTTCACTTATCAGTATGGTCTCTAGTTGCATCCATTTATCTATAAATGTCTGAAGTTTATCTTTTCTTACAGCTGAGTAATGCTTCATTGTGTAAAAATATCTTATCTTTTTTAAGCATTTCTCAGTTAATAGACATTTGGATTGTTTCCAAAATTTAGCTGTGACAAATTATGCTTCTATAAACATGGGTGGACATATATCACTGTAGTAAGATGTTTTCAGTTAAATTACCCAGAAGGGGAATAGCTGGGTAGAATAGTACCTCTAATTCTGGTTTGTTGAGGAATATCTACACCCATTTCCACAGTGATTTTACCAGTCTATTTTTTCCACCAACAATAGAGAAGTATTCCTTTGTCCCCCACAGCCCCTCTAGCACTTGTTATTGGCAGAAAGATAGCCTCTTTAATAAATAGTGCTGAAAAAAAACTACTTTCCGCATGCCAAAGACTAAAATTAGATCCATGCATATCATTGCACACTAAAATACAATTAAAATGAGTCAAAAATTTAAATATTAAAACAGAAACACTAAATCTACTGGAGGAGAAAGAAAATAGAAATCTTGAAGACATAAGGGTAGGCAGAGAGTTCATGAGCAAAAACCAAACTGCACAGGAAATATTTCAATGAATCAATAACTGGGACACCATCTTTTTAAAAAATGTCTACATGTCAAAAGAAATCAGTCATCAACAGAGTAAAAAGAAAGCCCACAAATTGGGAAGTAATTTTAATTGACTGTCCCTCAGACAAAAGCCTTCTATCTAGAACATATAAAGAATTTAACATATCAGGCCCCCCAAATTCAAAGAGCCATTCAAAAAATGGTCACCTGAGATGAATACACACTTCTCAGATGAAGAACTACAAATAGCAAATAAATATATGAAAAACTGTTCAACATCATTGGTCATTTGAAAGATGCAAATTAAAACAACACTGAGATTCCATTTCACCCCAGAAAGAATGGCAATCATCAAGAAGTCAGCCAAAGAGTACATTTTAATGCTGTAATCAGGAACTAACCTCTGAGTGCTGATCATTGAGTCTCATTTTCCTTTTCTCTACCTCATCAGGATCTCAATAAGTTAATCAAGTAGTTGCCTGGAGAAGGGCTGTTAGAAGTACATCAGTGAGTGGCATGGTACATTTTAGATGTTTATTTCAGAAGCCAAAGTACCAGTAACTACAATCCGTATAATTTTGCTTATAACTAGCTTATTCATCAGCCTTACATCATCATCCATTCAATAAGCATTTATTATACTGCATTGTTTTTAATGAATCATTTTTCAATTTCTTCTAGCTTCTCAAATTTGATCCTATCTTCCAAGTACTAAGTACCCAGCTCCACCCTTCCAACTCTTATCCTTCTCTTTCTCTGTTTACAATCTTAAAATCTAACAAGGTTTATTTTTCTTCCAAAACCCAAGTCACTGGTAAAATGCTGGAGGTTACCTGGCGCAGGAAAGAAGAAGAAAAATTTGCAGAGCCAATTCCTAAGAAAGGAACCATTAGAAAAGAAAGAAAGAATGAACGAACGAACGAACGGAAGGAAGGAAGGAAGGAAGGAAGGAAGGAAGGAAGGAAGGAAGGAAGGAACCACTGTCATTGAAACCCTGAAAGTTGGCTCCAAAGAAGTAGAGGTCTCAGCCTAAAAACAATGTCAGTTGCCCCTGGTTTTCCTCTTGTTTTCCACCCACCCAACCAATTTGCTTCAGCACAGAGCCAAGGGATACGTCAGAAACAAGAATAACTGCTTCAAGTGCGAGGAAACAGGAGATGTTGATCTTTGCTTGACATAAACCCATATCACTTTTCCGGTTGGCATTCTCCTGCTAAGATTCACTTTCTTTCTATGGGGGGTAGCCAATTGTGTCTGGGCCTTTCCCATGCACATTGTGGCTTGCTAGTTCACGTTCACACCCTGCTTCATTTATGAGCCAGAGTGCCAGTGAACTGGCTTTCTTTTTTAGAAATGCTTAGACCATGTTTCATGCTCCACCTCTATCATAGAAATTCTCTCCCCAGTGAGCCTAATGAAGGGCTGACTGCTAAGGACAAAATGTAAGCCCTGCTCAGCGAAGTATCAGGCACTAAGTGTGAGCCCTGACCTTCCAGTCTTCCAGATAAGGGGTTGTTGATGACTCTCATAGCTTCTATTTCCTCATCTGTAAAATGGTGTTGATGACACCAACCTACATGTGTTAAAACAGGATTTTACTGACTCTTATTTTTTTATGATTTGTGTCAAACCCTGAGTAAGGACTAAACAAACTTGCACTTCCTTTGAGCTTCACTGGTTGTATGAGGCCATCTCTGTTTTCTACTTTATGTTTTTAATGTAATATTTTTTTATTTTTATTTTATTTTATGTCATTGGTGTTAGGAATGGAGCCCAGGGCCTTGCACATACCAGACAAGTCTTCCACCACTGAGCTACATCATCAGCTATTTTTTTGTTTGGAGTTTAATTCCTTCCTTATTTCTACCTGGATATGTTACTGGATCTTGTCTGGAAAGAGATGGCTATGTGTGACGCTCTACCACTGAGACTAACCATGACTGCTATTGATCTGATCTCGTGGTCTCCTTGGAAATACCCAAGTCTGGAGATTGGAGTCCTGGATTTTCCACAGCTTTCTTAAAGGGAATTAAAACTCTATCATAGTGACAGCCTTGTATTGGAGTCAAGTTTTACATCCTTCTAATTGCTTACTAATAACCTAACTGGTACTTTGTGGCTATGAAGGGTACAACCCAGATTGAATTGGATTTGCAGACAAAATGGTTGTCTGTCTATCTATGGTTCTCTGTCTCTTTGTCTGTCTCTCTGTCTCTCTGTCTCTCTGTCTGTCTCTCTGTCTCTGTCTCTCTGTCTCTGTCTCTCTGTCTCTCTGTCTCTCTCTCTCTCTCTCTCTCTCTCTCTCTCTCTCTCTCTGAACAATTTGCAATCATCCTCTGTAAAAGATGACAAATGTGACTCATAATCTTCTGTACTAGGATCTACTGTTCATTGTTTAAAAGATTCTGGAAGAAGGCAAAGTAAGAGAGTGAAGCTAGCTCTGTTTCTTGCTGACCCAGTCTCTTTCCTCAGTGTGGCCAGTCAAGGAGCCGTGGAAGCTGACTTTTTCCTGGTTACCAGATACATAGCACCTGTGATGTCAGGACAATGACAATGAAGTTTTCTTACACACACACAGGCATACCCACAGGTGTACACACACATGGGGAGCTCTAAACTAGTCTCAAACTCCAACTAAATCTTCATCATGAGCATTCCAATACAGTTTCACAAAGAGGCAAATGGCAAAAGTAGAAAGTCTATCAGACCCATTTATAGGGGCAAACACCTGACATGTACACAATAACAGCTTGCAGAGATTGGAGGGCATGGGAAACTCATTAGCTGCCCAGTGAATTCCAGGGGAAATGAGCACGTCCTGGGTCAGGCAGGACTAGGAGACTGGCTCCCTTTCATGTGTAAGCAACAATTGGTGTACTACCCACTGAAAATGGCTTGTATACCCTCCTGTTCACCCCTGGAAGAAAGGAGAACAATTTGGATGCAATGTAAAAGGCCTGAAGGGCCCAGCTATTCCCCTTCCATGTATCTTCCCAAAAGAGTTAAAGACATCACATTACAGTGATATATGATCCATTGCCATATTTATACCAGCATTCATAATAGTTAAATCTTAGAAGCAGCCTAGGGCTGGCCAGACAGCTCAGCAGACTAAAGCAACTGCTTTGGCAGAGCACAGCATGCCACACTGGCCCAGCCCCCTGGGGTGCACTGAGATGGTGATTGAGACTGGATGTGGTGGCACGTGGTAAGCTCAGTGCTTGGGAGGCTGAAGGCATGAGGATCACTGAGTCCAATCTATGTAGTGAGATCCTGTACATCCTGTAGACCCCGTCCTAAATTCATAAAAAAGAAGCAACCTAGATGTCTATCAGCAAATAAACAACTAAAAAAAGTATTTACACATCATGGAGTACTACTTTGCCATAAAAAAGATAAACTGAAGTCATTTGTAGAACAATGGATGCAACTTGAAACCAAAATATTAAGTGAAAACAACACACAAGCTTAAATATCGCAGTTTCTCTTTTATGAAAAACCTAAAATGAAGATGAAGAGCACCATAAAAGACAACAGATTGGAAGTAGGAAGACAGATCTTTTGCAAATGGGAAGGAGACAAAGAGATGGAGAAAGGGAGAGAAAGAGGAGGGGAGGGGGCTGAAGAAAGAATTCAGCTGTGCTCCATACATGTGCCCACTTCCCACAAGAAATGGAATCATTATGTACTGCAAACATGGAGAAATAAGAAAATGAAAAAGTAAGAAATAAAGTAAAAGAAAGGCATGACGGCAAGAAAGAAAAGACAGTGCCACCACACTACTGGGGACAGATGAGTCCCTTAAGACATTGTTCCTCGCTGAGGAGCTCTAGTGTGAAGCAGGCAGCTGCTGGCTGGGTGAACAGCAGGCCTGTCCTTCCCAGAACTGGCTGTGTTTGTATTTGCTTTCCAGTTCAGTGACTCACACAGAGCCCAGGGCATTATGTGCCCCTTCCTACCATTCAGGGCGTTCGCACTTTCCCTTCGCCCACTGGGGAGGGCAGCATCAGATGATCAGATGCCTCTTTTCTCTAATCCTCTGCAAAGCCAAGCCTCTGGCAGGTTGGGACATGGTGCCTCAGGCAAGAACACCCTGCCTGAATGTGCCCACAGAGCAGCAAGAAGAGAGAGGAGGAGTCTTCCAAGGTTCTGGGGCTTGTTGACCCTCTGTCTACACAACAAAGCTACTGGCTTAAAGGGAAAATTATATTCAATCAATAACCCATGGTTGTGTTTACTTGACCCCAAACCCTTCGGTTTTCTCTTCCTTTTGTTTTGTTTTTTCAATATTGAAAATCAAACCCAGAGCTTTCACACTGAGCTGCACCACAGTCATCATCATCATCATCATCATTATTATTATTATTATTATTATTATTATTATTATTATTGTGGTCCCAGGGATTGAACCCAGGACCCTGCATTTGCCAAGCAAGCACTTACTTTACTGAGCTAGCTCCCTGGGCCCTATTTTTAAAAAAATTTTAATGTATTTGGTTGTTACAAGGTCTCACAATGCAGCTTGGGCTTGTGGCAATCCTCCTGCTTTCAGCCTCCCCAGCACTGGCATTCCAGGCATGTGCCACTATGACCAGTCTCTGGCTGGCTCAGCCCACCCAGGGCACTTGCCTAAGCTTGCCTAAGCAGGCACTTTGGTCTGCTGAGCTATCTCACCAGCCCCTATTTTAAAATTTTGGGACAAGTTCTCACTGCACTGTCCAGGATGGGCTCCAATTCAAAATCCTCCTGCCTCAGCCTCCCAGAGTGCTGGAATTACTCTAGCTGGCTTCAAGTCCCTCTTATCTATGACTATAGCCAAGGGGGCAAGACAGAGGTGAACAACCCAGAGAATGCAAAAATATGAAGGCAGTGTGGGTCCATCATACATGTGGAACCTCAGGAGCCTCCCTGCACTCAGTGTCTGCTGCAGCATCCCCAGGTTCTGTCTCCAGTCCAGCCTCTCTCTCCCACCCTGTTGGAAGGATAGTGGTGGATGCCTGTCCTGTGTGAACCATGTCATTGTTACTGTGAATCATCGCATTGTCTGGGCACCCCAACGGGTGCAGCCTCAGGGTGAGTCTTCATTGGCCATCTCCTCTGATCAGTCTCCTGTCCTTGCTGTCACCCAAGACATGGACTCTCACACACTTCTGTGAGGTTCTCCCAGGCCATCCCAGATAAAGGTGAAACCCTCCAACCCAGGGCTGTGCCTGGGAGCCTGTCACCTTGGTTTTATTTCTCCTGATACCTGACACATGTGGAAATTGTCTTCTTCATTCCACTCCTTGGTTGACTTACTGATCATCCATCTTAGGTTTCACTCACCAAAAAGCAGGGCTGTTGCCTGAACTTTTTAGAACTGTATCTATTTTTGTGGTGCTGAGGGTTGAACCCAAGGCCTACCCACTCAGCTACATTCGCAGCCCCTTTTTGTTTTTACTGTAATTTAATTTATTGAGAGTGTCTATTTGCTAAATTTCCCAGGCTGGTCTGGAACGCACCGTCCTCCTGCCTTGACTTCCCAGAGTGCTGAGATCACAGGGGTGAGGTTCCATGCCTGGCTCAAGCTGTTTATTGAATGAATAAATGTCAGAGTGCCCAGGTCAACTGTCCCGCTGAAACCGCAGGGTTCAGTTCAGAGGCTTCTGTGCCTGGAAGCTGCACCCCTCTGTCATGCCTTTCTCACGCTAGCAGCGTGTTCTGGAAGGGCACCTGACACAGAACTGCACTTTCTCTCTTCGCCAAGTGACTGAAGGCTGGGACTAAATCTCATTCATCATCTTGATCGCTAGTGCATACCCAGGCCACACGCTCGACACATGCTTGTTGGAAGTGTGAAAGAGTTGATGAGTTTATGAAAGGAACTCATTAGTGCAGCTGATGGCCTGTTTCTTGAAAAGAATTTTTGTCTTGCTCATTTTTAAAAACAACCTCATATGTAAATATAATGAAAATAATAAATAGTCACAGATGTCTCTACAAAATAATAGCTATCCTGGAAGTTAAACATGCATATAAATCGTCACCCTTAATTATTACACATTTCCTGAGTGCGTGTTTTCTTACACTGTCACATACTGAGACCTGTAAGCTACCCTGTTATTACTGCTGCATTCTCTTTGTTTTTGTTACTTCAGACTGAACCCAAAGCCTTGAGGCATGGTCTTACTAAATGGCTCAGTTGCCTGGGCTGTATTCAAACTTTTGGTCTTCCTTCCTAGGCCTCCCAGAATATGGGGATTATGGGTGTGTGCCACTGTATCTACCTGCTTACCACTATATTCTGAGCATAAGATTTTCATGGAAGACTCCTTTACCTAAATAAAGTATAATAATTAGGAAGTGCACTTTTTGATCTAAATTCTGGTTCAGTTAGTATCAAAGTTATAACTGATACAACAAAGAACAGAAAGTTACCTCTCAATCCACCAATGCTAAGAAAGCTTTTCTTTTTTAGTACAGTACTGGTGAATGAGGCTAGGGCCTTTACACTCATCTACTTCCCCAACCTTTTAAAATGTTTTGTTTTGAGTCAGGTCTGGCTAAGTCACGAAATTGTTCAGGATTCAAAATTGCAATTGTCCTGCCTCAGCCCATGGAGCCCATCCAAAACACTTCCCTCACTACTGAATACACTTGTCCCACCATTCTTGCTACTTTCTGAAGCAGTTCTGGGAGTCTTCTTTTCTGTGTATTATTATGAAGTGTGATCAAGAACACAGCCAATGCTGGTACATAGCACCATCCTACAGAAAGGGAGCTTGGCAAAACTATTGCAATGAATCATCATCCACCTTGTTCACCAGATCTGGTGCCCTGCATCCTCTGGTTTTTCTTCAGAGTGAAAGTGCCCATGAAAGGTCAAGGTTTGAATCAATTCAGGACAATGTGACAGCCAGAACAACACAACTAAAGACATTCATGAATGAGAACTTCCAGAGCTGCTTCAGAAAGTGGAAAGCATGATGAGGTAAGTATATTTCAGGTGAGGAGTATTTTGAGGGGGACTGAAAGTAATTTTTTTGTAACATTAAGCATCTATTTTGATCACAGCTGGCATTATTTGTGATCTGCTGGCGATAGTCACCCAACTTAAAGTTTCCCTCATGATTCTCTTTGTCTTGGTTTCTATACCAAAAAGCACACACCTTATAAAATTTTTAGAACTAAATTTTAAAACAAGACTTCTTGGAAAGCATCAGGCACAAAGAAGCTAAGTAGCTTTTGTAGTTTTCCACTCAATTGAGCTTAATTTGAAGATTTTTCTCTCCAGAGCACAGAGAAGGAGCAGCACAACTTGTGAGTTCATTTAAAAAAAAATCACCGCTGGTCTCTGGTGTCCTCAGATAACAATGGCGGGTAGCCCGGGGTACTGAAAGTCACTTCTGGTGAAGAAAGGAATCATCTGGATTGGCTGAAAATCCTTCTAGCGCCTGGTCTGTCACACACTGATCCTGTGGTAATTTATGAAGAGAAAAACAAGCCCCTCAGCTCTGATTTTTAAATGGCCCTGGGGAGAAGCACATGCGGGTAGGAAAGTCCATATGTTCTTTGTCCAAGCTATTAAAACAAAAAAAGAAAAAGAAACAAACAATGTGAGGATGGGCTGGAGGCTTGCTCCCAGTATTTTTCACCCAGCGTTCCAACTTAAAGGCTTTAGAAAGACCAAGGAACAGAAGCTGACCCATGACAGCAAACTTCTTTTACTCCAGAGTTTTAAATCTGTTCATGCTCCCTAGAACTGAATCTCTAAGCAGACCCTAGCAATGGTATTTCTTATAACTACACCCATACAGCAAATAAATCTAAAATGTATTTTAGAAAAGGAGCATGCATTATAATCGATGTTAACATGTGAATTACTTTTAGCCAGAAGTCATTTGAGCCCACACTGCAGCAAGTACTACCTCTTGGTACCATAGTCATGCCTGCCTAAAGCTTCTCATACAGAAAGATGCAGTTTTGAGACTAGAGTGTGTATGACTAGCTCAGAATGTTGCTTAGTGGTGAAGCACTTGATTAGCCCAAGTGAGGTGCTGGATTTCATCCCCAGCACTAGAAAAAAAATGTGTGGAAATGCTCAAAATTCATTGTGACATATAGACTAGTTAAATCAAATTAATGAACTCAACTTACTGATTCATTCATTGGACAGATACTTCATACCACTACCCGCAACCAGATTAGAGGTAAAATAGAGGAGTACAAAGGACTTCTAAACACAGCATCATTCTTTATATCTATCACAAAAATGACATTTGGAAGCAGGATGTGTATTATACTACAGTCTTTAGCAGAAAAGATGTTCAGCTAGTGGCTTCAAGGTAGTGAATTCTCCTCCCTTTTCTGTTTGTTTGGTTGTCATGGAGTCTGTGTTCATGAGGAAATTCTGAATGTATTTGCTGGGAGGTGGAGCTGTCTCTGATTTCTTAGGCCAATGCTCTTGTGAAATAAAAATAGCTGAGAGGAGATGGATTTCTGAATGTGAGTTAAGCAATCGCATGTTAGATCAACAATTAGATTCAACCAGAAAGGTGTTTATTGGAGACTGAAACCCCTAGCTAAGGCACCGGTAGAGTGTTTCAGTTCTGCTCAAATGAGCCTTCAAACTTGAAAGTCTACTCGAAATCTTATATTTGTGGAAAGCACGCAGAGAATGATTTCCTGACACACCCCACACTGCCAGCCAGGGGAGGGAGAAAAACATGTGAAATTGCCTGAGACTTCTCAGACAGAGTCAGGTTCCTGAGAAAAAGAAGTCCACTTGCTGAGGGAGTCTGCAAACTGTACACTGCTCGCCTTGAGAAGAGCCCTAAAAAGCACAAGGTGGAAAGTTGGCCATCCTGGGTCTTCACTGGGGAAGTTACTTCATTTTTCTGGCTCTGTTTCCTCACTTTGTAAAATAAAAGACAGATATACCCACCCCCATCCCCAAAGTGTTGCCAAGAGGATGATGGGATAGTAAGAAACCATCGTTGGCCCAGCGGTTGCTGTTCCATAAGAGGTACCTAGTTATTTCTGCTCACCTTCTGTGCCTCATCCAGGAGTAGTTGCCAGCAGCCCCTAAATGGTTTTGTCTCTTGCAGGGGGGAACATAAAGCTTTCCTTAGCAAGATCCATTATACTTGGGGTGCTGTTCAGTGTGTGCCCAGGAATGATTTTGATCCCTGTCTGCTTTATTGGACAGCATGGTAGAAATTTATAATGATTATCTGCCATAGTAGATTGGGCACTTAAGGTAAAAGTGGTCAATTCAATATATTATATCCATCCTTCCTTTCCTCCCTCTTTCTTCCCTTCTTTTGTAGTACCAGGAATTGAATCCAAGACCTTCACACTGAGCTACATCCTTGTCCATGTAAAACATTTTTTATTTAGAGGCAAGAACTCACCAAGCCATGAAGTTGCACAGAGAAGGTTCAAATTTACAATTGTCCTACTTCAACCTCCCAAAGCACTGATTCGGATTTCAGATGTGCACTCCTACTCTTGGCATGATGATTTATAGTACTATGCATATAGTATTTTGTTGGATGGAAACTAGACTCCCAAAAATGATTACATAATACCAGTAGGATATGGTTAAGATCCTAAAAATAGAAAGAGAAACACTGGAAGATTAATGACAGAGTCTACTAGAGTGCTATGTTTGTTTGTTTGTCTGTTTTTCTTTTTTGTAGTGCTGAGATGAAGCCCAGAGCCTCTTGTGTGCCTGGCAAACACCACCACTGAGCTACACCCCCTGTCCTTTTGAGTGAGATGGGATCTCACTACCTAGTCCATGCTGATCTTGAACTAGCATCTCTTGAGTATTTGGGACTTTCTACTGTTTTAATATAACACAGGACCCATTCACCTCACTCATTTTTCTTCTTCTACCCCATGAAAATGTTGATTTTTATCAGCATAATTCTACTAAGCATAATCTCTCAATGTTCAGTGTTCACTGTGTGCCAGGCATCATATGAGACACTGTGTATGAATGACCTCATCAATGCTGTCAACAGCCCCTTCAGATCAGCTAGCAACATTGCTATGTTAGACATCAGAAAACTGACTCTTACAAAAGTAAATTCACAAAACTTCCTACAGCCAGGAAGCAGGAATACAGCCTTGGAACTCAAACTTGGGACCGAATCTGTTTTCCTTTTCTCTGCCCCCCACCACACCAAGACAAAGAAGATGCTTCAAAGGCTGCAAATAGGAAGTACCTGTTGTGTGGCCCAACCATATGCTCTAGGGTTCTGAGAGGAGGCAATGTTTCCAGGCTGCCTCAGTTGGTGAAAAGGGATGAATGGTGGGAAGGAGGCATTCCAAGAGGGCCTGCCTGTGATTTTCCCTTAGAAATTCTAGGAACTGTATGGCAATATTGCCATGGCAGCTGGATTATGTTGAAGGCCAGCCAGTAGCAGTGATCTGACAAGTGTGCTCTTCAGACCTGCCATGAGCTTGCACCAGAGGGGGAAGCCCCAAAGGTTTAATCCAGGCTGTGCAAGGCTAGGATAATATGCAACCAAATGAGGCAATAAAGCAACTTTCCCCTCAACCAACGGATTTCTCAAGCCAGCCTTCAGCACCTACTTCATGCACAAGAAGTGGAGAAAAAAAAAAAAAAACAACAACCATGTTAGCAGCTACCATGTGTACCTGCCTGGGCCCTTCACTGCATCATCACAATGGAAGATCTTGCCTTCCTTACATTGCTCAAGTGGGATGCTCGAAGTTGAATATTTGAAAGTATCCTGCACTCCCTGCTTTAGGAACTGGAAAGCCACATTCCTGGAGACTACGAAGAAGGCAGCATGGGTAATTCACTGGCTGCAGAGCCTGATCCACACTCTGCCACCCATCAATTCTGAGATTAAAGGGAACAAAGCAAATCTGTTCTCTCTTCGTCTTTTTATTTTTTTTACTTCCTTGTCCACTGTGTCCCACCACAAGAAGTGAGCCTGTGCTTTCACTTCCAGTGTATGAGATGGGCAGAATGCTAAGGGCACAGCACTGAGGTGGACCCGATCCCGGAGCAGAATCCAGCCAGTGCACACAAGGAGGGCCACTCTTGTGTGTGTTTGGAGGGCATGGCAGCATCTTACAGCCACCTAATTATTGAATCAATATAAATGACAATAAATATTCATGCTAAAGGTCCATTCTTGATTACATCAGGGCTTGAAATTTGAATTTGAGAGATGCTTTTGAGAATACAAAGTTTATATCTGGATCCTGCCCTGGGATGTTTAGGATCTAATGGGAAAAGATCAAATCAAACTGCAGAGTTTGATATGTTCCAAGTGCAAAGTTGAGTGATTTTTCAAAGTGTGCAAAGATTCTGGCCCAGATTTTTAAAATTTATGACACAAACATGATATATAAAATCTGTACAAATAATTGTTTTCCTTTTGAGACACTGTCTTGCTATGTAGCCCTGGCTGTCCTGAAATGCTTGGAGATCTTCCCACCTCACCCTCCGAAGTGCTAGGATTACAGGTGTGCACCACCACACCCAGCTTCATAAACATTGTTTAAAATCAAAAAATTTGTGCACATACAAGTTCAAAGGGAGAAAGAGGGAGAGGGAGATGAAGAGAGAGAGAGAGAGAGAGAGAGAGAGAGAGAGAGAGAGAGAGAGAGAGAGAGATTCAGGGGCCCTGAAGAATGGTGTGTTGCCCAGAAATGCTTCCTGAAGGGTTAGCATGGGGGTGGGGACAGAAGAAGCTCTGTGAGGGCCTTGGACCTCTGTGAGTGGCTGGAAGAATTTTACCATGAACACAGGAAGGCTGTGTTTCCTGGACTTTCAAGCTTTTCTTCTCTTTGATCATTCACCTCTTTCTATTTCTTTCATTCCTTATGCACTGTATTCAACCAAAATAATCGAGGAGAGGCTGTGGTTGCTGGATCTCTATGCGTTTAAGGCCAAGCCATGCTACACTGTGAATGAAGGCCAGCCTGGATTAAATGACAAGACCCAGTGCTCCACCTGTCAATGACCACCACTGAGCTAGCATTTTATATCACCAGACATGATTCTCCAGGCTTTGTATGCTGCTCTCCTTAATTCTCACAATGGTGCCCAGTATGGTGGTGCATGCCTGTAGTCCTGAAACTCAGGAGGCAGAGGCAGGGAGAAGCAGAAGGAACAGCAAGTTCGAGGGCAGCCGGAGCTACATAGGGAGATCAGGGCCAACCTAAATTACATGCAAGAACCTGTCTCAGGAAAACCAGAAAATTTTCACAGCAATATGGCTTAAATATTACTATTCTCCTCATTAAAGACAGGCCAACTGAAACACAGAAATGACCATTAATGTATTAAAGGTGACACAGTCACTAAATGGTCCAATATGAACTTGAACTCTCCAAGTGTGGTGAGGCCAACCTTTGTCCCCTAAACAAAAGACTCCCCTACTGAAAAAGCTAGTTTTGAGTACAGAACCAGTGAGATCTTTTCAGTTTTCTACTATTTTTCATATATGTCAGCCTTGCTATACAGTATACCTGGTACCCAGAAAGACACAGGCAAATGATCAGCTCTCCCATCATGTTCAAAATGTCCCTGCCCAAGTCGTTCACTGACCTGCCAGGCAACTCTGCTGCATCAACAGCTTTCATGCTGGGCGTAGTGGTGTGCTCCTGTGATCCTAGCCCCCTTTGTGATTATGCAGCAGGAGGATCTGGAATTCAAGCCCAGCCTGTGCAACTTAGAAAGACCCTGTATCAAAATTAAAAAAAAAAATCAAAAAGGGCTGGGAATATAGCTCAGTGCAAAGGCCATGGGTTCAATCCTGAATACTAGAAAAGAAAACGTTTTATGGTAAGAAATATATGAACTTGATTCCCTTTTGAAGGATTAGCCTGGCTTTTGTAGGCCCTGGCTGTGCAGCAACAACTAATACGTGCTAAGGGGAGGTTCCTGGTGAGCGCTTAGCCTTTTAAGCTGTTTTAATCTTCAGACAAGCAAAGAGCACTCTCAGGAATGAACAAGGTGATGCATATTCAATAAGATAGCTAAACAGATAGTCCTGCAATTTAAAAAACTTAACTGTATCTGCAGAATAAGAGTCCCATTCTTCTCCCTGCATCGATGGCAGTGTGCGGCCAGGGTCATGGGCTTGTGAAATATGGAGAACCAAGAGTGCTGCTTCCTCATTGCGGCACATGGGCCCGCAGCCCCCAGCCCTTAAGACATGGCCTTCGGCTTCACAACAGGAAGTACGATCCATGGTCAGTAAATAAAGCTTTTCCTTCCCTTTTGGTGGGCCTCCGCACTTCCTCACCTTCACTTCCAAATCCCTTTACAGATATTTGCTTGGGAATTGGAAATTTTCTCTCCTTCTCTGAAGCTCCTTGATAGAGTCAAACTGGCATTTACTGTACTTCCCATTTTGTGTTAAAAGTTAGCAAGGGGGAAAGTTATGGTCTCTTTCTCATTCTCAGGAAAATCTTGAAATCCCAGGGGAAAAGACCAATTGATCACACTTGTCTTTGTTATTTAAAGAATTTGAGTTCAAATCTATCAATGTCACTTGGCCCTTGAGTTGGAATTTCCCTTCTAATTTTCCCCACGGGAACACCCTGTTCAAAACTCGGAACATGGAACCTGACTCAGGCAATAACATTCTGTAGTTTAAATCTTTGCAAACGTAATAGGAAGTATATGAGGAGCTTTGTAAATATGTTGTGATTAAACTATACAATAAAAATTTGAATTAAAAATACATTATAGCAAAGACACATTGCATTAATCCCTCCCACCACCCCTACTTCAGACACACCAATCTCACCATTCTTGCTACTTTCTGAAGCAATTCTGGGAGTCTACACTCATGAGTATCTAGTAGCACTGCTATGGCTGCCTGAGTGTCTTGAGTTACTCCAAAATGTTTACCTTCATAGTCACTTTGACTTTGAAGAGCCTGAAGTTGTGTAGTGTCAAATGTGATGAATAAAGTTGATAATGACACCGCATTATGTTTCATGAGCCTGCCACTCCATTGAAAGGCACTGAGCAGCAGCAGTGATAGACACTCATGAAAGAAGACTTCCAGAAGTGCTTCAGAACATGGCAACAACATTGAGACAAGGGCCTTCAAAATGAGATGGAGTATTTCAAGGGGATTCATGGCAATGTGTCTTTTGCTGCTTTATTTTTTAAATTTAAATATGTATGATATATTTTGTTTGCCCCTTGTATTTCTTCTAGCTAAGCAGTTGAACTGCACACCACATAATGGAAGGACACTACTCATTCACCTACGATTATGCATGCAAGAGAAGAGGACCAAGAAAAGGCTCCTGGAAACCACAGCTGACAAACATTCCATTCTTCTTTCTCCACCTGTGCCATTATTCCAGAATTGCTATGGACAGGTATGTGAATTTTATGTGGCCTCTGGAACCAACTACCAGGAGCTAATTGGCTTTGAACTACATACATTCTTCATCTCATAGCCTGTAGGTCAGGAGGGTGACATGCTTTCAACGGGGCTAAGCTCAGGTGTCAGCAGAGCCGCTGCATGCCTGGCCACAGACTCCTGGTAAGAATCCACTTCCTTACTCCTTTCCCTCCCACTGACTTTTGTGGCTCTCCTCCATCTTTGCACCCAGGAAGGCCAGGTCAAGTCTTTCTCATGCCTCCCTCTCTGTTTCACCTTTCCAAAATCCCATTTCCTTTCATGCTTTTAAGGACCCTTGTGACTACATTGGGCTCACACAAATACTCTAGGAGAGCTGACCTGTTTCAAGTGCATCTGGTTAGCAGTCTCAATTCCCACTGCCCATATAACATAACAAAGTTCATGGTCTCTGAGATTTAGGATGTGGGCCTCGGCCAAAGTTGGGGACCCAGTATTCTCTCCAGCACAGCAAATAGCCACATATATTTTAATAGCTTAAGTTTTATTCTCTTCTTTACTGCCATAGACCTTCATATTTACTATGAATTCAAATGCAGAAAAATATCATTTAATAATACATGAAGTAATATGAACAATGGACATCCTTCATGGATTATTGCAGAGTAGGGCATGTTCATTTATTTTTTGAATTCTTATTAGAACCTTTCAAAATAGCCAGAGTAGAAGATCCTATTCTCACTGGGCATGGTGACACTTGCATATAATTTCAGCATTCAGGAGGCAGGAGGATCACCATGGATTGAAGGCCAGTCTGTGCTACACAGTGAGTTCTAGGCCAGCCTAAACTACATAGAAAGACTCTATCTTGAAAAGCAAATGAAAAGAATATCTTGTTCTCATCTATAGATGAAAAAAATCTAAGGCTCAGCAAGATGAAGCCTCACTGAGCTTCTCCAGGCACCAAGGTCATGCATTTTCCCGCCTTCCTCACCTCTGTCCTTCACCCACAGAAGCCTGTCCCAGGGTTTCTCCTCTTTTCCCTTGAAGATGTGACACCTACCTGCCTACTGTGATCAATGGAGCACCTTCCTAATGAGCTCCAAATGAAAAGCCCTCAACCCTCAAACACACACAAACTCGATTTCCCCAGTGTCAGGTACTCCATTTATGATTTTTGGAGACCAAGACATTTCCAAATTCCAGGCATCCCATGATCAGCTCAATGCAGCAATATTTTCCTTTTTGTATCAAAATCCAGTGGGTGGACCTGTGTATTATCACCTTTCCTGACTTTCTCTGTAAGCCACTGTGCATGACTTGTGATTTTGCATTCTCCTAGAAATGTGTTCCCAGTGAGGCCCAGACAGAGAAGAATCCACTTGTCCTCCATAGTCTTTTGGTGGCCTTTGCAAGTCCTTCTGACTGTGCGCATCCTCAGGTGGTAAGTATGCAACTTGGCAGAGAGCTACTTAAAAACTTACTTAACTTGGTCTATTAGAGGTGGTCTCACCAGGGCATAGCACAGAACAGGTGATCAGGAAAGCTGGTGAAGGAGCAGCTAGATTAGCTGAAAAGGACTGGGTTTGAAAAGAGCATGCTGCTCAATGTAGCACTCCTGAAATAAAAAAAAACTCCTGGGTGGGGAGCTGGTGAAACCCAAGTAGTGAGTCTGGAGTTCAGTTTATAGCAGTGTGTGGATGCTAGTTTCTTTGGATAAATGTACAGTGGAAATGAAACATGTTATCATTGGCAGAAAGTGAGTGAGGCATGTATGGAAATGCTCTGTACTATCTTTGCAACTTTTCTCCAATTTTAAAATGATCTCAAAATAAAGTATGTATTGAAACAAACAAAGCATGCTGTTTTGCCTTAAAGACTTTGCAGCATTGTAAAATGTGTGGCACAATAAGAAAATTAAATTGAACATTTCACTGCTTCTCTTTCCTCCATACTCCCAAGGAGGCTCATCTGAGTGCTACATGGGTCTCCACATAGAAGCCCCTGCATATGTGCATGGCTGGGAGTATGGCCCATTAAAAGCACAAATGTTTTAGTTATTCAAAGTGGCAGTACAAAAAGCCATTAGGATTGGAAGCCAAAGGAATTTTTTTCTTTGTTTTGCCTGGATCTCCCTTGAAAAACATTGGTGTTTGCCAGGCCACGACCACAGCCTCACAGAAACTCTAGACCAGTGATAGCTGGGTTGTCTGGCGCCGCCCAAACGCTCTTGGCCTTGCCAAGCACACACACAGGTTGCCCAGCAGCATTTGATTCGAGAAGCCTTATCCCGAGACTGCAGTCAGTTCAGAGATTTGGTGGAAAAGGGAATGTTTGTCAGTTTCCTTTCCTTTCCCAAGGCCAAGAGGCTATTATCAGGCTGGGGTTGACATTGGCTGAGGGAACCAATCTTTGTTTACCTCATATGACATACTTGAATGGTGGAAAACTTCCTAGTGACTGATTGCAGGGTTGCAACTCTGTTTGGCACCTTTCTATTTCAACTTTGAACAAAGGAGACCAGCAGAAATACCCAGAGGGAAGAACCTTGTGTGCCATTGGGTGGTGGTCGGGAACATTTTATTTTGTTTTCTAAGAGTATTAGGGGTGATCCCATCTATTCCAAGGGGAAGGGCCATTTGTCCATTGGTGAAATGTCTACACTATAGAAGGAATAAAGAAACCTAAAAAATGTGGACAAAATTGCCAACAAGTCAAAGTGAGATTTCTGTCATCTACTCACTGCACAACCATCGAATCCCCTATTTCATTTTACTCGCCCACACCAAAGGGTACAAAGTCTCCAACTATAATCAAGGTCCTTGTAGCTATGAACTCTGGGTGTGACAAGACTGTGCTATTGGCATTTTTGCTTTGTTTTGTTTTGGTACTGGGGATCAAACCCAGGGACATTCTACTGCTTATTTATTTAAATTTTGAGAGAGGGTCTCACTAAGTAGCTAGGTTGCCCAGGCTGTACTTGAACTTTCAATGCTCCTGAATCAGCCTCCCAGAGTGCTGGGATAACAGGTGTGCACCACCAAAGGACTGAGTCTACCTCCACAAAAGTAATGAAAATGGTAACAATCTTACTTGGGGGTAGTTTTTTTTTTTTTTTTTTTTTTTTTTTTTTTTTTTTTTTTTTTTTTCTCCTTTTTTTTTTTTTTTTTTTTTTAGTGTTATTGTTTTCCTCTGAGGAGAACCCGGGTTTTCATAAAGACTTGGAGAGTGCAGCAAGGTAAAGGACTTGCTTTTCCCTCCCTAGTCACCAGCTATGTCCCCTTGACTTGAACTCTCAGTGGCAGCTAGCAAGCATGCCTACATGCAAAGACACTAGACAGGAGGCTGTGCAGGGAGCACCAAAGCAGGCCTGCATCGCACACACTGTTCTGCAACCTTTGCAAACTGTCCCCAGTCACCCCCTCCTTCAGGATGGCTCAGCAGAGCCACTCAGCAGTGGACATCAGTAGCTCCAGGTGGAAGAAATGCTCCAGCACGGCACATGCCATTTGCTATTTTTATTTCACAGCCAAGGACAAAACCTTCCATTTGCAGACACAGACTGAGACTCCCTCCGCAGCCAAGTCTGCAGTCTGGTGGGGGAAGCAGAAGCTCCGGAAATGATTTGCGCAGCAACAACCCTTGCCCACTTCTCAGCTGCCTGCATCTCAGACCCCAGCACCCACTTGCTCGGCACAGGCAATGCAGCTTTCAGTCTCGCACTTTATGATTCAAGCCTAGCTACTGGCTGAACTAAGCCCCAGTCTGAGACATCTGCTTTTGCCCACATAATTATGTGCCCAGCACTATAATTCAGGTTTGGCACTGATGCTGCAAAAAATCATTTTCTTTTTTAAATTGGTTTCTTGCTCAGTCACCCCATGAACAGGAGCAGAAGTGTCCAGGCCTGCTGTGAAGTGCGCTCTGCAGGCTAGCAAGCCGGGCAGCACCAGGGCTCAGTGGAAGAGCAGACTTTTCAACTCCACCTAGGCATCTGGAGTCAGAACCAGGATGTTAACCATTCCGGAATGGGTCATGTCCCTGGGCAGAGTGCTGAGGCTGATGAATGCTTGCTGGCCACAGAGTTATCTGAGTCACCTCCAGACCCTCAGGCACCAGTAGACAGATGAACATTTCTCACCCTTGGCTACCAGGATTGCTGCCATAGCTCATAAGGGAATTGTGTTGTACAATTCATTTTGTCTTCGTCAGAGAAGCAATGAAAATGGATTGCAAAAGGAAAAATGATAGAGCTCAAAATCCCCCTGTGGCAACTCATTTCCAAGTGTGGGCCAGGTGAGAGTTGAGGCAAGAAGAGAGATCAATGGCGTAGGGTTGGGAGAGCTGGATTTTGTTCCTGCTGGGCCATTAGCTAGCTGAGGAATCAAGGGCCAGCCTTATCAGCCCTCAGTGCCTCAGTTTATTCATCTGCAAGCAGTTGAATCCCAGGACTCAGGAAGCTGAGGCAAGAAAATCGAGACTTCAGGGAAATCTGAACTACATAATGAGTTTAAGATCAGCCTGGGCTACAGCAAGACCTTGTCTCAAACAAACAAACAACAAACAAAAATCTCCAAAAAAAAAGGAAGAATACTAGGCGTATTCACCTTTATAGTCATAAGTTTTGTAACTTAACTTTAACTTCCAACTTCACATGTTTTCTCTATTCCCTTTATGCTATTTTACTTTTCTCTAAAGTGTTTAACAAAATGTCTTGCCTGTTGTATATTCCTTCATTTATGTCTTCATTCCCTCACTAGAATGCAAGCTTCTAGGGACTCTATTTTTTTCACTGTGTATTTCTGAGACCTGAACATTCCCAGGTATGCAGTGGACTGTAGTGCAGGAGTCCCCTTTCTCCACCTCTAACATTTTGAGGGAGAACCATTGAGTATTTTCGAAGATGGTTTCCAGAACCTTCTACACCCAAGACCAAAGTCAACATCACTTTAACCCTTGTTTGGTTTATGATTCTCCAGCTTCCCCTCATTCATCTCCCCATTCTGTTACTTTCGGCTTGAAGTCCGCTTCCACAAGACCTTCTTCACAAATCTATGTCATGTTTTCTTTAGGTTCTTTCACATGGCTGCTGATACTTTCAGTTATTCTATCTACATCATATCCTCTTCCCTTATTTGTCACTGGTTGAGAAACAGATGTTCTTCAGGAGGTCCAGTATTTAAACAGGAAAACTAATTTTTCTTCTACCCCTGAAAAAAAATTCCAAGGAGAGCTTGGAAAAAGCACTCACGGTAGATAAGAAACAACTTTTTAAAAGCCAAGTACAAAGGCTGTGGGCCTACAAGTGCTGACTTTTATAGACTTCATTTTTACAACATGTAAAAACAAAGAATCAGGAAAAAAAATAGCTTGAAACAAATGATTGCAACTACGGAAATTCAGGAATGACCAAAAAAGGGAACATTCCACTGGACTGGTGTAATGTGTTTTTCCTCATTCTTTCTTCCTGTTCCAATCTGTAGCGTTTCTCTCCAGCTTTTCTTCACACTCGCAAGCTACATTTCAGACTTACTTAGTTCCCTAAAGTTTTCATGTTTCATGAAAAGAAATGGCAAAACCTTAGGAAGAAACTGTGGAAGGCCTTTCTCCTGGAATGCATTTAACAGTCAGGACCCAAAGGTATGTTAAAGTTGCAAGCCTATCGTAGCAGTGTGCTCAGTGGCCCTGGTCTCAGCATACCATTGTCTATCCTTCCTGTTGCCATGCTATCAAGCCTTATAACGCAAGCATTAGCCCACAGAACCGTTTCTCAGATGGCTCTTGAGATGTTGTTATATGGAAGTATCCATTTAGCACTGAATGTTTTGAGAGGCGAGCCCGCACGCGCGTGCGCGCGCGCGTGCGTGTGTGTGTGTGTGTGTGTGTGTGTGTGTGTGTTGGAATCCAACATGGCAGACATGCTAAACATGTGCTTTACCATGAAGCTGGATCCTCCAGCCCTAGCTTTGAGTTGACAGGAGGACCAACATTTCTGCTTTGCTCCTAAACAGTGCTGCCAACACAAATGGGTACCCACTGCTCACACAACCTCAGGCTCTTTCTTTGCAGGTTTCTTCTGCCCACTCACTGCTTCATATGAAAAGACATTTAAATTTAAAATGCACCAAGTCAGAACTGAAACAACATGGCTTTCAGTTCTGCTTAGCTATTTGTCCTTCAAACTCTAAGGAGGCCTGTTTGGAGATGTGTGTCCAGGGCAAGCATTTATCTAGCTGGTAAGTCCCAACATCAGAGCTTGGTATTCACTAGAGACCTTTAGCAATAGGAAGGCCCCAGAAAGACTGGGAAAGAACCTCACCCAATTAGTTTAATTGAGAAATGAAAGTCTAAGGTCCAAAGATACAAGACTACTTAGAAAGATAAGGGTAGATCTATGTCTCTTCATTGCACTAGGTACAGTTCCCATTGTATACACAAACTTGGGTTCACAACTGCCTAGCAAAGTCAGAGATCCACACAAAAGTAATTTTAAAACACATGAAGTCAGTTGTGATGGAGCACACCCACAGCCTCAGCACTGTAGTAGGCTGAAGCAAGAGGATTCCCAAGTTTATACCCAGTCTGGGAAACTTGAACCTTTAAAGAGACTCTATCTCAAAATTTTAAAAAAAGGGGGGTGTTGTCTGGGAATGCAGCTTGGTGTGAAGGTCCTAGTGTCTCAGGAAAACAAAAAACCTGCAGCCAGTGACAAGGCCCTAAACCCCTACTTATTTTTGAAAAAAGCTGATTTAGACCCAAGGAAGAATTCTTGACTGTCCTTTCATGATGAGACTTGTGATTTCCACCCAATTCTATGCAGTCACAGTGAAGGTGATTTCTATTTAATATCTGGCAACTTCAAGAATCTACATGGCAATGAGGCTTGGAGCAGAGCTGCCTGGGACCTCTCCACCATGAAGGGGGTTGAAGGGTCAGCCCACACTGACTCAGTCCCTTGTAATCAGTGCTGCTACTTGAGGAAGACATACTCTAGGGTCAGAAGTTCAAAGCAAATTCATGCCCACCACATGGCATACTTAGAGTCAAGAAATAGTCAGAGGACAACTTGCATGCTGAGAATAAATGGGGCTTTTCCACCAACATCTAGAACAGCTTGTTGGCGAGGTGGTTATAAAGAATATGATGGGAGACATCAGGGGGGAAACCACAAACAATTGGCGAGCAAGATTGAGTGCAGGTAGCAGAGGCTGGAGCGGGCCTAGCAGCTGCAGTGGGCTGGGCCTGGATCCTTCACCATACAGCGTGTAGCGCTGAGCTTCTTTATCTGGAGAGAACAGATCTTTGCAAAGTTTCTACTCAGAAAAGTGGAGGAACCTGCAACATTGAGAAAAGAACCTGCAACATTGAGAAAAGAAAGACAAAACCTACAGAGATGAAAACTTGTTAATCCACGAAGGTGTGGTCAGATCCTTACTATACAGAGATCACTTTATATTAAAATGTAAAACAAATTGCAGCACCTAAAAATTTGATAGGCAAAAGAAAAATGAGAGCATGAACCCAGCAATAAATGCAGAATGACTTTCTGAAGCATTACTAGAAGGCCAGCTTTAGGAATAAGAGAGCATAGCCTAATCCCCAGCCTGTGGAAAGAGCAATTAGAAGACAGTGCTCAGCACACAGCCAAATGGCTGAGCGAAAATCAGAGATTCTCACCTGAGGAGTTGCAGAGTCCTCCAGGCTTCCAGAATCATAGCAGGGACTGAGTGATTTTATATCAGAATGTACTTTTCTGGTCACTTGAATTTCCTTTTAGCTATACAATCCCTCCCTTTCCAATGAGTTCCTAAGTAGTTATAGCATCTTGTGGAAGCCACAAAAGAAAAAAAAATAGGGCACAAAAAGAGGTCCCCTTTAAAAGACAGAAACTCTTTTTAAAGATAGGAACCTAGGTAGGAACTTATGAACAATATAAATGGAAAACTCACACAAGGCCCAGCATTTGAAAAGGATTTCGATTCTTAACTTCTTCAGGGTCTCCTTGGATCACAAGTGTTCCCCTGGTTTTGTAATGGAGGTTTAAGTAGGGCACCAGTGAATCAGACTAAGGTTTGAAAAAAATATAAGAATCATGAAAATCTCTAGCTTCTTTTCAGCACAAATGAGAAGAAAATCAGATTTTTCTACTGTGTTAACTGGTTTATTCTATAACAGACATACTAAATGCAAAATTGAGACAAGGATACATCTTTACAACTTTTGGGCCTTAATTTTTCATTTCTGAAAGTTGTCATATTCATCCCAGATCTCAGAAATACAGTTTAATTGAATTAACCCGCGCATTTTATGTGGCTCTTTGAAATGTTAATTTTAAAAGACCATAGAAATGCAAATGATTAGCAGGAAGAATTCAGACCGCTTCTGCACCAGGGCAGCTGGCAGCAGATTTGCTCAATAAATCACCCAACTGAAAGAAAAAAGAGAGACTTTAGAGATGGACAATCTTCTGAACCTCTCCGCAACCTAATCCCAGTACTAAAGAGCACTGTTGACTCAAGAGTCTTGGAATTCAAATGTAATATAATCTTAAATAAAATGCATAGATTCCAGGATGTGTTGACTGAAAAGTCATTCAGGGAACGCTCAAATTAACATTTCTGCTGGTCAGGAACCCAAAGATGAATCCAATGCAGTTTGTCTCCCTCACAGCTCAAACCTGACTTACATATAAACGTCTTTAAGGCATTGTGGTACAAAAAGGAAAAAAAGACCTTCAAAGTCAGAGAAAAAGAAACCCAAAAAACACTTTATATTTTCTTATTCTAGGGGAATATTTTCAATCATTCTAGTTTATGCTGTCTTTTAAAGAATTCTTATGCAGGTATTACTTACTATAAAGAAAGCTCCAAGAACACAAGTTTGTGTATTTAACCTCACATTCCTTTGAAATACTAGAACAAATGGATTTAAATCAGTGATATTTGAGCCGAAACCTTGAAATTCATTATCACTTGGTCTGGAAATGATTTCTTACTGCAGAGTTTGGGTTTATATTTGCATGTGTTCCTGCCCAACTTGTGCTGTCGCTGCAACCCAAGGCAGGAAGCGGAAACAGCCGCGTGGCCCAGAGTCCCTTCATGCTTGAGAAAGGGCAGAGTGGCTCTGACTCCAGGCTGCTCCTGCTGCTGTGCAAGCCGTCCTCAGAATGGCAGTGGGCTGTGGCTTTGCAGGCCGCATTCAAGGTCACTTTTAGTTTTCATTGCATAGCCAAAGAACAGGCCCTGAGACACGTTACACTGCTTGCCTGTGATTTTCAGTCTTCGCTTAGCTGGTCTTGGGAATGCATGGGCAAGCATTTCTTCTCTGTTGGTGGGGGCACAAAGCAGCAAAGCGCAAAGCTTTCACTTCCTTTTTAACCTTTATTGGGTAGAAATGAGCAATTTGAAAATGCTGTCGCTGGGGAGTTAGAGTAACTTCCTGGCTGTTTTTGTCAAGCGAGCCCCTGCTGCCCCTGTCTTCAAATAGAATCCAGAAGCACGCTTTATTACACCTTTCACGGAAACATTTAAATCATACAGGGTTTGGATGTAACATTCTTTCTTCAACACTCCAGGGACTCTCATAGCCAGAAAGATGACACTGCCTTGGTTGAAATCTGTCTCTCCAGGAGGATGTAGAGGGTTTGAAAGATTCTACCAAAGGGGGAGCTGCCGAAATGGCCCCAGCGATTCAGAAATAGAGAACTAAGTTCATATCAGGGCTTGTTCTTCTTAGCAATCATACCACAGCTGGTGCAAACAGTATACATTAGGTGGATTGTTGTTTCAAGAAAAGTACCACAAATGTTCAGAAGGGGGAAAAGAGACCCCCAGAAAGCAGTAGTCATCCAGTGGGAGAGTTTGATAGTACAATACACTTGTCCTCAGAGCTTCTTGGTGTAGTGTGTAGCATAGAAAAGCAAAGTGGGCCCCCAGTCAGTCCTGTGGCCTCTCATTTGATAAAGGCAATTGTCTCTTAGTTTTTATTTTATTATTATTATTGTTTTCTGCTGAGGATTGAACCAAGGGCCTTTACACCGAGCTACAATGGCAGCCCCTTTGCCTTTTTATTTTGAGACATAGTCTTGCTAAGTCACTAAGTGGCCCAGGCTGAGCTTGAACTTTCATCCTCCTGCCTCAGTCTCCTGGTGCACTGGGGTTGCAGATGTGTGCCATCATACTCAGTGAGTAGCCTCCTAGTTTTCATAAAGATAATTCTTGGGTGCAGTGCTGAGCCTCAGATAATCAGAAGGGATTTGACCCTGTTTGTCAACTGGTGACTAAAAAGAAAGTGAGATGAATGAATGCAATGGAGAGAAACAGAGCTGGTGAACGTTGAGTGAGTGGAGTAGCTGAGTGGCCACAGGAAGTGTGTAGGTGAAACCGGAAACTTGATTTAGAGGCGACAACTGCATGTAGCTGCCTATGTGCAGTTTTGCCTTCCTGAGAACAATTGGACAGTTTGTTTTCTCCTCAATAGACTCAAAAATGATTGGCTAGGTCAGAGAGCTGACTTCTCTTAGAAGCCTTTGCTTTGGCTCTTGGTAAACTGAACATTGAGTCAATCACATTTGTCAAGTCACCAGTCAATTCGATTTCATTCTTGCTCATTTCTAGAATTAGGCGAACCAGGCAATGTTTTTTGACTAAGTTTTCTGAAAGAGAAGAGAGGCATATGGTTGTCAGCAGATCTCTGAACAATGCTTATTCCAAGATTTATAGCTTCCCAGTCACTGGGAAAGAACTACAATTCTCTTAAGACCAGAGCCCCATTGAGATTCATGGGTGTGCTGGCTTTTTCTCCTTTTTCTTTCTTTGAGACAAGGTCTCAGGGTTCATCCAAGTCTTGCTTTTAACTCATAGCCATCTTCCTGACCCAGTGTCCTGAATGCAAGGTTAACAGGTGCACAACACAACACCTGGTTTATCAGTGTGTCTTTCCCAGTGTTTTTTAAAAATTAACTTTATTGAAAAAAAACAACTAACAATGAGACAGTTTCGAAACAGGTTAGTAGGACAGTTACAATAATTAATACATTGTATATTATTGTCTTCATAGTAGTTATTCATAGTACAAGATGCAGACTTGATATCCTTTCCAAACACTGTTAGTACAAATCTTTCTTTTCACTGAAGAGAAAGTAGCTGTATATCTATCCTAACTATTTTGTATATACAGATACAAAATGGTCCAGGATAGCCAATATTTTGGCCCTAGCTGTTCAAGGTCAGTGAGGACTCAGGACATAAGAGAACATCCTGTAAGTCAGTGGTGTCCCAAATTTTCTGATCAAGGAGATTATGGGACCACAGGGAAAAGTGATGACAATGTATAAATTTCCCGGTGTTATACCTGCAGTAGGTGCTCCCTAAATGTATGTGGAATGAGTGAGGTCTGCTCATGGCTCACCAATCCCACCTCTTCAAATAAATAAATAAGGCTAGATAGAAGCCCATGTAAAATCTAGATGGTCTGTGCCTCTATTGCCACAATGTCATCCACCTACAGGTTTGGAAATCACTGACTGATTTCATCATTTGTGCTATCTTCTATCACTTTTTTAACGATCATAATGGAAATACTCTAACCGGGGTTCTGAGGTAAGGCAAGACATGCTCTACCACCCCAGAGTTTCTTTGCTCTCCCTGCCCACCCATCAATTCTATGCAAATTTCATGCAAATTTTAGCATGAAAATTTAGTGGTATCTGTCAGTTTGGATGCATGACTAACGCTGTGTACATGACAGTGAAGTGTAGAATGTTGGTGTATGTTATTGCTATCAGCTCTTTTGCTGTCTTCCTTTTCTCATGCCCTTTCCATAACATCTTAAATAAATTGGGCATAATGCTAGCACTTGGGAGACTGAGGCTGGAGGATCCCTAAGAGTTCAAAACCAGTCTATACTACATAGTGAGAGCCTGTCTCAAAAACCCATATTGGATGAAGTGTTAGAATCGTTAGCTCTTGGATTCCCTCTGACAGAAAGTCTGGAAGCCCAAAGCACTAGCTTTTTTAGGAATTTAGGGAGCTGGAGTTACTGGACCGATTGTGCAGCCCCTGCTCCCAGGAATTTTCCTTTCTCAGCCTCCCCAGATGCCACCCACAGTCACACCAGTCACTCTGTAGAGGCTTTCTGAGCAGTCAGGCGCTCGGCCCTTCCCTAGGCCAGAAGCCATTCTTGGGACTAAGATGACAATACACCAAGCAGACAAAAGCCTGCTCTGTGCCCGGCTCTGTCTGGCCCATTGTTGGGATCTCAAGGCAAGTTGGGGCCACACATTCTCTGCATATCAGGAAGTCTGTAAGCCTGGGGATGGTTTCCTTCAATCGCCAAGGATACATGAGCAAATTGAGAGTGGATTTCTTAAGGCAGATTTCTTGGTTGGAGTGGGAGTTATTTTTGTTATTTTCTCCTCCCTCTCTTAGAACAGCTAGTGCAGGCTTTGCAATTGAAAGTACAGAAACTCCAGGTCTCAGAATTGATGTTTGTAGTTCTCCATTTGCTCTATGGCATTTTATCAAGATCTTTAGCAAGTGTTCTTACACGTTGACTTTCTCTATTGGTTTCATATTAACAAACCTTATCTGAGCGTGAGGGAAGAAGGGTGGGGCACGGGCAAATGAAATGTTTATCATGTGAAAATAATTTTGTGGGTAAAGTTAAAGGGAGAAAGATCATTTGGTTGAGCACATTGTTTGCCTTTGAGACGATAATCCAGTCAATGAATCTATCAGCAATTATCAAGCATGTACTTCAGTCCAAATCTAAATTTAACTGATATTTACTGAATGGAGGCACTTTCACATATAGTATCTCACCCTGAACTAACAATTTCAATTAGCTAGTTTGTTCTTAATCATTGTGGAAGTAATATAAAACCTGAGTTATGTTAGAGTTGGTGGCACACAGCTGTAATGTCAGCACTCTAGGAGGCTGAGGCAGGAATATTGAAAGTTTGACTCAACCTAGGTAACTTAGTGACTTCGACCTTATCTTTAAAAAGCTAAGAAGGCCCAGAGTTCAATACTCCATACAGCACAAAAAAATACAAAAGAAAAAGCAAGAACAAGTATATTTTCATTCTACTTTCCCCTTTTTGGTCTTGTTTTCTACTTGACAAGCTCAAGGGTGTGAGTTCGATTCCTGGTACAAAAAGAAAAAAGAAAATATCATGTGCCCAACTGACCACTTGCTTTTTGCCATTCAGTATGGTCTAGCCCTTATAAGTGTAATCATCTTGGATGCTGGTGCTAGCCCAGAGTGTCAGGCACTAGAATGCCACAATGACGTCAGAATGACTTCCGGTCTTTCAAAGCACTGAGACATGGGAGTTAAATCACCCATGCTGCCAACAACTAGAAAGTAGGTAAGAAAGGAAAGATTTGTACTAATAGTATTTGGACAGGATATCATTTCTGCATCTTGTACTATGAATGACCACTATGAAGACAACAATATGCAATGTATTAATTATTGAAACTGTCCTACTAATCTGTTTTGAAACTGTCTCCTTGCTATTTGTTTCTCAATAAAATTAATAAAAAAAAGAAAGTAAGCAAGCTAAGACTCAAAGCTGAGTCCCTCTGACTCTTCCCTTGTCCTGAGGGTGGTAGCCAAAATTCTAATATGAAGCCTGCAACCCTGACTGCCTGACACTCTGACATGATTAGGTTATATGACAAAGAGGTAGCTGTCACTCCCTTGATTACGCTATATTCTAGGTAGCTAGCAAGGCTGAAAGGATTTTGCCAATGTAATTAAGGCCCCAAATCAGTCAATTTTCAGTAATCAAATTGATGATCATCTTCTCTGGGAGTGACTTGCTGGATGTCCTTTAAAAAGAGCTCAAATCTTGTCTGAGGCACAGAGCTTCTCTCCTGCCATTCTTTAAGATGAAACCATAAGATAGATCTTTGCAAAAGGGAAAGTGACAAGACATGAAGGAGGACAGAAGGAAGGAGATAAAAAAGAAACAAGAGGCCAGGGAGATGGCTCAGTGGAATAAGTGCTTCCCTGGCAAGCACAAGGGCCTGAGTTCAATCCCCGGTTCCGGAAAAAAAAAAAAAAAAAAAAAAAAAAAACGACATAAAAAAGAAACAAGATGTGTTACATACTGGGACTAACTCCCTATGATGAATGCAATCTTTATGTACTGCAAACATGCTAATAATAAATATTTTTAAAAGCAACCATGAGTTCTATAGCTTCAAGAAGAATTCTGCCCACAACATTTGAGCCACAAAGAGGACCCTGTGCTTGCAGACTAGAATGAAACCCCAGTTGACTTCTTGGTTTCAGCCATGTGAGAACCAAGGGAAGGATCCAGCTGAGCCATGTCCTAATTCACAATGGTTGAAAACTGTAGGATAGTGAATCATTGGTTTTTAGTCCCTACATATGTGGTTATTTCTGATGCAGCAATAAAAATTAGCCAAGAAGAGTTTTGATCTGTGTTTTTACCTTGTCTTCAGATTTTTTTTTACCTTGCATAGGGTGAAATGCTGCGTTAGAAATGATGTCACAGGAAAAACTAGGTTTAATTTCCATGCTAGTCTATAATGGCAAAGTTTGTGTCTACACATTTCACAGTGTGCCTCAGTTCTCCTGAAAATAGCTTTGCCTACACCCGAAGGCAGTGAATTTTTCCTAAAATGGACCATAGAGTAAATATTTTCTAGCTGGATATGGTGGTATGAACCTATAATCCGAGCACTCTGGGAAGACCACATGGTCTCTGCCATAGGTAATCAAGTCTGCCATTCTACCAGAAAAATAGCCACAGACAAGATGCGAGTAAAAGAGTGTGGTCATTTGATAATAAACCTCACTTTGGGGTACCAAAATGGGAACTACATACAACATGAGCATACCAAGAAATAGGACTTTGATTTTGATTTCTTCCAGTCATTTAAAACCTTAAATATCATTCTTAGGTTTCAAGCTATAGAAAAACAGGTAACTAACCATATTTGGTCCTTAGGCCAGAGTTAGCTCACTCCCAGCTCATAGAAATGTTATGAGTATATAAGTGAATCATTCATTGTAAAACATTTTTTTTCTTTTGGAAAGAAAAATATTTATGGATAAAAACATAGTGGTAAGTAAATAGATACATAGTAAATTAGCAAATGATCCTCTTATAGTGGTCAGATTCACAAACCATGCCACATCCTCAAAGAGGAGACTGATTTGAATTTTGCTTGTGAAACTGGATGTGTGTGTGCATTTGTTTCTGCATAATAAACTAGCATGCACCTTGTGGTTCTTACAACTCAAGACCTTGGTATTACACGCAAATCATGAATCCTTAGGACCATTTCACACATATTCCAGAGTTAGGAAAAATGGAAGTCCTCAGATGTGATTGGTGCAATCCTCAAGATACAATCCTCAAGTTAATGGAACTAGAAGTGACGCAGGCACATTCAGATCCTAGTCAATTTAAGATAATCACACTGTTTTTTCTACATGCTCATACATTATTCTGAACACAAAATACACAGTATTAGTCTGTGATACAGCAGCTTGTAGCATCCCACTTGAATGTTATGAAACAGCCAAGTCCAACTTTAAAAGATATAAAATATCACTCTTTTTGTGTATTTTTAGAATAGACATCTTCTCAAGCCAATAGGAAAACTGACAAGTGACAATCTCACTTCTCAAAGTCCAAATTCTTGGCCGCTAAATTACTGTATGTGCAAACATGAAAAGGAAGCCAGAGGAGGGAGGAAGACACAGATCATTGTTCTAGAACTGGGTAGAAAAATGTTCTTGTAAGTTTTGTGTTATTTTAAAAGACTATTGAGGCTTTGCTTGGTGCTTGTCTACACCCCTTTTATGCCACTGTATCCATTAGGGTGTAATACATTGATGGATAATGAAGAATTAGGGGTATCCACTTGGGCGGTCTGGCAAGAGTTCAACTTAAAGTAAATATAAGCTCTCTGGAGATATCTACCATAAGGAACGTTTTTTTAAAAGTCCATTGTTTGTTTTAATCCAATGAGGCAGGAGATAAAAACTGAAGAGTAAGATCTATAAAGAGAAAGTACAAATATTAAGCCTTGCAAATGGAAAAATACAACCAGGGTGTGGAGAGAAGGCCAAGATGGACTTTCACGCAGTTCAGGCACAATTCTCATTAGACAGAATTATGGCACTATAATTTAGCCTAACCCAGACTTAACAGGCAAGCTACTGGCATAGGTTCTTACTGGGTTTTCAAATATAGGTTTTGATGTAATTTTTCATCACCTTAAAGTGGTATATAATTATGACACATTGTATATGGCTATATGTGTGTATATGTTATGCATACAAACCTGAATAATGTGTTTGTAGATATAGGCATGCCTATTGGAAATATAAAGTACAAAGAAGAATATACAACTACTAGATACCACCTAACAACAGCAAATGTCTTATGCTTTTAAGGAGAAGTGGTGTTAGAGAGTATTATTTTCATCATTAAAAGAAAACCTTCAAACATTTTGAACTGGAAGAATCAAGTAAGGTTAATAAACCAATATCCAACTAGCAATGTTTAGAAATCCTAGTCTAGATAGGACAGGATATGATCTAGACCACCCAGCTTCTCACATACCCAAAAAGAATAAAAAAAAAATCAACATGTTAACTCATCATCCAGTTCACAAAGGGTAAGAGGTTTCAGCAACAGACCTTAGCAGGAATCAAAGTTTGTCATTGGCCCTGCAAGAGCTACAATTTACAAAATACCAGATTCCTTGCAAGATGAGACCTTGGTGAGGAAATGAATTAGTGCACTTTAAGTTTTGTAGGTCTATAATTACAGAGAAGAATTTTCAAATTTTCTCCCAGAGGTTTTGACAGTGTTACCTTAGTTTATAGCAGTTCTTTACTATTAATAGTCAAATGAAAGTTTTAATTATAATCAAGCAGATAGTCATACAGAAAGCTAGTATTGCTGGCTCACCTTCAAAAGAACTTGTGCTTGTAGTTATTTTCTGGGACGGGGTGAATGTTTACCCATGCCGATTCAAATGGTATACATTAGCACAATGTCTCTCTC
>NW_004524645.1:4394289-4420901 GCF_000260255.1 Octodon degus | reverse complement strand
ATTTTATAGAATGCCCTTCAATTTGAATTTGCCTGATGCTTTTCTCATTAGACCACTGTTGTGGATTTTTGCAAGAGATAAAGTGGCCATCTAGTCAGAACATATAAGAGGATGCATGATACGCACAGGACATCACTAGTGATGTCACCTTTCATCGCTTAGTAAAGGGTATGTCTGCCAAATTTCTCCACTATAATGCTACTGTCTGTCTTAGTCACTTTCCACATTGCTGGAGCCAAATTCCCAACACCCACAATCTCAAGAAGGAAAGGTTTATTTTGTCTCATGTGTCAGTCCATAGTCTATGAGCTCCAGGGCAAGACAGCATGGCAGAGGGGCCTGGTGGAACAGAGCTGCTCACAGAATGGTGACCAAGAGGCAGAAAGAGATAAATGGAAGGGCTGAATTTCATGCACAGTGACCCATGTCTTCCAATCTAGCCCTAGCTCCTAACAGCAAACCAGCTCTGAGCCCCTGTAATCCAATCACCTCCCAAAGGTTTCCCTGTGACCAAATGTGGCTTTCGGGGAGTATCTGGATATAAACCAGTCTACCCTGGAGTCTAGGTAAAGGGACAGAGTCTCTCCCTCTTAGAGCAGAGAGAATCTATAGACATTGTCTGCTATGATAGGTGACTTTGAAGGATGAGGGAAGACAAGTCTTGTATACTTGGGCATTTGGGTCAAAAAAAAGGATGTTTGTATATATATATGGTAGTCCATTTTCCCCTAAGCAATATCAGTTATTATAAATCTGATTTTCTTTAAATTAAAAAATACTTGGGAGGGCCAGCCAGATAGCTCAGAGGACTAAAAGGCAGGGAGGGACTGGGGTTCAATCCCCAGAGAGCTGTGCCAACCCCATCCCCGGGGCATGCTGAGCTGGTGATTGAGTCTGGGCGTGGTGGCATGTGCCTGCAATCCCAGCTCGTAGGAGGCTGAAAACAGGAGATCACTACAAGTTCGATCTGTGTAGTGAGACTCTGTAGACCCTGTACTAAATACACTTTTAAATAATAATTGGGATGATATTTAGTAACGTGTTTACATTCCTGAAGTTATTTCAAGGGTTAATAATTTATATTCTATGTCAGTAGAAGTATAAAGTTCTCAAGAAGAGTTGGGAAGGAATGCTCACCAATGACTATTTTATAGCATTCCCACCATACAGATATCATAGATGTAATTAACCCCAAGAACACAGAGAAAAGAAAAATGTGGCAGAATAATTAGGTAGTGACACATTTGTATTATTTCTTCTTTTTTTAAAATATAATTTATTTCATTGAAATTTTATACAATTTTAACAGTGACTGAACTTAAAAACCGACTCTAAGATGCTGGCAAAATGTCCCAACCAACTCTATTCACTAACGATTACTGGAATACATCTGGAATGATTCACATAAAACTGCTAATAGTAGCTGACTCTGGAAAACAGGTTGACAGAGGAATTTTTCTTTTTCTTTTGGTATATTTCATATTGCTTGATATATTTTAAACAAAAAATAAGCATTAGCTTTATGACAATCATTTTAAAATGTAAGAGTAGTATACTGTATTAGAAAGGTGTTGTATAATGTTAACTACATAAGGAGAAAGGAGATTAAAAATATATGTCTAAACCAGTTGTGGTGGCACACGCCTGTCATCCCACCATTCTGAGAGCTGAGGCCGGGGGATAACTACAAGTGCCAGTCCAGCTTAGACTACATAGCGAGTTCAAAGCTAGTCTGAACAACATAGTGAGACCTTGTCTGAAAAAGTAATGTCCATATTTGCATTTATTTATTTATTTTGTATTTTTAGTATAGGATCTACAGGGTCTCTCTACACAAATGGGACTCGTAGTGATCCTCCTGTTTTCAGCCTTCCAAGTGCTGTATTTTTGCATTTATTGGAGGTTAAAGAAGAAACTAACAAAAAGTATAACCCAGAGAGAGCAAGGGAAATCAGAGAATATGCTTTTTGTACTTTATACCAATTGCTGAAGTGAGTCTTACATAAGAGAAAGATTTTTTTTTCTTGAGCCACCAATCATAAAGAGGGAGGACCCGCTCCAACTTCAAATCTGCCTTTCTGAAGATAATGTTTAAGGGCACTTAAGTGATAAACAAACAAGATGGTCTGAGACAGAAGGAAAGGTGTGGTCACAGTCACATGGTGCAGCTCTAGGCAGGTCACAAGTTTAGAATATGGCAGTGTTAATGTGATCTGAGAGTGCAATTTTTGGCTCTTTGCTGTTGAAAGGTCACCATTGGCCTCTTGGGCAGGCCCATGCGAAGTGAAAGGCACGGCTAAATTCAACTGGATTGTGAGGAAAGGAGCCTCTCGTGTCCCAAGCACCAATTTAAACAACCGTTACCATGGTGACCATACATGAGAGGTGCTACTGATAGCAAAGCTAATGGAGGTACACTGCTCAGCCATCTCACCTCTGAAATCGGTTAGGAAAGCAAGCAACATTTTCTCTTGATTTTAGAACCATATACATGATTCAAATGTTTTTTCATAATTAAAAGCATTTTTAAGAGATTAGGGCTTGCAATGTAGCTCAGTGCTAGAGAATTTGCCTTCCTTACAAGATTCTCTGGGTTTGTACTCCAGACACACAGATACACACACACACACACACACACACACACACACCCCAAAATAAAGTTGTTAGCATTTATGAGTACATACTAAAGACTGCCTTTTGGAGGACAAATGCAATTGAAACAGAAGACTTCCCCTCTGGTTTTCATAACAAATTAATGGTCAAGATGTCTTTAAAAGGACTTGAAGGGTGAGTCATTGTTTAGCTACGTGGCTGTGTTAGCACTGGCCCCAAGATGCAGATAATATAAGGCACAATTGTTATAAGCAAACAGAAGCACTGAGGTGAAGACATTTTTTCCAGGTAGAAAATGGAAGGGGGCCAGACAGCTTTAAGGCTCTCCACCTTTCTACTCCTCTCTTAGGCTAGGGCTAGCAGGGTGTGTTTGGCTAGGAGAACAGGTGACGTCTGCTCAGTGCTTGCTGAAATGCAACCACTTGCCTGAAGTCAAACAATTCTGAAGCCACTTCTTGATGCTGAGAGACAGGGCAGAAGCCTTCTTCCTGTGGCACAGTCACAGGCATGGCCTTGTTAAAGGCCCCACCTATTATTTCAGTGGTGTTTAGCTCACCTTCATAATGCAAACTTCCGCCATTACCTGAGACATCAGGAGCTTGAGAAGGATCTGTCCCATAGGTCCCCACATTTCAGGCCTTGGCTCTAGCCTCCCATAACTAATGGCAAATAGTGTCTCTGTCTCTGTGGAAGCTACATAATGTGTGTGACTGATTAAAATTAATAGCAAACATCTAGTTTAAGCTGAATGTGAATGTGATTTACACATGAGTACACATCCGAGTTCTTTTTCAAAAAACATAGCAATAACATGTGAAAATGCTGATGGCAAACATACTCTAATCTTAATCTCAAAGAGAGAAATGGGGCTTGGGATGTAGCTCAGGGGCAGTACATTTACCTGGCATGCACAAGGCCCTGGGTTCAGTGAAAAAAAGAAGAAAGAAAAGAAAAGGTTGAAATGACAGCAGAAGACTGTATCAGCAACATCATTCGAGCGCTTGTGAAAGTCTTCCCTGTAACATGGTACCTCAACATGGTTGAGATAGGTCAAGCAGAACAAGTCCAAAGGCCTACACACATGAGCTAATTTTATTTTTGTTATCACAAACATAGAATTTTTGTGGGGTTTCCTTTGTGTGCTATGGACTGAACTCAGGGCCTTGCACATACTTAAGCCCACACTGTCACTGAGCTGTATCCCAGCTCCTGCTTATAAATTTTGAAACTGCATGCTCATTCATTTACAAAACTAAGATGCAGCATGAACATGGTAAATTAGAAGACAGGAGTTAGTGACTGACATGGTTTACTGGCATTATAGAAACAACTGAGTTCAGCAAGAATCATCAAGAAATGCCAAGCTACTTGGTGAAAGTGTGAGGAGACACAGACTGCAGTTTCAAATCTCTCCACAGCACTTATTAATCACAAAGGGGCACGTGATGGCTTTACAGTGCAGAAACTTGGTGGCAGCCTGGAAGACAAGTGACTAAAGTTGCATCAGTGAGTGGGGCTCCTGCTGAGCTGCACAGAGAAGGACATAGCTTTGCATACCAGGTGTCCTACCCACAATTATTGGACTCTAACCACAGACAAACACTGGGCAAAGCCAAACTGAGGTGTGAATGTCTCTGAAGACAAAACCAGCCAGGGGATTTTTCTTGATTAAAAGAACCTGAAACACACATGCAAGGCAGGCTCTGGAACCCAGAGGAGGAGGAGGAGAGAAGCGTTTAAAAGACAACGGAACAGAACAATTGGTAAAAAGTAAACGTGGACTTCATATTGTACACTTATATTATTGTAGTGATGTTAAGACTCCTGCATTTGATCATTGGGCTGTACTTATGCAAGAGAATGTCCCTATTCTTAAGAACTATAAAGTGAAGTACTTTAAACAGAGAGTGGGGGGAGGGAGGAATGTACTAAAGTGTTAGTGAATGGGGTGAAGGGTACAGGGAAATTTTTGGCTATTTGTGCAAATCTAAGTTTGAAGTTATAGGAATTTTTTTTTCTATTTTTCAAACCCTTAGAGGTATCAATCATGTTTACTGTACACAATGATTATGTTCATTTTGGGGAGTTGGCCATGTATATAACACATCTGCATTCTTTTATCACCCACTTCCTCTTCCTCCTTGATCCCGCCCTCCAACTGTATCTTGGGGCTCCTGAACCTCAAAGACAAGAAGGATGAGGCATAGAAGACAAATATATCTGTACATTGAGAAAGCAGCTAGGAGTGTTGGCACACACATGTAATCCCAGCAGTCAGGAGGGTCACTGGGACCTGGAGACTCTGTCTTAAAAAATTTTTAAATAACTCGCCTGTCTATAGGATGAGGTCCAACACCAAAGATGGTCTGGGAGAGACCAAGGCTAGGAGGAACAACACTTAGGGGTGAGAGCAAAGTCAACTGGAGATGCTGGTGGACCAAGAATGCTCAGAGAAATTAGACACTAAAGTGTGGTAAGAACAAAAGGTTCAGAAAGTAGACTGTGGCAGCCTTGTCAAAAGCTCCCAGGAGGCCAAGGAAGGGGAGGAATCACAGTGTGCTGCTCTGAGAACAAAGAGGCTGTTGCAACAATGAGAGACCCTCTCCTGAGCATCTAGAATGTCTTCAGTTCTTTCAGCCCCCACAGCAAAAATCACCCTCCCCTCCTCCACTCTGCAGATGCCTTTCCTGAAACTTATACAAAAAGGCACAGCACACAGTGAGCTGAGCGGGAACAAGTGACGAGTTCAGAGGTGACAGTATGGAACAATGTATCATTTTATCTGTTAGCCTTTGGGAGCCTGGGCGGAGGAATGGAAACCAACTCTGGGAGGGGATTCGGGGTGACTTCAGCAGCCTGTGAGCAGAGAGGCTTTCGAGTCAGTGGGAAGTGATTGATTGGGAGCCCAATGCAGACAGAGAAAAGAAAGGAAGTGAGACCAAGAGGCAGGAGGCTGAAAAATGGAAGTCGTGACAAGAGTGAATGTGACTCACTGAGAAAGACATTTATATCACAGATCAGTAAACACACACACATGCACATACACACCCTATTCTCTCACACATAAATAGCTCAAGCAGAAGTTTGATTCTACACTTCTTATTCTTACATGCATGAGAGTCTGGTAATTCCTGTTCGATTTCTTCACTGAGATTTGTTTTGTCTTGTTCATTTTTTTATTCTCTTGATTTTAGTGCTGCTGAGAATCAACGTAAGTTGATTTCCTGAGAGCTTGAGGTTTGAAAAGCAGGCTCTGGGGTGTGGCCCCAAGCATTTTAGAACAGGGGAGCAGAAGTTAGAAGGGTTTCAATAAATCCACTTCAGCTTTCCTTCCTTAGCTGGGCCTGGATTCTGTCCCCTGAACCTGTGACCTGTGGCCCTAACTTGCCTCAGGAGACCCTACTGGAAAGTCCTGTGGTACAAAGCATGGTGGCAGGAGGCCAAGTCATCTGGGCTTTGGTCAAGCCAAATGTGTGTGGAATTCTAGGTGTACTTAGATGTCAACATTTCCGGGTGTTGGCTTCCAGAAGAGGAGAGCCAATAAATTCTAGTTCTCTCAAAGGAATGTGTCCAAAAGTGTAGAACAGCCTTCTTCGGGGAAGATGGTTCTTCAGGCCTGCATTAGATTCCATTGACCTTGCTTCTTTCTACCCTGAAAAGCTCATTTTCTGAAAAATGAGCTGAAGACGTAAATGGAATTCCTTTTTGGTATCCTGTCTTCTAGTGGGAAACTTCATGACCTATTTCAGAAAAGATGCATGTATGTAATGATACATCTTGGTTATAACACAGAGAGTATACAAAGTTAGTGGAGCCTTAAAAGAATCTCTTAGGTATAAATGTAGGGCATTAAGAACTTGCCTTTGGAGTATATGAACTTTAACGTTCTCATTTTCTGAGCTCATGTTACCAAAGATTTTTGAAAACACAAGTCCATGTATGTTATAAGACTGTGTTCAAAAAATTCAGTACATAGCCAGGTGTAGTTGCATATAGCACGCTAGAAAGCTGAAGCAAGAGAATCACAAGTTTGAGCCCAGTCTGGTTAATTTGTGACTTAGGAGGACCCTGTCTCAAAAATAAAAAATAAAAAAGGACTGGGGAATACAAAAGTTCAGTAAAATTCCCAGGACTGCCAAAAAAGCCACAAATACAGTTTATATTTTGTTTAAATTTATTTTATTTTGTGATTTTATGATTTTTGGGAATGGCCTTTTCAATTATTACATATATAGTAATATATGTATTTCCCATCTCTGTGGTATTTTTTCTTCTTCTAGAGGACATTGGAGGTTTCTGTCCAGGGCAGTTGTTTTCTTCTGTCCTTCTATCCATCTCTGTAACCACAGGAAACTATGAGCAATCGAAAGCCTTCTGTGTTTCTTACCTTTCATGTCCATTTGTCTCCATTCAACTGTGGATTCTGTAAGTTTTTCCATATCAGTCCTTATGTTGTGAAATAATTGTATCGTTAAAATGAAAAATTATTTCTTCTCTGCTGCCACAAATCCACTTGGTTAATAAAACATTGCTCCCCACAGGGCTGATTGCCACTCGACACTTCTGAGGCAATGCTTCTAATAGACCTGCTCATTACAATGTGTTGTGGGCCCCTAGAGAAAGGCATAAGTCCCTGCCAAGTCTGTGGAACCTGTGAATGTTGTGTGGGCAGTTAGCACCAGGAATCGAACCCAGGACCTTGTACTTGCCAGACAGGTACCTGTGCCCCTGAGCTATACCCCTAGCTGGAACCTATGAATGTTGAATTATTTGGGAAAGGGCTTTTGCAGTTGTAATTAAATTAAGGATCTCAGTTTTTTTCTGTTTTACTATATCTGTTATACCTTCCAGATTTTATTAACTCTTTCAGGTTCTTACACTAGGGAGACAATCCAATATTTACATGTGTGGATCTGCTCTATTTCACTTATGAGTATAGCCTGTAGTTATAGTCATTTACCTATAAAAGCCTCAACGTTATCTTTCTTTATAGCTGAGTGATACTCCATTGTATAAAAATACCTCATCTTTTTTATCCATTCTTTTTGTTTGTTTTGTTGTTTTCCTCTTTAATTATTTTTTAAATTCCAAAAATAGTTAAGGATCTCAAGAAGAGATTATCCTGGATTCCCCAAGTGGGCCCTAAATTTAACATGCAATGCTCATGAAAGAGACAGAGAAAAGAGAGAACCCGTGGCATGAAGTTGCAAGTAGGCACTGGGACTGTGCAGCCACTGGTCACTGAATACTGCAGCCACTTAAAACGAAAATGCAAGCAAGGATCCTCCTTTGAAGCCTTTGGAGGGACTGTAGCCCTACAGCCCCTTGATGTCACACTTCCATGGTTTCCAGAACTGTGAGAGCATTTCTTTCTGTTATTTCAAGCTTCTAAGATTGTGGTAATTTGTTACAGAAGTCTCAGAGAACTAATTTATGATTGAAGACCAGCTGCAAACACACAAACTGTGATATAAGGCCCTAAGGCCCTACGAACTTCAGGGATCCCACATAAGGGAACTCTGTTTGAACCATATCTTATCTATTAACTGTCGGTCCATGTTCATCTAAAAATTGGGAGCAAATGGACATGAAAAATGTTTATAATGTAGAGATATTGCAGGGCCATCTTACTGAAATGTCTGTGGAGGAATCTCAATAAAAATAAGCTTTATTAGCTTCTGGAATTAGCTTAGTGCAACACTGGTGATTGGAATCTGCTTCTTCAATGACAACTATAGACTATTTTTTCCTCGTTCTAACTTCCTAGGTGGTTGGCTGCATTGGTGAGCAGGAAGTCTTCAATCTGCCTCATGAGGGCTACATGATTTTCTCTCTGGTAGATTCCAGTTACCCATCAGTCACTACCAAACTCCTTGACCAGGTTGCAGTGGCCCTTCCCAACCTGCTTCCAGTTCATCTCCCAGCCCAGGATCTTACCTGTCAAAAATAAAAGCTGGGTGAATCACTGGTGGATGAATAAACAGAGACAAGACTGAGGCTGCATACAGCTTCTCATGCACCAAGGTCTGCCTCTCATGGCCAAGGCTGTGTCTGGGAATCATTCCTTCCTAGCAAGTAAGGAAGAGTCTGGCACACAGTAGGAACTCAGCAAATAGCTCTTGCATAAATAATCACTCCCTTTTCAAGCAAACCACTGTTTTAAATAGGAACAACAGCATGGTATGTGAGATATATATATATATATATATATATATATATATATATCTTATGAAACATTTTGTTTTCATTTTCTAAATTGAGAAAACACTATCACAAAGTCCCTATGTAGTCAAAGGTATCAGCCATTTACAAAGCTGATTGTGGTAATGAGGAAAAGCATAATTTCCTGTGGTTTGACAGTAATGTGACAGGAATAGTTCCCACTGCCTTGAATAGATTGTGAACACAACTTGTCCCTCTCTGTTGACACTTCAAGCTGTGGAATGGTGCAAAGGAATGGGAACCAGGCCTCAGCCAGCCATGTGCCCTAGTGAGGGATAGCATCCTGTGGTCATGGCTTCACTAAGTTCTCTGAGGGATTTCAAACACTGACGGATCACTCTTGCTCCCAACGATCTTATAGTTGAATTGGAGAGAGAAGGTGGACAGGGAAGAGCAAGGATTCAGCAAGAAGAAGCATTTCTCTGGAAATTGAACATCTTAATCATACAATCCCCATAAGTGTTACAATTTAAAAAGCTATCCATTCAGATCATTCCTAGATCTTGAACATGCCTCAGAGAGGATTGACAAAAGATGACAGGTGAAAGTTATCATATCCAATTTTGCATGCTGAAAAATATTTGATTTCAACCTAGAGAATCAGTTGGCTCCCATCCAAGTGCACTCACCATTGACCTGTGGAGAGCTTTAATGTACTCAATATAGATACATGTGGGAAAATGTCCAAGCTAAAGTAAAGCAAAGATCTTAAAGCTCATCTAGAAATACAAAGCCTATAGGGTCATTGTGTATCCTAAAAGTAAATTTCTTGGCATTTCCTATTCAGAATTAGATGAAAAGGGCATCTTCTAAACAATGGAAACACACACATGGAGGAAACATGTCTTCTTATTTATGACACTTGACTCGCTGGTAAACAAAATGGCATATACTAGGTAGTCCATAAACATTGGTAGAATAAATCCATAATCCAGCTCTCTGGCTTAACAATAAGAGAATATGTAGCTATCTGTAAATAATGATTCAAATAGTCATAACCCAAGATAATGACAAGTTAGTGTTCAAAGCTCTTTGAATATATTCCCAATATTTTGAAAAACTGTGCTATCTAGAAATGATATTTATGTGTTCAAAGCTATACTAAACAAGTATGTTAAATGGAAACTGTACCAATTAAGGGGGAAAGAGTACAAAAAAAGTCCTCATGTAGCTTCAGCACTATGCAGAGCACCTTGGGAAGTGCAAAAGCACACAACCTGTGTCACCAAAGAATATAACCTGCACAACACTGCCTAAAGTCTCAGAAGTCAAATAGGGATGGCACTAATGTGTATATATATATATATATATATATATATATGAAACATTTTCTTTTCAGCTTCTCTCTATATTTGTGCCTTAAATTGCAATTAGCCCTTTCTTATTACATACACATAAAATATAGTTCAATTTCAAATTGTGTTGTTTCATTGTCTTACACTGAAGTATAAGCCACTATTGAAAATGCAAATGAAGGAGAGGAAGGAGATGGAGGAGGGGAAGGGAAAGAAAGGGATGGAGGAGGGGAAGCAGAACAGAAGGAGGAGGAGAAGGAGGAGGAGGAGGAGGCAGAGGAGGAGTAAACAGCATTGTAGTGGTGTGTGGAGAATATTTTTCTTACTCTTTTGCTTAAACTAGTAAAGGGCTCTAGGGTAAATGAAGTGGTAAGTGCTTAAAAATTATTAAGCAATGTTTAAATTTACATTTTTGAGCTAAGAAAGATTCAAGATTTTTCATTTTTATTTTGATATTTTGGCTGATTGCAGCCATATTAATGGTTTCCAAAATGCGGGGTTCTTTTTGATAAGTATGAAATTGGCCCCATATGTTTCACAGTGATGAAAGAAAATTTGAATGTTGTGTCTTTGGGAATTAGATGTTTCATTGGGGGGAAATAAACAGAACTCCCTCAAGTTTTTAAGCTGGCTATTGCAAGCAGGAGTATAGCTCAGTGGTGGAAGGCTTGCCTAGTATGCTTGAGGTGCTGAGTTCAGTCCCCAGTACAGCAAAATAAATAAATATACAAACAAATAAAGTGAGAACAAATAACCCTGATTATGAGAGATGTAAGAGACATGGGAGAGCTAAGTATCAGCTCAATACCTGTAACGCTTTGCCTTTGCGTTTTGGTGTGTGACGCTCCCCCACCCCAGCCCCACAGTCATTGCACTTGTGGCCTAAAAGCTGTGTTGTTCTCCTGAAAGAACAAAATAGCTTCAAAATCCCATGACTTGGATGAATGAAATAGGAAGCCCTAATAGTTGAGAAATTTCTGAGAAACCTTCAGAGGATAGTTTGTTCAGCTGGCCTCTTGCTACTTTCTCTACTTTTCATTTTGTTTTGATCAATCCAAACCTTGCAGAAGTCCCAGGTAAGACTTTGTAACCAGTGCCTTACACTTAAAACTTTTTTGACTTCCTTTCTCCTGCAGAGAGGAAGAGCAGACAAGGTCAAAGAAAGAGAGGAGACAAGTCAAAGACTTGGTAGCAAGGGTCTCCAGTGGAATCCTTCTCTCATTCTAATGATAAACTTAATGTCCCCTTCCTAGCCATAAAAATACTGTCAATTCATAGGTCTAAATATCAGGAACATGAATTTCCATACTGGTTTATAAATACCCTCAACCCTTTTGGGAAAATTCTCTCCTGGGAAGAGCAAAGAATCCCCACCAAATTTGACAACAACAATAACAAAAATGTATCCTCTCCCATCTTCCTGCACAGCAGTTAATTGTACCGGGCAGAAGCTTCTGGATTTCCCAGTCTCTGGCACAAAATTGTGAACAATGCAATCATTACTACATTTCTGATGTTACCCCCCCCCCTTTTTTCCTTTCTATTTTAGCTTTGTGCTGCTAGGACAGAAAGATCTTCCCTCCCATCATTTGATCTCATAATCATCCCTTTCACTTAATGCTCTTTTTAATGCTGAGGAGCACTGGGGTTGGGTGAACTTCTTAAAATCTTTCCTCTTTGCATTGTTTGAAAAACACATACAACAAATACCTCCCTGAGTCTCTAAGCTTTGAGGCTTGTGTATTTTCATTGGGCCTTTACTCTGCCTCAGAGGTAAGAAAAAAAAATCCTACAAAGCTAGGGTCCCTATTTCATCTTGCAATGCCCCCAAATCCTTTTACTCCCGTCTTCCCTCGCATGGCAGCCAGCTTGCTCCTTCGGGTTGCAGCAGCTGTATCAGACCCCTCCCCTTCACCATGCAGATCCTCTTCTAGCTGTTGGCCTACTTGATCTTTGAAACCACAGGTACATGGTTTCCTGTGCATTTCTTAAAAGAAGTGTTGAGCAAAGGAAATCGACCAGTTTGGTAATGATCAACAATTTCGCCTCTCCCTCACCTTCAAAAATGATATTTTCATAAGTCAGTTTTTCTGGGGGAAAAGTATATCTTTTTGGACATTTGCATTATATATTTTAGCTTTCCTAGTGGGTTGACTATTCTAAATAGCATTTTCGCTTAATAAAACTGGCGTTCTTTATTTTTTAAAAATCTGCACCCTTCCTTACAGAAGGGAGGAACCCATTAAGTAGCTTAAAGAACATGAACTTCCCCCTTAAAATTAACACTATATTTCCTTCTCTTCCTACATGTTGTGGCCTGGCTTTGCTTTCTTCCACCTGTTTAGGACTTGAGGAAAAAAAATGAGACCTCAGTAAGCAATTAATGGCTACCAGACTTAAAACATTTCACGCTTATTGTGCTTGTGTCCTTCCTACCCAAACATTTGTTATCCAAATTAAAGAGAATTCAGTGACTTACAAATCACTTGTTAATTGTCAGTGCATGTACTGTTTTGTAAAACCATTTTAAATCTAGAATTCTAATGGGAAACCAGCCATTCAACAAGGAAGCTTAAGTCTTGAATTCCTTTTGGAAGGGGCTACTAAAATGTCACTGCTTGACTTGACTAGGAAATCCTATGCAAAATTCCTAACTGGTTAAACAATGAAGTTCATTCTGATACCCCAGATAAGATGTGCTGTGAATATTCTCCTTCAGTCTTGCATATGTGTGCTACATTGTGTTGGCTACCAAAACCTGCATGCAATCTTTCCCTTAGTCTCCCAAGTAACAGGGACCACTATGACCACAGTACCTAGCTTGGCCAATCTATTTTTATTGAAGTTTATATAACTCATAGTAGGAATTGAACCAGCCTAAACAAATGATCTCCCAATTATTTAGTAAATTATAAATGAGGTATTTTGGGTACCTGGGAGAAGCCCATTTTTATGCCCACGGGGACTTTACCAAATCACCACAGATGTTTGTCACTCCTCAGTCCCAAGAGGCGGTCCCTTCCCAAAGATTTCACCCTTCATTAAACCACTCCTTCCCGGACACCAAGCAATCACACCGGCCACGTTTTAAAACTTTTTATTTGCATATTAAAAAAATTGTGCATTCCAATAATTAAAATCATTTGAACAAAAAAAAATGGCACTCTGATTAAACTGCATTTTACAGCCTGCAGGACACCTTGGACCAGCTTGAATTTCACTCTAGATTTCACCATCCTCCCACCCAGCTTCTTCCTCCACCAACATGCAAGCTCTTCTCCTTCCCTGCCAGCCACACAGGCCGATGGGGGAGGCAGGCGAGGCCTTCGTTGTCAGTAGTTCGAATGTGAAAGGGGCAGCACAGTCATTTAAACTTGATCCAACCTCTTTGCATCTTACAAAGTTAAACAGCTAAAAGAAGTAAAATAAGAAGGCAATGCTTGTGGAATGTACAGTGCATATCGGCGACGCACGCCTCATTAGGATTCGCCTGCTTGCTTCTCTTGTTCAATTGCTGTGACCGGAAAAAGACATAAAAAAAAAAAGAAAAAAGAAAAACGATGGAGAAGACTAAGAGGATCCATAATTGCTTATAATGATTACAATGCTTTCATTTAAAACCACTTTACATGCCTAAAAATTCTGCATACATGCAATTGTAATCAAACATAATTTATATTAACTGTTAAGTCAAAGTACATTTTAATGCATAAATGTACTTGTATATTACTATGATATATTAAGTATTCCATCATTAAATCACTAAGGCCCTGTGTTTGCTGGCTGCACAACTATTTTAATTAACCTTTCTAAACCACATTCATCATGATCAAACTGTCTACTCCTCCCCCCCCCCCCGCCCCTCCCATCCTCCCACCCGCCGCGCCCGCCTAGATTTTTCTGAAGATGTTGGGGGTCGGAGCTTACTTTCTTTCGAAGGCAGAGGATTTTTCTCTTGCGTTTCTGTCTTCTTCAATTTCGACTTATCGAATTTCTCGATCTCAGCCATATCGGGTTTGTCAGACATGGTCGCGAGGAAGCTGCAGGTACAAAGCCAAGAGCGAGGCTGAGAAGGCGCCACCCACACCCTGGCCTCTCCCCGCTCAGAAATGCGTCTCCCCTCCAAATCCTAGCCTGAAACCCCACCTCCCTTCCTCTCCGGTTCAGGGCTCAAGAGCTTCCTCTTTCTACAGGAGAAAAATAAAATAGAACTCCCTTAATATTTCCAAACATGGGGGACCAAAGGGCGAGGAAGGCTGAAGGCCAAAATCTCCGAACAGTGAAATTGACCACTGCAGGTTAATTGTAGCGTTTAAAATATTGCAATCTGGCTAGAGCGCGTACAGAGTAACAAAGCCACGTCCTAGTGGATGCGGGGGTGGGGGGCCTTCAAAAATCAAATAAAAATTGGAGCCAAGGTCACAAGACGGGTTTTCCTTTTCTAGATAGGACCTCTCCCCTCAAAGCCTGCAGGCCTGATCCCGCCTCCCCCCGCCCCCTGGCCGCTCACAAAGGCGGCAGCTGTAACCCATGCCTCTGACCACCGCCCTGGCCGCTTCCTCCCTCTCCAGCGAGCTCAACAATGCCGCCAGGGCACGAAGCCGCCTCCCTATGCCCCATAAATCTATCCCGATCTGCACATAAGGGCAACCCTGCAGCGTTGGCGCACATTCCTCTGCACGTAGGACTTTGGGTCTCGCCATCCAGCCTGGCCTCCTTAAATCTGGCTAGATACAGCCTTCTAAGCCATGCATCCCTACGAAGCTTGAGAGCGGTGGAGGCTCCAAGCTCCGGGGAATGTGCGTTAGAACAAAGGATCTCTCGTTTCTGATTAATCACGCCTTGGAGGGCAATAGAGAAACCCTTGGGGGAAAACTACGTCCAAAATGTCCCCCTGAGGCCGCATGGCAAAATGCCAGTTTTCGTGGGTCTAAAAATTTAGTTCTCGGTCCCCAATACCCAGCATCTGGAGGGGTTTAAGCATCCTAGAGCTTTCCCCAGTGACCTTTCCAGGCAGGACCACTTAGGATCGGTTTTGGGGATTCCTGAACAGGGATGCGGGTGCTGAAGGGAGCGAGCACACGAGCCTGGCATTAGGGAATGGGAGAAGGGGGCCCTGGGGCTCACCGAGGCGAGGTGCACGAGGAAGCGAAGTCCGATGTGCTCAGTGGCGAACGCGGAGTGTCGGGCGGGGCGCGGCAGGCACCGCTATATGCGCGCTCCTATGTAAATGAGATGATGTCACCCGCGGGCCCGCTTAACTCCTTCTTGCCGCATCTGCCGAAGGCGTCGGGAGCCAGCGGGCGTTGGGGGAGCCCCCTCCCCCATCAGTGCGCCTTAACCACAAGGACGGCGGAAAAATAAAATGAGCAAAAGCCCATCCCCCAACACTTCCTTCACACTCGTTTTCCCTTTTTATGTATATTCTCTTATATTGGATGTTTGCAAGAGCAGCCTAAACCTGCTCGTTGCAGATCAATGTGTGATATCTGAGGGCCTGGGTGGCTCTTAGTGGGACATTCTTCTACTGCCAATCTGGCTTTGTCTGATGCCGACATCCTCAAGCTAGGGTGAGGTGTGCCTCACACAAGGGCCTCACCCACTGCCAGGGGTACAAGTCCAGTGACTCAGCTTGGGGACCACAGCATTCGCCCCACCCGGCCCTCTTTGTCTTCCAGTTTGAGCTCCCCTTGACTTGGGTGGGGGGTAAAGCATCCTTAAGGGACTTGAAAAAAGAAATTTCATCCCCTTACCGTCCACATTTTTCATTGCTCTAGGATTTTTTGGAACCCAAGTCAAATAACTATAAAATCTGCTGGGTGGAAGGTAATTTGGAGTTTATAGAGTACAGTGCCTCCCCCTTAAAAACGTATGTCAAGTTCAAGCCCTGGTATTGACTTGCTGCCTGACAATGAGGAAGTTCTTTACTTTTCTCTTCCTTATTTTCATAAATTATAAAAGTGATCACAGAGGAGGCCCGTGTTGATTTCCAAAGACTACAAACCCATTCTCTCTAATGTCTTCAAATCATGCTGAGAAACTGAACTGTACGTTTGGAAGAGAACGCTTCCATTCAGCTCAAAGACGTTTCTGAAGTGCAGCTGGAAATAGGGAAGATCTCCGCAGAGAGCAGCAGTTTGCAAAATGGCACCTCCTCTGAGCACCAGACACCCACTTGGTGCTGTGAATGAGTTGCCAATGCCATGCCCGCGCCTGCAAATGGCATGTGAAAGGCAAGGGATCCGCTGGTTAGAAAGGGCCTCCTTGTGATGATTTCAGAGATGCAAAGCAGTGTGCACAGATTCCTTCTCCTTTCCTCTGTCCTGGGGAAATGGTTTTCAGAAAGCCTTTGCTAATCATTTTTATTGCAAAAGCTTTTGTCTAGCTGGGATCAGAGTCAACTGTTACAGAGACCCTTTGGTGCCCCCTGGGAACAGCAAGAACTCCCCCATTTCTCCATCTGCTTGACTTCCCTTTTCCTGGGGAGGAGAAGGGTGGGGGGGGACAGAGGCAGGTGACCCTCTGGTTCCTCAGTTCATGCTGTGTAAGGCGCTGCTTCCCCTCCCCTCCAAGGGGCCCTGGTCCTGTTGGTGCAGGTGCTGGATGTCACCTTCTGGCAACAGCCCAGCCCTAGGTGGATTGGTCTGGGAGTCCATTGACGGCAGAAACACAGAGAGGATCTTGCAGGGTGCCATTTGGCCTGTTCTGCTGGCTGTTGCAGTGTCTCTGACATCATTGCTGTGGGTTCTGCGACTCCATTTCCCCTCACACAGCTGCTGTCAAAATCCTTTCTTTCCTCCCGGATGGCTGATGACAAGAGGAATGTGGCTGCACGCCTCTTGCTGCTTCTCCAGCCCTCACAGCAGCCGCAGCACCCACGGAGCCAGAAGAGTGCAAACTGGTACACATCTAGAGACATTTTCTCCAGCGAACTGTCCTTTGAGGGTAGACAGGGATTGGAAGAGGGAGGTGAGCAGCGAGAGGGGAAGCCAGGCTGGCGGTTGGTCACTAAAGGCCAGGAGCCCACTGGCCCTGGGCTTGGCTTCCTGCTGGGGGATTCAGCAGCTCAGAGAAAGGGTGAGGCAGTTAAGAGCAACCCAGGAGCCAGGTGTCCTGGTGCAGGCGGGGAACCTCAGCAGTCTAGGAGGCTGAGGCAGGGCTGCAGAGTGCTGGGGGCTTAGCTCCGTGCAAAGGGCCTGGGCTCCAGACTCAGTATTATAATAAGAAAAAAGATGCGAACAAAAAGAACAGTATGAAAAGTTCTGTGACTCTGGTCATCCTTATTAATCTTTTTGTGCCTGAGTTTTCTCATCTGTCAAATGGGCCAACTTTAATAAGTCACTGCACAGAGTTATGTGAGGTTTACATATTGGGACAGTACATGGCAATTAGTAACCCTTTGTACTTTTATGAATATTATTTAGAATGAAAGTCAAGAGGACAATGAAATAAATGTTTTTGTGTTTAAAAATCATTGAAATTTTAGGGGCTGGTGAGATGGCTCAGTGGTCTAAAGCACCTACTTAGAACAAGCTTAGCAAAGCACAGGGACCGCGGTTCAATTCCCCAGCCCCGCCCCCTGGTGGGCTGAGCTGGCCACACACACACACACACACACACACACACAATGAATAAATAAATAAATAAATAAAATAAAAATCATTGAAATTTTAGATGTTCTGATATCATTTCTGTTATAAAAAGAAATTTATCTATTTTGCTGTGTGATTTTTATATAATTTCAATAGATTATATAGTGTTAAAATTATTACACAGAGACATGACCAATAAAAATGAAATCTTTTATTTGTTGTACAACAAATTAAAAATTATCTGATCTCTGATCTCCCCTCACCCCCAGACATAGTGGCGCATGTCTATACTCGCAGTACTTGGGAGGCCAAGGCCAGAGGATTTCTGTGTGTTCGAGGCCAGCCTAGGCTCCACAGTGAGTTCAAGACCAGTCTGAACTGCATAGCGAGACCCTGTCTCAGAAAAGCAAAAACCAAACCAAAACAAAAGCACATTACTCCTCTTCAGCTGATGGCTTCTAGGATCAGGAAGTGGAATAGGAGTTTTATATTCCATGTTCTTTCCTGCCCACTGCTTTTCTTGAGCAGACACTTGCAGATGTGGCTTACAGATGTGGGGACATCTAGGGTTAGCGGGTGGCCACTATGTACTCACTAGGCTAAGGAACACCTTCTTTCCCTTGGTCTGTGCCTAGGAGCAAGCAGAAAGAATGTAGGGGGCAGGCGACTTTGTTGGCACAATGCCTGGTCACCAAGCAGTTGTTACCCAGAATTCGATTGACTCTCTTAAGTGAAGAAGGTCCTGAAACCCAGTACCCATCACCTTGCTTCCTACTCCGTGCAGTTCGGTCTACTTAGTGTCAATATAGTTCCAGATGCCAGGGCTAATTCCTGCCTCTGGGGAGCCAGATTTTATGAGTAAGTTAGCGTGTGCTGGGCATAGCCACCAATTTAAAAGACAGACCTGCTATCATGGCTTACAAAAGGTGCCTGGTCACTCCAGTGGTGCTTTCTGCCCTGAGGGCCCTTCAGTGACAGATGAGCCAATTGCCCACGTGACAACTGCCTTCCCTTCCTCAGCTTTCTGGGAAAAATGTGCCAACAGAGCCTGGGTGGAAAGGTGGCCCCACCACCCAGCTTGTGCCCCATAGAGCTAAGAAGAACACAGGAAGACAGGGGAACACTTTCATTTTGCTTTCCAGTTGTTGGGGAGCAGACACCACAGGCAGAGTTCATGAATAAGAGTTCTATTCTTTTGAAGCTATTTAATGTCATGCAGAGCATTGATGAGAGGACAGGAGGAGGAAGGGGAGGAGGAACAGAGGCACAGAGACAACAGGGAGGCCCCCCACTCCGCTTTCTTTAGCCCTGGTCCCTTTGTCTGGCCTCAGGGCCTCCTGCTGTTTGTCCCACCTGCCTGTACCCTGAGCCCCCTGGGAGCCACATGATCTCCATCTGTTCACCAGGCTCTCCCTTACAAATCAGAGCTGGAGTCTAAACCCTATACTTAAAGACAGCCTTAACTAGTCTCCCTGATGGCAGGGACAGAAAAGGAGAAAGGAGAATGACATTTAGTGCACTTGCTAGTCTTGTACCCTCTGTTAAGCCCTTTGTACATTATCTGATAAGTTCTTATCCTGGATAGTGGATGCAGAGCCCCCGGATTTACTGTCAAAGAAACCAGGACTGGGAGAATATAACCAACTTGGCGTAGATCAAATCCCTGTCTGTGTGCATGGCCCACCGCTGCCCTCCGCCCCCGGGGTCCCCACCCACAACTCCTCCTTGTGCCCCATGCAGTGGGCATAGGGCCTCCGCAATCATCTAGGCAACATGAGCAGGAGGAATGGAGGACATCAGAGTAGCAAGGGGATCCCCTGAGAGCACGCTGGCGGAGGAGCAGCGCAATCCCTGTGTGGTTGCTCAGATCCAGATCGCTAGCGCCAGCTTCCTGTGTGGCTCCAGTTCGCCTCTGCAACATCCCCTCCAAGTGGTCACTTGGCCTCTACGCAACCGGACGAGCAGTTTCCAAGGCAAGGAATCTCTGAGTCACACTGGGGGCAATGAGCAGGTGAGAGGCAGGGGCTTGCAGGCGATGGGGGAAGTGACAGCCAGCATGTTTGGAGTGGACACTGGGAACTTTTTCTGCGCAGCTCCCCAAGCCTCACACAGCCTGGGACAGAGACAACCTAAGTTGCTCATTTCACACAGGAGCGTTCTGGAGATGTTAAGTTACTTAGCCAAGAGCACACAGGGAAAGCCAGTGGTAGGCTGGTGGGCTTCGAAGCTGCCTCCTTCATATGCTACATTTTCCTGAACTCTTAGGGTCTTTAGATTTATTCTGTAGGTTAGATAAGGATAAAATTATAGCCTATGTCCATAAGCCATCAATTAACATCAAAGCTTTAAACTAAGGCAGGAGTATAGATCGGTGGTAGAGTGGATGCTTAGAATGTGTACTGTGTGAGGCCCTGAGTTCGCTTTCCAGAACCAAAAACAATACTGGAAAGTAGGCACAAGGTCAGACTGCACCTGCAAATCCCAGCACCGTAGTAGCCTGAGTCAGGAGGATTGCAAGTTGTAGCCCAGCCTGGGCAACTTAGCAACTTATCACAACCTGTCTCAAAGTGTTTGGAAATAAATTTAAATAGGCAAGGAATGTGGCTTAGTGTAAATGCTAGATTCATTCTCTAGCAACACACACACACACACACACACACACACACACACACACCCCTGTAATAACTTATCATATATGTTTGCATGTCTCAATTGTCAAAGTATTTCATTACAGCAATTCAATCTGGTCTTTTTACCTCCTGTGTAACTAATGCATTTGCAGTAAAGGGACTTTTATATCCTGAACACTGCAAGTTTCTTTTAGCTTTTTCATACTTCATTATTTTCCCAGCAATCATTCACATTTCTACAATAGTTAAAAAGTCATAGGCTAAATAATGTACTGAAAGGAAAGCATTAAATACTCATAATAGCTTTCTGTACTAAAATTTTACGTTCCTATTCCACTGTGAAGCAGGCTTATCATTAGCACGTGACAAATATTCATATATTTTATGTGCATCTGTGGATGTCATGGCTTTTTTATGAAATATAATGCCCAGATCATCATCAGCAGGTGGGTGATGGTTTCATGTCAAAGAAAGTGAAACACAGGCAGTAGACAGCTTTCCCCTCAAATGTGAAAGGAAAGCCTAGGTGGCTCACGGTCAGTCTTATTGGTTGATCTTGACCATGGGGTGCCTCCAGGACCCATGTGTGCTTGCAGTGGGCTCCATGCTCAGAAAGGCCTGATGTTTGACTTAGTGCTCTGCAGCTGCCATCTTGAAATTCCTCACAAGGGTGGAATGAGCAAGGAATCCACCTGGTCCTTTTGCAGTTATGAAGTTATGAAGCCAATCTGAGCCTCTTGGGTTCTAATTTACTGTATGTCCCCAGTGCTAATGGCTTTTCCCAGACCCAGAGTGGGTCTGTCTACTCATATGCCTTTTCTCCCAATCATGGTTACCATGCCATTCTTCATTTCATTGAGAAAGTGCTGGAAATTTTCCAAAGAACTTTTTAGTAGGAAAATGGAGGAAAACATACTTTAAAGTACAAAATTAAATTGGTTTCTTAATATCCCTATGGCCTAAACAAACACCTACTTGGCTGGCACAGCTTTAGAGGTTACACCATCCTGGTTCCCTTGCCTACCCCCATCTCTGCTGAGGAATCTTGGACCAATGATCTCCAATCAGGCCAATGGCACCAATGGCAATGCTGGTGGAGTTCTTTGAGTTCTCCAACCCTCCCTCTGTTTTCTCTCCAGTTGAGGCTCAACTTTGTTGACATGAGGCTGAGCTACACTGCATAGCGCGCGCGCACACACACACACACACACACACACACACACACACATAGATCACTCCCAAGAAATCTATCTTTTGACCTTTGAGAGAAAGGAACCTCCTTATGTGACCTCCAGTGGTTCCTTTTTGGAGTTTATGACTTTGCAGTTGGACGGCCAGACCTCTTGGAAGTTGTCTGGCTCTTCATCATCAATGTCTTCCTGGTGCTGGAGGATCAGGATGGTGATCTAACAGTGTGTGTTGGGCATTGGTTCTCTTGCTTCATGTTTCATGAAACTTCTGTCTGAGTCTAGTTGCTCACGGAACTGGTGTCCTAGGGTGGTTGCCACCTCTTCCTGGGGCCTGTGTGAGGAGCATACACTGGCTGTCTTTCTCTTCCTTTCTACCAAGTGTTTTTCTTCTGCCCAAGAGTGGCCTGCAGCTCCCAAATGTACTCACTTGTCAGAACAGATAGGCAGGCAACAAGGCCTATAAAGGAGGAGGACTTGTCAGCCTCTGCACACATGTCCCAATTCTTCCTGATGCCTCCACTCCTGGAAGCCCTCCCAGGGGAAAAATCCCACCCCACGTCACCACTTTACAATTCCTACCAATGCAGGAAGTAGACATGTCATCTTCCCACCCAAAGGCCAGGCACAGGGCAAATGAAAGCACAAGGACCTCTTCAGTACCAGAATCGTACCACACATTTCGTACCGCGCAGTTAGAGCCAAGGCTCCATGATCTGAGTTGGTAAAGATGACAGGAACAATTGAAATCAGTGGACACTAAGTCTCAAATCTCACTTCAGCTAATGTAGTCTGCTAAAGGTTTAAAGTGAAGAGGAACCTTCAAATGTGAAACACTTCTTTACCAAATGACCCAGCAAATTCACTCTATCTAAAGCAACTGAAGGCAGATATATAAGCAAATACTTTTACACTCATTCCTAGCAGCACTAGACACAGTAACCAAAAAGTAGAAAAGGGCACAAATGTCTGCCAGTGGACAAATGGACAAAAAGTCATTCTACCCATGCAATGGAGTGGCATTCAGCCCTAAGAAGGAGCGCTGCACCATGCTATGGTGAAGAAGAACCTTGAAAACATTTTGTGACATTAAAGTTGCAAAGTATCACCTATTATAGATTATTATTTGTAGGAAACACCCAAAATAGATAAATTCATAGAACACAAAATAGATTCTTGGTAACCAGGGGCTAGGAGAGAGGGGATTGCAGAGTGATTACACACTGAGTGAAGAGTTTGCTTTTGGGGCAATGAAAAGGTTTTTGAACTCCATAGGGGCAGTGGTTGTACAATGCTGTACTAAATGGTGCTGAGTGTCCACTTTAAAATGGCTCTTTTTACGTATGTGAATTTTAATCTCAATAGAAATGCACATGAAAGAAAGGAAGGAAGGAAAGAAGGAAGGAAGGAAGGAAGGAAGGAAGGAAGGAAAGAGAGAGGAAGAAAAGAGAAAGGAAGGAAGGAAGAAAAACCATAGTCCCACTTCCTCATACTATGCAGGACTATGGGGGCATAGGAGGTGATTTACGAGTGGGGTAAGATTTAGGGGTTCTTAACTCCTTTTGCACCATGGTCCCCTTTGGTAGTTTGATGAAGCCAATAGGTGCTTTCTAAGAATTATGTAAATGCATACAATTAAAAATGTAAGACCACAAAAGGAAGCAATTACGTTTCCACAGTTACCAAAAGCATTCAAAACATTGTGATACAGTACTAGATGGGCCTCTTTGTGCATAAATAACACACTCAAGTAGTTGGTCTCCTGTCTACTCCAAACTCAGCATAGCAATGAATGTTTGCCGACCTGCAAAACGTTAAGGGACAGGGAATTCGGTGCCAGCCATGACTTATGTGAATACAGGAGTGACAAATTCTGCAATGGTTCTTCATATGCTCACTGGAAAGAGAAGTTGATGTACATTCAGCAGCTCAGGAAAATAAGATGACGTTTTTTTCCTGGTTTCCTGGATCCTCTCCAAAGGTCACTTGGGTGTCTGTGGACCCCGAGACTAAGAAGGAGACCCTTAGTTGGTTGTGGTGGTGTTGAGCTGGATCCCCAGTCCAATGACTCATTTGGGTAGCCAGAATACCTTCTTTGATTTAGTGCACTAAAGAACTTGGTGGGCTTTTGTTCCTGGTTCCTGGCAGGGGTAGCTTATAAAGCCTCAGGCGGGAGGTGTCACTGTTACTTGTGATGGCCCCTGGAACCATGCTGGGTTACTTATAATAATGAGGTATGGAACTGGTGGTTGGGTCATGGTAATGGGTCATGGCAGGATGGGACACTGGCCTTGGCAGAAGGAGTCAGAGTGTAAGTGCAGTTGGGATTTTCTGCCATATGGCACCAACCCCACCTCTGGGAAGGGAAGGGTAGTTCGATGTTGAGTTCAACCACCCAACCGGTGACTATTTTCAGCTACTTCTGCACCTGGAGACCTCGATGAGAACTCAGAACAGCCAAGCTAAGTTGCATTTCCTTGTGTGACAATACTCCGTGAACACTGTCGCACTGTGATTCTGAGATCTCCCATCCTCAGGATGACGGAAGCGTTGTACTCAGAGCACTCAGAGCCCTTCAGGACTTTATACTGTGTGGTTCTTCTTGCGGGATTGGGGGGGGGTTTGTATCATTTTTGCAGTAATAAAGTGGTACCTGTGAGCACTGCACTTTTTAGCATTCTAGGACGGACGTCAGAACCCTTCAACTTTGAGCCAGTTGATCAAAACAAGGAGTGTCCCTGGGGACCCCTTGAATTTGATACCAGCCCCTAAAATGAAGGAAGTCTTCTAGCAGATCCTGTCACTAACATGTGAGGAAATTTACAGAATGAAAACATGCAGAACAAAACCTCATATCCCCAATTATTAAGCCAGGGCAAAGGGTATTGTCTAATACAATTCCCTGTCAAAATCGCTGTCTGTTTGTCTCTATCTCTCTTTTAGCTTTTTCATCTTGAGCTGGAACCTTGCTATGTTACTAAATTGTCCAGGTTGAGTTTGAATTTACAGTCCTCTGCCTCAGCCTCCCACAGTGCTGGGATCATGCGCATGCACACAAGCCCCGCTTGTCTAAACCTCATAAGGTAGGTGTGTCTAACCATGTCTGCAGGCCACAGCCTGGACAGCTAGCAGTGGGGCCCACAAGATCATAAACTTGGAACACAATTATGTGACTTCTAGTGAACATTTCACTACTCGGTTGTTTGGAGTTGGAGCTCAGGCTGTGTAGGTGACAACAGAACGCAGTGTTGGGAGCACAGTGTAGGGCTAGCTCGACCTTCTGTACCTTGCACAGTCAGTCCAATCGCAAGCTTAGTGCACATCACACATGCCTGTGTGACTTGGTGGGTAACACGCAGTTTTTATCAGTAGTCTTCTCACCTACTATGTATGTGTGTGTGTGTGTGAAGACAGTTCTTTATTGTTTTTAAAAAGACATTAAGTTTTTAACTGAATTATTAAACTTGAACTTGTTATTTAATTTGAATGTTACAATAAAAATGTTTTAAGGGCCAGTGAGATAGCTCAGGGGACTAAGCACCTCTTTAGGCAAGTGCTGTGACCAGGGTTCCTTCCCTGGCACCACATGCTGTGCTGGCCCCTCCCCCCGGTGCTCTGAGCCCACCACTGAGACCCAGTGTGGTGGTGCACATTTGTAATCCCAGTACTGGGGAGGCTGCAAACAGGAGGATCAATAGGAGCTCAAGCTGTGTAATGAGACTCTGTAACAAAGACATAAAAATATTGTTTTTAGAAGTAAGTTGGGTTACATAGACAAACTATATCATAGATTTTATATCAGCCCATGCCAAGCCATTGTTTGTTGTTGTTGTTTTTCTATAAAGATGGAATCCGGGGCCTTTGTACTGAGCTTTATCTCCAGCCCTTTTTATTTTCTATTTTGAGACAAGGACTTGCTAAATTGCCCATGCTGGTCTTGAACTTGGAATTCTCCTGCCTCAGCTTCCCAGTGTGATGGGATTAGAGGCAAGCACCTTTTTGACCTGAGCTGTCAATTTGACCAGATTAAGGGTCCTGGAGAAGTGATTGTATTGCGGGAAGGCTCATGAGTGCACTCATCCGCTGGTGCTCACAGCAGGAGGTGAAGTTAGCAGGTGGAGCCAGGTGCAAACAGGTTGCTGTATGCCTTTGGAGCTATACGTCTTGCTAGTGCCCTTTCCTGGTGCTCTGCTACCTAATTCCACAAAGTGAGCAGCTTTGCTCCCCCATGGCCTTCCTCCATGATGCTCCTGCCTTGGTGCTGCTGGCCATGGACTGAATCCTCTGGAACCATGAGCCAAATGAGAGTTCTTCTTTAAGGCATAGGTACCACATGTGTGGACCCAATTGTGGGAAAGCTGAACAGTACACTGCCAAGCAAAGCCTCATCACTCAGTGTGCTCCTGGCAAGCCCAAAGCAGGATACCCATGCTCCTTACCATGACCTTGGTCTTGCCTTTTCCTGTGAGTCACACAACCATTTGTTGTTTGTAATCTGAAAGATCCCAGGACCTGCTTTAGGTCCACAAGGGACCACTCTAGCTTCTGAGTTGAGACTAGACTGTAAGTACAAGTACCTTCGGGTGGAGCAGGACCCAGATAGGACAGTGGAATGGTCAGCAGTGGCAGAGCCTGGGTGGAATTTCTCAGGTAGAGCTACCAGGATTTGATGAAATCTGGAAGGGAGAGTGAGAAGTCCAGACTGACATCAAGGGTTTTGGTCTGAGTGAGCAGAAGGATGGTGTCTGTGTCCACCACAGTGGAAAAGGCTTTGGGAAGCTCAGGTTTCGGGGTGAAAGACGTAGATCTTAGACAAGACATCAAACATTTGAGCCCTAGTGCAGCACAAGTCCACGAGTGTTCTAATGAAAATTTTTCTGTCTTCCTTCTTCCCATTCTTATTTTTAGCTACTGGAGATTAACCCCAGGGGCTTCACACTGAGTTACATCCTTTGTCCTTTTTAAAAAACATTTTTTAAAAAATTAGATTATATTTTAACAATAGGATAAAGAATTCTATGCTTCTCATGTTTGCACATAAATCCAAAAATCTCACCATATACAACCTTGAAG
>NW_004524645.1:4375845-4393524 GCF_000260255.1 Octodon degus | reverse complement strand
ATAGCTGGTTTAAAGGGGATTTCCAGACCAACTTTTCTAAGGAGTCTCCATACTGATTTCCATAATGGTTGCACCAGTCTACACTCCCACCAGCAAAAAAAAAAAAAAAAATTATTTTCATACAGGTTTTTGCTTGGTCATGACTTACTGTCCATCCCAGGCTGGAATTCACAATCCTCCTCCTTCAGCCTCCCAGTGTGTTCAGATTACAGGCATATGCCACCATGCCCAGCTCCTTCTTCTTCAGATTCTTCATGCCTCCCCACCAAGGCACAGAGAGGACCTGAGTGGACTCAAACTTCTGAGGCCTTCACTTTCAGCGAGAACAGGAACCACTGGGAAATGGACTGATTGCGGGTCGTCACCCAGGTACTTGGTGCACCAGTTGAAAGAGAGAGCTTTAAACTTTGTACTAAGAAGAATGTGAAAAACAAACTGAATTTATCATTCTGTATGCAAGAATGTCAGCACTGCTCCAAAAGGGAGATAGGGCACAGACATGGGTTAAAGGACCAGGAGGAAGTTCTCTGTACCAGGACAGAGGTGCTGTTTGCTTTTGTTCTCACGTTTCTGCAACCTCAATGTTTTATTTCTTTATTTAGACTGATTTGTTAATTAGCTTGTAACATGGACCCTGGTTGGCATTAACAAAATGGTTTAAACTTTTCTCTTTGGAATAATTGCAAATTTACAGAAAAGCTGAAAAATAATACAAGCATGGGGAGGTGGAGGCAGGATGATCACTACATAGTGAGTTTGTGACCAGTTTGTGTGATACAAACTGGAATCTTGTTTGAAACAAAGAAGAGAGAAACTGCAAAAATACAATGATTAACTCCCATACTTTTCACCTGGATTCACCAAGTCATTAATGTTTCGCTATATTCGCTTTATAAGTCAATCTACATATCTACTTACTTTTTAAAATTATTTGAACATAAAGTGAACATCATGGTTCATCCTTATAATCGCAGCACTCTGGGAGGCTGAGACAGAAAGCGGGCAAGTTTGGGCCTGGTCCAGGCGACTTAGTGACTTAGGGAGAACTCTCAAAGTAAAAGATGAAAAAATTGGCAGCGGCCATGCTTGGTGGTACATGCGTCTAATCCCAGCATGTGAGAGGCTGAGGCAGAAGGATTGCTGAGAATTCAAGGCCAGGCTGGCCTGCAGAATAGTTCAAGGCCCTCCTGGGCTGCATGGCGAAACCCTGTTTCAAAACAAACAAACAAACAAATGGCTAGAGATGTGGTTCTATGCAAAGAGCCTGGGTTCAATCCCCCTGCATGACAAAAACAAAATAAAACAAAAAATGATTTTAAAAATCACTGTGAATTTGATGTTTTCCCCCGAGACACTACATGTGCATTTGCCAAGAACAAGGCTCTCTCCAACGTAGTCACAGGACCATTATCAGTGCCAGGACCTGGCCCTCTGCCTCAATATTGCTATCTTATCTACAGGCCTTCATGTATGGTCCCTGAGCCCGGTCACGTCCTTCCCTCATCTGTTGGCTTCCGACCGACTCTGTGATCATGCAGGGCACTTAGCTATCACCCCTGCTGGCATCTTTTAATTTAGGACTTCCTTGGCCTCTCGGCTTCCATGACACTGATGATTCAGAAGAAAGCCCAGCTGTTTCATGGAAGTCTTTTTGATTAGGGTTGGACTGATGTTTCCTTGAGATTAGCAGTGGGCTTTCTCTTTTGGCTGGGAATACAGTGGGAGGAACGCTCCGACCTTCTGGGCATTGTGTTGCTGGTAGTTGGCTCCGAGCACTCCATGGAGGAGGTCTCATCTGCCCAGTTCCTGCTCTCTGGAAACTTACTCTGTTTGAGACGTGCTCTTGAGCTTGTCACTACTCCTTACAGGATATGGCTATTGCAGCTGTCCGCACAGATGGAGGAAAGTCTCCCCACCACAGGTGAATGCATGTGCCCAGAGTCCCCTGCTTCCCAAGGAGAAAGCTTTGTAAGGCAACATGTGGCTGATAAATCACTCTGAAAGTGCCATTTGCTTCAAAGTAGAACCATGGTAGACCCACTCCCATTAGGGGCTTTTAAAATTAAACACGAGAAACCCTGTGTGGTGGTACATGCCTGTAATTCCACAACTCAGGGGACTGAAGCAGGAGGATCACAGTTTCAAATTCTGCCTGGAAAATTTAGTGCAAGCCTGTCTCAAAATGGAAAATAAAAAGGAACTGGGGGATTATAGGTCAGTGACAGAGGGATGGTGAGTTTGATTCTCCAGGGCCCAAATACATAAAGGGCTGGGGATGCAGCTCAGTGGACCAGTGTAAAGGCTGTGGGTTCAACCCTCAGGACCACAAAAGTCAAAAACAAAGCCACCAGAAGCTAAGCCAAGCAGGAAATAGCTGTACTGCTGGAGGGACCAGGAAGTGGAGGCTGCCCCCTCCGCCACTTTACTACCATGCTTACAGGTTCACAGGGTCTCTACTAACTTTTTCATTTATTTAATATTGAGACAGGGTTTTGCTATGTAGCCCAGGCAGCCCTCAAGCTCCTGGTGATTGTCCTGCCTCAACCTCCTGAATGCTGGGATGACAGGCCTGTGCTGCCATGCCCAGCCCAGTTTTAATGGAAACGCTCCTTTCCTTTTACTCTGCTGGGGTAGGGAGGCTGAGCATTAGGAAGGATCTGCCCCAGTCCCCAGGGCTTCTGAATTCCAAGAAGGACCTCCTTAGATTAGCACAAATATTGCTCAACTTTACAGAGAAAGAAACTGGCTTCAGAGTCCTGTAGAGACCAAGGTGACAGTTTCAAGCTTTATTTTGCAGCAGTTTATTTTCATTTTTTTCCTGAGCACAGGGCAGCAAGTGAGCAGAAGGTGAGCCCTCAGAAATTTAATCAGCTATTGACTAAGTCAAAGCAGCATATATATTTAAATAAATGCATATCAGGGCCTGCAAGATAGCTCAGTTTACTTAGCGCTTGCTTAAGTAAGCACAGGGTCCAGGGTTCGATCCCTGGCACCGCATGCTGTGTCAGCCCCGCCCTCAAGAGCACTGAGCCAGTGATGGAGTCCTGGCGTGGTGGCACACACCTGTAATCCCAGCACTAGGGAGGCAGAAATCAGGAGGCTCACTACTAGTCCGAGCTGCACAGTGAGACCCTGCACACACAAAAACTCCCAACAACCTAAAAATAAATGCATATCGATGAACATATAGTTAAATAAATACATCAACATGTTATACATTTTGCTTTGCTGGGACACAGATTTGTAGGGATAATCTTTTCTTTTTGGAGTATGGGGATGGATCTAGGTCCTCAGCACTGAGCTATATCCCCAGTCCCATATTTTAATTTTTAATTTTTAGCAGGATCTCACTAAGCAGCTACATTGCCCAGAGTGGGATCAACCTTGTGATCCTCCTGCCTCAGCCTCCCAGAGTGCTGGGGTAACAGGCCTGCATCGTGGTGCCCGGCCTGTATTGCTTCATAGCCGCCTCTCAGTGATTCCTTGAACTTGGCCTTGTAGGAGCTCATTTTACAGCTGGAAAGAGTGAGGCCGGGCTCACAGGGGCCTGTGCACAGCCCCAGGGATTGCAAAGTTCCGCCTCTAACCCTGAGGCAGCAGGGGGCCCAGGCGGAAGCGGGCCTGCCAGGTGGGTAGGCTTTCAAATGCAAATTCGGCAAGGGGCCCTGTCTGTATCTTTCAGAAGGATCAAAATGAAAAGAGTGAGTCCTGCGTGCAGCTGGCCAGAGTGTGGGAAGGGACAGGGCGTCCTTCTCCTGTGTGCCTGTTGGAAGGAGACACTGCCTTGGCCTTCGCCACCTCAGCGGCATTCCTGAGGTCCCCGAGGCGATAGTCCACAGCCACCCCTGTATGCTGCTGCATAGATGTGCGCCCAGTACGCAGGCGCAAACACGCAGCGGGGGGCAGAGGGGACCCAAGGCTGGGAGGCAACAAGCTCCTATCAATGAGGCGATCTGTTAGAGGCCGAACAATGGAGGAGAGCAGCCCCTAGTCGCAAGCCCAGAGCGGTGGCCCAGGCTACACTGAAGGGGAACCTAGAGGGAATCTCAGCGTTGGGTCGCTGGGCACAGTGACCCCTGCGGGTGATTGGGATAGACAATTTCAGGAGGCTTCTGCAGAGAGTGCAACAGGACGGGAAGGGCGGCTCCATTTGCAGAGCTCCCTCAGGCAGCAAGGTCGGGGTACTGTGTGCGGGCTCTAACTATACGTTTTACTCCTTCATCTTCATGCGTATGTACCTGCTCTAGATGCTTTTCACACAACCTGTCGGGGTGAGGAACGCTGAAGAACGGGCTGAGGTTTCTTAGTAAGAAAACACCTTCCAGGAAGTGAAACCGGTGGCCCAGACTCCGGCGTGCGATGGCAGGAGGGAGACTTCCTGCTGGCTTCCAACCCAAGGGGATGGTGTCCTTAAAAGGGCACTTTCACGTCTCCTTTCAAGTCTGGCTCGCACAAATTGAAGCCAGACAAGTCCGCAGTAGGCTTCTGTCCCTCACTGCGGCCCTAGCAGCCAGTCCCACTGCAGAGCCTGGTGGTATCCACCCTAGTCACAGCAGCTATTCCTGGGATGTTTCCCTACTCATTATGAGCACAATAGTACATTTTCATGGTGGCATAGTTAGCCAGGTAAGGCAGGCCAAATAGCTCAGCAGATTAAAGCACCTGCAAGCAGGCACAGGGGCCTGCCATGCCAGCCCCATCCCGGGACGCACTGAGACAGCAATTGAGACTTGGCATGGTGGCACCAGCACACCTGTAATCCCAGCTCTTGGGAGGCTGTAAACAGGCAGATCACTATGAGTCTGGTTTAGCAGTGAGACCCTGAACACCCTGTAGACCCTTCCCTAAAAAACAAAAACTAAAAAAAAAATAAAATAAAATAAATAAATAAATAATAAAAATCCCCAGCCAGGTAGCAAGCAAAGTTGTCCTTAGAATCATATAGTGCTATGTACAATATTTTCTTTGAGTGACCCTGTAAAGGTTCTTGAAATCAAAGCACAAGTAATCAGGTTGAACACTATGAAAGTCTAATTTGCAGGTGCTGAGTTTTGTCATTTTGCCATTATTTTGAGTCTCCTAGCTTAGTTTTGAGTCTTGAAGGGTGTCATTGGCAAGCTAGCTTCCCACTTAAAGCAATGTGTAATAGGTAGTACATCTACTCACGCATAGTTTGCTTCCATGGGGAGCTACTAACATTCATTGTGCTAGATGGTTTGCACTGCTCTATTGAAATAAAGTGGAGACATGGGGCAGGCACGTGGTGAGTGACTGGCCCAAGGTCTCTGGGCATGCACAGAGTGACTTCAGAAGCAGCAGGTCCCCAGGCTGCCAGCACAGTGGCTTTAGCTGGGTGCCCCAGCAGGGGAGGTGCTAGGGTTTCCTGTGGTTTCATCATCCCTCAGCGTCCAGAAGTGATTTTCCAACCCTGCTCCCAGGCTCCCTGAAGAGCCAAGTGCCCATGGGCTGCCAGCACTTGCATGGGGTGCTCTGGGAGGGACCCAATGGCAGAGTGGCGAGTCCCCTCCCTCGCAGCCCTGCTCCATGCCCCAAGGCGCAGTTATGCCTGTGGCACAGGTAATGACAAAATGGAAGGGGTGCATATTATTAGACCTGTCTCTTCCTTGTCAGCCACCAGAGTCACACACCGAGCCTGCAGCGCCACCAGTGTCCTTTTTATCCATGCAGCATTGGGGCTGGGCTCTGCTGCTCTGAGGCCACCAAGTGGGCCTTAAAGGATGTCATTGCTGCCATATGCACCTGAAGAGAGGCACTACCAGGAGACCCAAATTTCTGGTACATCAAATGCAATTTTTTGTTTGTTTGTTTGTTTTGGCAGTACTGGGGATTGAACTCAGGACCTTGCGCTTGCCAGGCAGGCGCTTATGCTACTGAGCTGAAGCTCCCCAGCCCCATCTAATGCAATCTTTGCAGCATTCTTATATTGGAAAAACATTTTTTGAGGTCCAAGGCTTTGAAGCAGGCCCTTGGCACTGAACTACATCCCAGCCCCTTTTATTATTATTTTTACCTTGAGAACGGATCTCTTTTTGGTACTAAGTGGCCCAGCCTGAGCTCAAACTTTCAATTGTCCTCCCTCAGCCTCCCAAGGTGCTGGGATTGCAGTGTGAGCCACCACTCCGCCAAAACCAAATTTATTTCTCCGAAATTATGATGCTGTGGTGTGGCCTATATTTTCTGTGGAAAGCATAGATGATTTCACAGATTCCACAGTGACTTCAGCTGCCTGTCACCCAGAGCCACCCCGACCCACAGAAACACCCCCCCAGCAAATCTCGGGCCCCCTTTGAGGGGGTCTCTAGCCTTGTCCACAAGGAAAGGGGAACAGAAAGAGGGAGGGAGTGGGAAAGGGAGCAGGAGGAAGTGAGCGAGAGGAAGAGCAATGGGGAGGGTGGTGAGCAGTGGAGGGCCGCAGCGGAAGTCTGTCTTCAGATGAGGGGAGCCGTGGTGCGCTGGGAACACACACAGCTTTAGCGCCCACCCTCTGCAAACCCAGAATGCGGGAAGTGCACCCCGTGTCTGGACCATGCAGTGGCACTACCTCTGGGTACCTTCGCCTGTGGACACTTGGCTGTGAACTCAAATGACCTTTACATGAGGCAAAGTGTTTGCCTTTTACGTGTGTGTCGCAGCCCAATATGACCTAGGTCCCCGCCTTCCCAAGGAGAGGAAGAACACTGCCACCACCTCAGAAGTTTCCCTGTGTTGCAGCCACCTGAGATGCTTGTGCCGAAGTGCACCACATGAAGCTTGGCACCCTGGGAAGGACAGGGACCACAGTCCTTGGGCTTCAGCCTCCCAACAGTTAGGATTTCAGGTGTGTACCCCCACAGCTGGTAGTCACCCTGGTGGCACCTTCTTGGTGCCCTGTTGTCCCTGTCCATGGTGTGGATCTGCTCTGCAGCTCTTCTCATATCTGCTTGTTCCTGCAGCACATGGCAACATCAGCCAGAATAAAGGACGAACTGTCCTGGGTGACAGGACTGGGGACACAAGTGGGGACACTGTCTTTAATCTGGAGAGCATCTCTTCCAAAAAAGCTGCACATGTGGGTCTGCTTCTGCTTCCTGTGCCCTTAGCTCAGGTTTCTGATGTCTCGCTGAAGATCTTGTTTGTCACTAACCCATGTGGTGGCCAGGCCCCTGTGCCCTTCTTGGCTGGCTTTCGGGGCTGTCAAAGGGCACGCCACATCATCAAGTCAGTGGTGTCCCTGTGCCACCTAGCGAATGAACAGATGGTCATGGTAAGGACACAGATGCTCCTGACCCTCAGCATTGCTCGTGGTCACCTCGACCTTCCTCCTCTAATGTTACAGCAAGGTGACCACCTTCACTGTCTGGCAGGAATCTGCTTAGCTCGCTTGCTTGCCCAAGGTCATCTGCTAATAAACAGGAGCTGGGATCCCACCCAGCCAGCTGGGCTGAGAAGTCCCACGCTTGCTGCTGCCTGTGGCCTTGTTCAGAAGCATCCAGAGATTTGGAACATTTCTTTCTTTTTTTTCTGGTTTTGTTTAGTTGAATTGCGCTGTTTATTTCCTCCAGAGCTCACAATTGTTGTCATTATTATTATGTGATATAATTATATACAAGGAACATAATCAGAGAACTGATTATGCCTCTGAAAGCTGAAAAGGAGTATTTGGGGGAAAAAAATCCCAAATTGAGAAATGGGTGAGTTTTTAGCTCCTAACAGCTGTTATTTTAGGAAGCAGAATTGGCTTCCTTTTCTCAAAGAGTTTTTGCTTCCTGATGCTTTGTACTTCTGTACTGTGAATCCACAGACATAGTATGGTGGTGACATCCTGACATCGGCCGAAAGGGCCAGACCAGCAAGTATCATCAACTTCCTTTTCCGCATCCCCTAAAGCCACACTGAATGTCCAGTCCCCTCCCCTCTACTCGCCTGCCCTCCCCTTCCTCTCTTTTAAAGATCGTGTCTATGTAGCCGGGGCTGGCCTCAAACATACAACAAGGTCTCAGCCTTCTAGGTGCTGGGATTACACATGTGCAGTTACCAAGCTTGGCTCTTGAATGTCATTTCTATTTGCCTGGAGTTTGGACACTTGTCCCCATTTCCTAGCCTCTATGCCATACCCTCCCTTATTGGCTCTGGGCTACGGAGTGCGGCGGTGACAACCCTGTGGACTGTCTGGGGCTACTGAGTGCTGTTGTGACAACCCTGTGGGCTGTCTGGGTTCCAGCAAGCTTCACTCTGGTTACCTCTGTCCCTTCACCTCCCGCATCTAGCTCTTCCAGCATGCTTACCCCTGCAGCACGAAGTGTGAGGCCCTCAGAGTGCCCCCACTGAAGCTCAGGTGACCTGCCCGGATATTTCTGTTTCTTGCAGGGAGCCAGAACTGTAGCCCCAAGTGTTGCCACTCCTTCCTCGGGTGCCCCTGCACCGTCCCTTCCAGGCTGCCACTCACACTTTTCCCTTGGCCAGGAATGCACTGTCTCAGAGCCAACCTTACCACACCTGTATCAGACAGCCACTGAGGTGCAAGACTGAAAACAGGAGGCTCTGGAGCCCGGCCACCAGCCTCAGGCTCTGTGAGCTACTTCTGCTCAGGACTGCCTGAGGCAGGCAGGGCCCCAAGCTTGGTCTAACATCCTGCTTCTGCCCCTTGGAAATTCGTAATCTGCTTTTCCTTTTCTTTCCCTTAGTGCTGCTGGGGACTGAACCCAGTGCCCCAAGCATGGGAGGCAAACAAACCGCCAGTGCGCTACACCCCAGGGCTGCCTTCATGATTTCCAGCAAGCACATGGGGGTCACAAAGTACACAGCTGGATCTGGCCCTGACAAGCTGTGTTAATATAAAATAAAGGCAAGGAGGCCTGGCATGGCGGTGTACACCTGTAATCTCAGCACTTGGGAGGTTGAGGCAGGAGGATCATTGTGAGTTTGAGGCCAGTCTTGGCTATACCTTGAGTTCAAGGCCAGTCTCAATCACATAGCATGATCCTATCTGTAAAAAAAATTAATCAGTCAATCAATCAAATGAAACAAAAAGAGCTGAGGCTGAGTACACCGCTATCCTGGATTCAATGTCACGCACATCCCCTCACACTCGCGCGCACACACACACACACACACACACACACTCATAAAGACAAGCGGGAGGTGCTCAGGCAGGGCCAGGAAGCAGCAGCTCTCATAGCCAGCCTCCCAGTCAGGAAGCAGAGGCTCAGCCAATCGCCCCCGCCCCCCGCAGCTGTCACGTGACAGGACCGGTGCCGGGCTCCACTTTCCCCTCCCTCGTGAACGCGAACTTTGCTGGGGCCCTGCCTCTTCCGGACACGTCGTCCAGCCTGCTCTCAATGTGTCACGTGGCAGTAGTCACAGGCTGCGATCTCTGGATCTCTATTGTTCCTTTTTCACAAATCTCAGAAGGGAGCTGAGCACAGGGCTGATATTTCTCACACTTGACAAACGAGCTCAGTAAACAAGCAACTGGCCTCAAGGCCCAAATCCAATTACAAAGTCCTGTTGCAGACAAGGATGCCCAGGGCAGAGGCTGAGGCTCCTGTAGCCCAGATGTGGGGCTTTCTAATCTCTGCCAGAATCCTCCCGCCCCTGTGGAAGATGCTAACATAATCCTATCCCCTTAGGGTCCCCTGAGACCTGCTTTAAACGGAAAGCTTGCACATCCTGGAGTGCCAGGTCCAAGGGCCAGGTAGCTCCCAGCACCCCAGAGGTGCTTTCCCTTGTCCCGCAGGGAGGGCCGCTCGAAGCCACACCCCCTTCCCGTCCCTGTTTCCTGGGGGACTGGTGCTGAGACAACTAACACATGTGCTCATCCATTTGGAACCTATTTCGCACTGATCTTGGGGAAAGGACCTTACAGCTGGAAGGTGACAAGAACAGTCTTCTTGCTTTGTGCTTTGGGGGATTAGGGAGCAGGGGACAGGTATGCCAGGAATGACAGCCACAGGAGGGGTGCTAAAAGCCAGCTTTGTTGGAGCTCCTGGAGGAGAAACAAGGAAGTAAAGCCTGGACAGCTCAGACAGGAGGGCTCCCCCAGGGGCAGTGGGGGCTGAAGTTCACCCCTCATTTAGCAGCACAAGTAATGTTCAGTTACCACCTTCCGCTTCTGATGGTCAAAGTCGCATGGGCTGAGAACCAGGTGAAGGAGAGCAGAATCCCTTCATGCAGGCCCTGCAGGGTGAATTCAAGTTATCTTGTTGATGGACTGTGTTTTGCCATGCTGGGTTTTCACACTGAGCTACATTTGCAGTGTATTTTTTGGATTTTTTAAAATTTGAGATGGGTTCCCACTACGTTGCCCAGATTGGGCTTGAATTTGCAATCTGCCTCAGGCTCCTACAGCACTGGGGCTACTTTACCCTCTGCCCTTGGTTCAAGTCCGGGGCTTGCCTTTTCGTTTTCTCAGCACGGCCCACATCCTTGGCTGTGGCCCCTTCTTCACTTCCAGAGCCACGACTGTGGCACCCATCTGATCTTTCTTCCATGGTCACCTTGCTCTCTGATTCTGCTCTTGCGCCTTCCCCTTCCACTGAGTTTACACTGTGTTCACCAGATAATCCAGGACAACTTCCCTATTTTGGAGTCAGCTGACTGGAAGCCTTGATTCTGCCTGCGAACTAATTCCCTAAGCAAACCTCTTCACGGGTTGCAGGGGTCAGGATACTGGCATCTTCGGGGTGGGGGCTATTACTTAGCCTACCACATCCATCTTACGGGTTATTGCTACTTGTCCTCCAGCAGTTTGCTCCAGTATCTGACTGAGAGGATTCTCGTAGGTAGAATGTAGAAAAAACACTGCTCCTGCCTCGCTCGGGGTTCTGGCAAGAATTTAATAGAAGTGCTGTTTCACAGGGCTAACAGGCTTGCTGCCATCTTGTCCTCAGTTTTGCTGCAAGCTTCTCTGTAGGTTGAGCAGCCCACAGAACCGGAGCATCCTCCTCCTTCAACTGCAGAGGGTTGAAGGGATCCCATGTAAACAAATTTCTGGCTCACACCAAAGTCAAAGCACCACGTGACATCTCTGGGACTACCCGCAAGTGTTTGCAGGCCATCAAGCACAAATGTCTGATGCAGAAATGGATCAAGGAAATATCAGGCCGGCACTATTGACCTTTGGGAGCGGCCAACAGTGGTAACTGGAGCGAGAATTTGGAAAGCACACTTTGCTTCAGGTTTTCATCTGATTCTTCGAAACTTTTGCCAGCATTTTCTTTTCCCATTAGGTTTGGGGTTTTATCTGAGTGCACCCACAGCATAAGGAAACTGGCAAGTGGAGACAGGAAGGTAATGACCCCGGGAGTACCGACTGCACAGCTCAGAGGCTCTCAGTCTTGAAACACATGGCCATCACTGGGGAACTCAAGGGACTCGGCTGTGTAGTGGCCAGTGGGGTGGGGGTGGGGACTGGTGTCACTTGCCTGTGTGTATTCAAGCTCTGAGGTGATTGCCCTGTGGAGACCAGCCCCTGCAGGGCTGCTTTGCCTAATTCCCACTTGGCTCTTGTGTGTCTGTTGGTGTGAAGAGTGCTTGGGAGAAGTGCCGAGCTGGATTCAGTTACCAGGCGAAGCCTGCAGGCGTGAGAGGTGCTTCTGAGAAGAAAGGATCATGCGGCCAGAAAAACCAGTTCCACCAGCTTCATGGGGTGGTGACGTCACCAGGAGCCAGTGAGAAACGCGCACTTGCTTTTACCAGTTAAGGTTGCAAATGATGACATTCAGGCGTAGCTGGACAGCCTGTGATGGTTTGCCTCACAACGAGGCTTGCTTCTTGGGTTCATTTTCTGATTCCCAGTGGTCCTCGCCTTTTATCAGTTTTCTTAGTTTCCACACTTCTGTTCGGCGGCTGCTGGAGTATCCGCAGCAGGAGGGTTTGAATCTTCAAGCAGGTGAGAAGCTAGGTTGCAGGATAAACGAGGAGGACCCCACACCCCAGCTCCGGGTGAGAGGCTCAAGTGGAAGCCTGAGGAAGAGTGGAACAGTCCAGGTGGACTGTTGCTGCCATCTAGTGTCTAGGATTGGTATTGACCCCTGGAGGTCACATGGTCACTACTGATAAAGCCAGTGATATAAGCAGAAAAACGTCCCTTTAAATACTGTATATTAGATGGGGAAACAAGAATAGAGACACACACTCATAAGTAGTATACCTTATCGTTGGACCATATGTATGTGTGAATCTTAATTAGCCTTTGCATTATGTTATTAGAAAAGTATGATCGGGCGTGGTGGCACGCGTCTCTAATACCAGTACTCTAAGAGCCTGGAACAGGGGGATCTCAGGCTAGAGCCTGGACAAGCTAGCGACTTAGAGAAGCCTTGTTTCAAAATAAAAAATAAAAAGGGTGTGTGTGTGTGTGGGGGGGCGTGCAGCTCAATGTGAAGGCCCTGGGTTTTGTTCCCCAGCACCACAAAAACAAAAGAGAACTGGGTACAGATTCTCACTGTGCCTCAAAGCCATGTGAGTTAGCTGAGGCAAGCCCTTTAACCTCTCAGAATGTGCTTTCTCACCACTGTGGCAGCCATATGCACTGTGGGGATGGGGGTGAGGAGCCCATGCTATAGAGATCGGCGCTCGCTAAGTGGTTAGGATTCGTGTGCCCTATGCTTATAAACCCGTATTACCCGTGAGAGAACTCAGGCTTGGTGGTGTGCTGGAGACTGCCATCTGACTCTTCTGTTGTGGCTTGGTTTCCTGACACCTGGGGAGACCTTGTCATAGTGTGTGGCCTTGTGAGTTTGGTCCCTGTGGCTGTGGAAGGCTCCATAGGCTGGATGGGAACATGGCAGCCAGCGTGGCGGTAATGGCACCTCCAGGAGTATTCCTGAGGCTGAGCCACGTGGGAGGGAGCACAGTGCATGTCTCGGGGGCTGCACAGGTGAGCCAGCCACTTCGGGGCAGGGAGATAGGGCAACCCTCTCAGCATTTGCCAGTGCTCAAAGCAAAAGCGGGCAGCCTGTGTACTCAGCAGTCATTGCATGGAGACTCGGCCTGGGAGAACTCAGGGTGGCCATCCTTGCATGGCTAGCACACAAGGTACAGGAGCAGGTGGCTGACGTGCTGCAGGCCACAGCCAGGGATGCTGCCAAACAGGCTAAAACGTGCCAGGTGGGCCCTTCAAGTCCCCAACAAAAATAATGTTGCCCCCATGGTTAATAACGCCAAGGTTGAGAAGCCCTGCCATAGAGCTCACCATCAGCTCAAAGGCAGCATGTCACAACTAGTGACCACTTTTTTTTCCAGGCTCCTCTCTTTCTATGACTGATTCTTCACTGTTCTTCCAACTCTTTTGGGCAGAAACTCCTAGCACTGTTTTGAACCCCTCTTGAGATTTGTACCCTATGTCCATTCAGCTTCCAGGGTGTGTGGATTTTTGTCCCACACCATATTTCTGATTCCTATGTTTTCTTTTGCCATTTGTACCAGTCTAGTCAAGGACTATAGAAGGAACTAGTGAGACAGGAGTTAAGATTCTATCAGGCAGTAAGGACAGCGGGCCCCAAATGGAGTCAGGAGGCCTACAGTGGAGTCCACTGCGTCATGATGCTGTAGGGGTGTTACAGAAACAGCTACCAGGTGTCATGCAGCTGACAGGCACATCCCCTGAGCACAGTCAGGAAGGCCATCGGCTCAAGGGTGGAGACTGCATGGAGCCCTCATAGATTGTGCCCTGAAGAATGCGTAGTCTTCTCTAGTGTACGAGATTTTATTGCTTACACCACAGCCTGAGCTCCCTTCTAAGTCTCTTAAAATACCCTAGACAAAGAGCCCCCCTGGATTTCCTACTCAGAACTCCCTCCTGGCTAGCAGGAGCTCTACTTGTTTGTGTAGTGTCAGGGGTCTGTGGATAAGGAAAAAAATAGAATAGAGGCCTCACTGATCTTCTAGCTAGTCCTGGCTGCAAGGAGTTAAAAAGAAACTCTACTAGAGAAATTCCTGTGGGAAGGAGGTCAAGGATGGGGATAGAGAAAGAGAGGAAAATCAGATAAGGAAAGTCACCAAATGGCCTTGGGACTTGCACCAAGAGACCAGAGAGGGAAGGTCTGCCAAAGCACAGGGAAAGCCAGGTGCACAAACAATAAGCCACCCCCACCTCCAGTAGCATGCTGGGAAGGCCAAGGTGATTGCGGCACTGCCTAGCTTTGGGGAAGGCTCTTAGTCACTGTATGCGAGGATATACTCCCACCTGTGCACGAATGTATACACATATGTGCTTGCGTGTTTGCTCTCGAGGCACCATACTATCTTCTCTAGCATCATTATACAGTACAATAGACATCCATCCACCCCTTACTAACTCTAACCCAACCATGAATGAAGCATCCCTTGCCAACTAGCTGCCCACCTCAAAGACAAGGCCTTGCCAAGCAGGGCAAAGACAAATAAACAAAAAGAAGGTGCACATAGATCGCGAGAGATGACGTAGGCAGAGGTATACAGAAGCCAGTCCAGTTATGGCAAGTTCTGGGTGTGTGTGGAGGAAGGGCCTTTGACCCCTCCCCCCAAAATATAGCACAGAACAAAGGTCCATGTGTCTTCCATCTTTCCAGAGCCCCTACCCCTTCTTATCAGGGTACATAACTCTATATTTTCTTTTGCTTCCTCCTTCCTTTGCTTTTTGCAAATGAGGTGTCTTCCTTTCATTGAATTTTGTCCTTCTAATTCTTTATTGGGTTGTTTGTCCTGCAGACATGACACATGACACTTGTCTTTTTATCTTATTTTCTTACCTTTCTATTTTATTTTCTAGTCTTTTTTTGAGACAGGGTGTCCCTGTGTAGTTCAGGCTGGCCTTGAGCTCAGCATGTAGCCCACACCAGGCTCTAGCTCACAATGATCTGCCTGTCTCAGCCTCCCAAGTGCTGGGGTTACAGGCCTATGCCAACACACCAGGCACTTTCTGCCCTTTATAGTTTCTACCTTGTTGCCTTTAGATCTTTCAAATCAATTTCCTTGCAGCTTACCTCCTCTGTGATTTTCTTCTTTGTTACCATGTGACACAACCCCAGCATCCAGGTGACAGTGCTACTCTATACTGCAGTTGTGCCAGGATTGTCCATGACAGATGGTAGCTCCTGGAGTTCAGAAGCTTTCTGTTTTCTCTAGTCCAGCACAGTGCCTGGTAAGTGGAATGTTTAACTATATGGGAATATATAGGGAGAAAAGTTTCTGGGTCAAAAGAAACACAAATTTCTAACATTTCAACCAAAAAATATCCAACAAATTCCAGTGCCTTTTAGTGTGTCTGGTAAATTTTTCTTTTTTGAGATAGAGTCTCACTATGTAGTTCAGGTTGGCCTTGAACTTACAGTGATCATCTTGCCTCAGCCTCCCAGGTGCTTGGATCATAGGTATGCACTACTGTTCCTAGCTGAAATCAATTTTAAGTTTTCTTCTGTAACGGGCTGGGGAGATATCTCAATAAATAAAAGAATGAGTGTTACCCTGTACCTGGGAATAATACCTGACACTCACAGGCCAGGCAAATCTCCATTAGGCCTTCAACATTTTTGGAGAAGGGGGGATGGTATGAGAGAGGGAAAGAGCGAGTGGGAAGGGGAAGAAAAAGAAGAGAAAGAGTGATCCTAGGAAATACCATGCTTTTGAAAAATCAACGTTCAAGTAAGAATAAATTTGGAACACAGAAAAAAACCATCTTATGGCTTAGATCTAGACGTCTTCCCAAAGCCTCATGTGCTCATAGATGGGCTTTGAGGAGGTAATTGGAGCCTGGGTTGGGACACTCTGCTGTGAATCCCATGTGCTTGCAGCTGAATGTGATGTTGGGTGGTGAAGCCTGGTTGCAGGAGGCAGTCACTTAGAGCATGGCCTGGAAGGGTCTCTCCCTTCTTCCCCCTTGATCTCTCCATGCTTCCTGCCAACATATCAAGAGCTGCTTCTCTTCCATCTTGTTCTTTTGTCATACTGCCCAGTCTTGGAGCCAGCTGACTATAGAGTGAAACCTCTACAAACTGTGAGCCAAAATAAATCTTTCCATCTGATAGCTGTGGGAGTCAGGTATTGTGTCTCAATGATGAGAAAAGTAACTAGGACAGTCCCTTTTGGTGATCACAGTGCCTATCAGAAGTAGTGTGCTACAGTAACTATAGTGACTTCACAAACTTATTTGACTTAAGGAGTATTTGTCCTGGAGTATCTATGGCGTGGAATTAACATGGGGAACTTCAGCTTTGAATGGTGCTGTAGAATCTGTGAGCTACCACAGGCTGGCTGACTTCAGACTCAAAGTTATCATGTATTTGAAACTTCATGCGCTGTCTACACTTGCTCTCAACTTGCTTCTATTTAATGACATCTTCTCTTGCCTTCCCCTTTGTCTATTCTGTTCCTGCTCAGACCATGCCTCAACAGTGAGTTGAGAGTGGAAAAGACTCTTGGCCAAGCCCAGAGCTACATCAATCTACATCCTGGCACCCATGATCTTCAGCACTTTATGGTACCTAAGAGATAACCAATGCCTGTGCTATTGAGCGTGGGGGAGGGGGAGAATGGTGTGTGAAGAAATATGGCCTCTATGCGTAAGTGTGGAATGTGACATTTGACAGTGTGACCCTGTTATGGTTTGTGTCTGGTTGCTTCCCCCAAAGCCTCATGCTGTCATGGGACCAGGACTTCGAGAGTTTGAGATTAACTCATGATCCACTGGGATTATGGGGTTTACTACAGCTGGGATTATGGGTGTGTGTACTTCCCCAGCCTGGGGAGGAGAGCCTGAATGTTACCTAAGAGAGACAGAGAGACAGACTTCCTCTCTTATTGCCTCTGTTGCTACTACTCCTCCATCTTTCTCTCTTGCTCTTTGCTGCCGCCGTGAATGAGTGTTCTCTGCCATGTGCCACTCTGCCTTGGAGCCAGCTGAATATGGACTGAAACCTCCAGCAACTGTGAGCTAAATAAAAACCTTTCCTTCCTTCATTGTGAGTGTTGGGTACTTGTCCCAGCAACAAGAGAAAAGTAACTGAGACAGACCCCCTTATCAATCGTATCTGTCCTAGGGTGCAGCTGTAGAAGTCTACTTGAACCTTTGCTCATTCATTCATTCATTCATTCATTCATTCATTCATTCATTCATCCAATCTTGTGAGAAGTATTTATTGTGAATCTTATTGGGTACCATGCATGGTAATGAATATTGAGGACAGAAGGGTAGGTAAAGACGTCCTGCCTGATCTCTAGGGCCTACAGTGTAACTGAAGACATATGAATTGCAGAAAGTCTGTTCATTTCTCTACCATCTAACCAAAAAAATCTTGTGATAAACGCTAAGAAGAAAGTTAAGTTCACACCTAAGTGAGATGCAACCATGAGGCAAAAGCTGAGTGAAGTCTGGAGGGAGAGCTATCCGGGGGCACTACTGTATGCTGAAATGGGAGTCTAGTGGCTTCTCAGCACCAACCAAAGACCCATGGTGGGCCTGCTCAGAGCAGATGGTGGAGGGACAGGCAGACAGTGATCACAGAGGACTTTGAAGGTCTCATTCAGGAGTCGAGATTTTAAACCTCACTCAGAAGACATCTTCCCCATCTCCTCTCATGCTGGCTGCTGGCACTGACTCGGAGGAGAAAAGTGAGAACCAAGAAACCAGTGAGACATACAGGTAGCTTGAGCAAGGGCTCTGTCGATGATCGAGACGATGGAGATGGGTGCTGAAAGGGA
>NW_004524645.1:4368443-4375460 GCF_000260255.1 Octodon degus | reverse complement strand
CAAGAGTGTGAAGATAGGACAGATGAATCTTCCACTTCCACACAAGAAAAGTCATAAAAATGACTCAGATTAAAAAAAAAATCTTTCCAAATGGCAGTATTCTACTGTCGCAAGTAAGAGTTTTCATTCTGTTTTTATTCCTACCTGATGAGTTTTAAACTCTAGTCTCTTCCTTTTGCACATGGGAGGAACATTTATAAAGCCCATTTTTCATTTTGAGTTACTGGTGGAAGAAATATTTGAACTGTTTTCTTTAGATGTAATATACAGCTATTTCTTGCCTTGTTCTGCAAAGAACAGCACCTTTGGGTGCTTCTCATAGACCAATGTTGTTGTTGAATAAAGTAGGAGACTTTACCAATACTTAACTCTTCCTAAAGCACCCAAGGTCAAAAAGGAAGAAAATGCAATTGTATGACTTTCTTTTATACTCAGTAGAAATACTGACTCTTACTATGGCTGCAAGTTTAAATATAATGACAGTGGAATCTTGATCATGTCATTATAATGACTTTATTCATAGCCAATGGGGAAATTGCCTTTACTCTTCTAACAATCACAAATTGTGCCCCCATTTCCTAGGAATTTTCAACTTTCTTAGAGTTTTGAGTAATTTCAAAAGAAGAAAAGCACAGTTGTTGTAATGGGTTGGACTGGGTCATCCCCAATTTACACGTTGAAGTCCTAAGCCCCAGTATTCAGAATGGGACCTCACACAGAAATAAGGGGATTTCAAGTGCAATTAGTTATGATGACGTCATAGTGGAGTAGTGTGGATCTTTAGTTCAGTACACCAGGAGTTCTTACAAGGCTAGGCAAGAGATGTGGAGGAGGACAGCCATATGCTGACAGAAGGAGAGATTGGAATGAAGCATTTCCAACCTAAGACATGCCATGGAAGTCAGAAGAGGCAAAGACAGGCCTCCTCATTGTTTTCTGAGGGAGCAGAGCCTGCAGATACTTTGATTTAAGGCTTCTCGTCTGCGAACTGTGATACCAGCTTCAGCTATTTCAAGACACTTGGTGGCACCCTTGGGAGAACAATGTCTTCATCATATTTGAAAGCAATATGGATGTCATTCAATCTATTCTACAGATAAACAGTCGTGTTCAAGAGGTGGAGTGATTTTTCCAAAGTCTCCCAGTTCTGCTGCTTTGATCAGAATGAGGCATTCCAGTTTCTGTGCTATGGGTGCTCCTCATAGACCAAAGATCAGAGGTCAATGCCGAACAGGGATCTGACAAATCTTTACCAGCTCCAAGAAAAAAGTGGAGGAATCAGGAAAACTGATAGAGGAGATATCACGCATGCAAAGTAGGAATGCCAGGAGCTTCAGACGTGGCAGGGAAATGTTAGAACTATCCCTAATAGGGCCAGGAATATAGCTTAGCAGCATAGTGCCTGCCTGGCAAGCTCAAGGTCCTGAGTTTGATTCCCAGTACCACCCAAAAAAATTAAAAAAAGAAAGAAAGAAAAGAAAAAAGAAATACCTCTGGTGTAGGGACAGGGCCACTACATCATATGTTCCCTACTAGGGCCATGCCTAGTGGAGCCATAGGAATAGGATAACTACAGCCAAGACTCACACATCATAGGGCCACTAGCAGTGGGCAACAGTAGCTCAGGGAAGCCACAGGCACCAGTGTGCAAGTCCAGCCCAAGATAGCAGGCATGCAGGGTATGCCAGCAAAGGCCTTGGGGCAGGATCACAGGAGACTTTGCTGGCCTTCTCTTGCTCCAGTTGTATCCAAAAAGTGCCACATGGAATGAAACCTGTTTCTCAGTTCTAAGACATAACATTTGCAATCTTGGGCTTGGGCTAGTTATTCCTTTCTTCTGGACTATTTCTCCCTTAAGAATGGGGATGTTGACTCTATCCCTGTCCTGCCACTGTATATGAGAAATAGATATGGGTAAACCTCTGTTGATTTAACAGGTTGACAGCTAGAAGAAATTTGCTTTGATTCTCAGATGGGCGTTTAGGCTCTTGAGTTTGTGGTGGATTGCCAGCTGGTGGCCAACTTGTTACACCCAGCTAAGCTAAACTAGTATGGTGCTGGGTGTGGGAGGCCCACCTGAGGATTGTTGCCAGCAACATAAAAAGCAAAACTGGAGAAGCTGTTGAGAGGCTGTTAGGGAAGCTATTTGAAGAAGCTACTGGGAAGCTGTTAGGAAGTTCTCTTGGGCTATTCTACTGGGTGAGCTTGTCATGCTGGCTTTCCTGGTGAACTTGGTTGTTCTCATTGGAGGAAGAGCTCAGGACCTTGTTGTCCCTGAGGATGGCTATAGTTTACTCTGGGGGACCTCTGGTCCTCACCTTCAGCATCACTTCCTGCCTCAGTAGGGGAAGATGGTGCACTGCTCAGTCTCCTAGAGAAGCTTGTTGAGTTGGCTTCCTGATGGGAGCTCAGGTTTCTTTATCCTTGGAGGAGCTTGGACCTTGCTGTTGCTGAGGATGGTTGTGGTATTTTTCAAGGAGTCTCTGGTTTTTATTTGAGTGTTGCTTCCTGGCTCCAGTTCTGATCCCTCAGCCTGTTAGCACAGATCCTTCATCCTGCTGGCATAGACTATCTATCTTCCACCACTGACTTTTGGGCCTTCCCAGCACAGATCCATGAAACAGGCCTGCATGAGACATTGTCATGGGCATTGTAATTTGACTTGTGGGAGGCATTGTTATGAGCTCTAGGTTTTCAGTTGGACTCATATAGGACATTATTGTGGAATCCAGGCCCTCAGCTGGATTCTTTATTATGTGAACAGATTTCCTTCACTCCTTGTGTATGATTCTTAGGGTGATTCACTATAAAATAATCTTATAAAATACATGTCCTGTATTGTGTTGTTCCCTTGCAAAACCCCAAACTATGACAGAGTTAATGTTGGAATGAGTTAAGACTTTGAGACTATCGGGATACAATAAATGTACCTTGCATTGTGAGAGAGGAGGACAGTGATTTGGGGGCTGGAGCAGAGTGATGCAGTTTGAATGTGCTTCTTAAAAGTTCATATGTTAAAACCTTAATTCCTCAAAAGTGTAGTGTTGGAACAAGGGGTCTGGAGGGAGGTGAAAGTATTGAGGTGGACCACTTATGAGTGGAGAATTGGCTTTCTTACATGGGTGAGTTCTTGCTCTCCCAAAAGTGGGTTTTTATAAAATAAGGCTGCCCCTCCTGTTTTGCCGTTTTTGCACACTTCTGCTTTCTCTTCTACTTTCCATCATGAGCTGAGGCAGCATGAAGCTTTTGCTACTGAGACCACCTGAGTGTGGGCTTCCCAGCCTCAGAATCATGAGCCAAAATAAGTCCTCTTTTCTTTGTACATTATCTAATTTTAGTCATTCTGTTATAACCTCAGAAAGAGGAGTAAGATAACATCTGTAGCAGAAAATCAGATTTTAAAATTTTCCCCCTTTTTACAAATCACTAATGTTGTAGCTACGTCAAGTTGACATAAAACTCTCAATTTTTGTATTTGTCTCATCACAAACCAGTAACACGCTGTTCGTGGATCAACACTGTTCTTTCAGTGCCACTGAACTCATCTTATCTTCCTCTGTAAACATATACACATGTAAACACAAAGCCATAAGCATTATGGAATTACTTAAAATAGTGCAAGATTGGAAACAATCTAATCTTCATCAGTAGAAGACTGGAAAAATATCCCATAGTGCATTTATCTAAGGAAATGTTTAGACAGCCTTTAAAAGGAAAAATACACTTTGAGAAATATTAAGGGAAAAGAGCACAATATGGAACAATGTTTGGTCTCTTGTTTTTAAAGAACAATTGATGCTTAGATGTATGCTAAAAGCTTATCGAAGTTGGGGCAGACACTGCTACCTGTGTCCTAAATATTGTCCTCCTTTTTTTTTCTTTCAAGACTATAAGTTTTTACAACTCTTGTTGCATGGGTCTTGCTTTATCTTGGTCTTAACCATCCAGCAGAAAAGTATAAAAACTAGGTATAAGAAGTAAAGCCATGTTGTTATGTTGAGCTGTAGGGGACTCAGGTCAACAATTTCTGACATTGCCAGTGAAGTGGAAGACCCAATACTATTATGGGCTACTGGACTCTTTTAGAATATTTGGTTGAGTTAGCACACCTATAATATTCAAATAACAGAAAGAAACAAAAAAGGGGATACAGATGAATGTCCATTTTGTATCTATGTATTCAAAGTGGTTAGGATAGATATATAGGTACATTCTCTTAATGAATAGAGAGATTTGTTCTAATGGTGTTTGTAAACAGGATATCATAGCTGCATCTTGTACAGCAAATAACCACTAGGAAGAATGTATGCAATGTGTTAATTATTGAAACTGTCCTACCAATTTGGTTTGAAACTGTCTGATTGCTATTTATTTCTCAATAAAATTATGGAAAAAATAAAATAAAAAAAGACTATAAGCTTTGTGTTGGGCATATTTCCTAGCGCACCTTGCAGTTAAGTGGGGTCATTCAGGTCCTCATAGGTAGAAAGTGAGCAGAAGCTTTGGGCCACTGTTGAGTCTGAACCAGAAGATACTGCTGTGTAGTCTTTCTACCTATTTGTTCCACTGGAACCAGTTGATATCTAGCTACCATGGTGGCCATATGTACCATGTAGATGATGTCCATTTCTAGGAAACAGCACCGTTATAAGAGCAGGGAAGAAGGATTCTCAAACTATTCTGACTGGGACAGAGAAATCAACTTCTGTGTTGCTAGGTTTCTTTGTTACAGTAGCTGAGCCTTTGTGCATATAATGCAGAAAGACATACACGAGACTTTACTACTGATTGTTTCTAGGAAGCAAAGATGTACTGTGGAAAGACTAAAGCTTTATGGTATATCTTTCTGTAAGACCTGAATTCAAAAAGTTTATATGTACATATTAATATATATTCATTTAAAAATGACAATAGAATGCATAGCAATATTGAACTTCTCCTTTTTTAAAGTAATTTTATTGAGAAACAAATAGCAATGAGACAGTCTCAAAACCAATTAATAGGACAGTTTCAATAATTAATACATTACATATCATTGTCTTCATAGTGGTTATTCATAATACAAGATACAGACATGATATCCTGTCCAAACACTATTAGTACAAAACTTTCTTCTCATTGAATTAAGAGAAAGTAGCTGTGTATCTGTCCTAACTATTTTGTATGTACAGATGCAAAATGAACCTTCATTTGTATCCCCGTTTTTTGTTTAGTTTTGTCTGAGATGGGTATTCCATTGTCATTTAAATATTGTAGGTGCATGAATTCAGCAAAATATTCCAATATAGTCCAGTAGTCCCTAATAGTAGTGGGTTATCTGTAGGACTGTCAATGAACTTCTCATTGACAAATTGTAGGTCTGAGTTTCTCACACCAGTCCTTTAAATGAACAATAAGCAAGTTTCAGAAACAATTTTTTAACTACTGAGTTCACTAACTTCACTTTACGAAGGTATTTGCTAAGGAAGAGATTAAACTGGATGTTTCATTAACTTTTGATTCTGCTAATGGAACACTGTTAAAGTGCATGAGAATAACATAGATTTATAATTTCTCATGTTATTGAAATGTCTACATTTTAATTTTACCAGAACAACTAGAGACTAAAGAAAGAACTTCTATCCAACACCACATTCAGGCAATATCATGGAGATGTTATAGACTGAATATTTGCTTCTTTCTAAATTCATATATCAAAAATCTAACTCCAAGTGTGATGGTAATTGAGAGGTGGGGCACTTGGGAGGGATTAGGCCTCATGAATGGGATTAGTGCCTCATGTCAGATACTCCATGGAGCTTGCTCATCCTGTTATAGCTTGTGTTTTAGGTGACCCACAGAGCCTCATGTGCTCATAGTTGGAGCTTTCCAGAGGAGTGTGATGCTGTAACTATATGCGTGATGCTGAGGCTAAGTATGTGTGGTCACTAAATTAGTTCACTGATTGGTTCCCTGAGTGTGGAGATGGGAAGGTCCACTCTGGGTGTGAGTGCTTCATGCCCTAAGGATACGTAGCTTGTGTAAATATAAAAGGACAGAAAGAAGGCACACAGGCTGTTGTTGTTTCCTTCCTACTTCCTTGCTTTGCTGCCTTTCTGCCTTGTGCCCACCATGAACTATTTCTCCTCTGTGCAGCCCCTCTGCCATGTCACCCTGCCTTGGAGGCAGCCAACTCTGAACTGAAACCTCTACAAACCTCTTTTTCTTTGACTTTGGGTGTCGGGTATTTTGCCTTAGCAATGAGAGAAGTAACTAAGACACTCTCTGCATGAGGTAAAGAAGCAAGCTGAGGTTAACAGGCTGAAACCCAGATGAGTACCCTGATCATAACCCAACTGAAGGCTGGTGCCTTCATGCTCCTCTAGAGCCTCATGCAGTCATGGAACAGGCTTCTAGAGTTTTGGATTGGTTCATGGTTCAATACTGGGGTTGGGGTTGTGAGTGCAACACCCACTCTGGGGTAGGTAGGCTCCACACAATATAGGGGAGGGAAAGAGGCTTGCTGCTTGCTCCTCCCTTTTGCTCTTGCTGCTTTTGCTGTGTTCCTTCACCGTGAACTGCTTCCCTCTGCCATGCACAATTCTACCTTGCAGCCAGCCTAGTATGGACTACAACTTCCACTATCTGTGAGCTAAATAAACCTTTTCTTCCTTAATTTTGGGAATCAGGTATTTTGTTCCAGTAATGAGAGAAAAATAGCCAAGACACCAACCATACCATCATGCTGATCTTGGATTTCTAGCTTTGATAGTACTGAAACTCAGAACAGTGAGAATAAATTTCTCATGTTTGCAAGACACCCAATCCGTGGCACTTTGTTATGGGAACTGAAACTAAGAAAAGGTTTGCAATCCAACTTCCTCTACATTATTCTTTTAGAGAATCTTTTCAGTTGAATGATATTTTTTTAAAAAAATTATTTCCTTGTCTCAACAAGCACAACCACAAATATGCCAGAGTTCACAAAATAGGATTTAAAATTACAAAATTGAATTGTCCTAAGAAAACCTGTACTGG
>NW_004524645.1:4356589-4368157 GCF_000260255.1 Octodon degus | reverse complement strand
TACTACTAGATCGGACTCATAGTGATCCGCCTGTTTACAGCCTCCCAAGAGCTGGGATTACAGGGGCACACCACCACACTCAGTCTCATTTGCCTTCTCAGCGCACTCCAGCTGTGGGGCCGGCATGGCAGGCCCAGGGATTGAATCCCGGGTCCCTGTGCCTGCTTGCAGGCACTTTAATCCACTGAGTTATTTGCCAACCGTAATCAATTTCTTAGGGCACTTAAAGATAATCCATTGTGTGCGGTTTTCTTTTGGGGGGGGAGTTGTACCAGAGATCAAACTCAGGACCTTTCCCTTGCCAGGCATGTGCTTATGCTGCTGAGCTATTTCCCCAGCCCTCATTGTGTGAGATTAACTGAGACTATACTTAAGGATGGTGTGCCAGACATTTTTCTTCTTTTCATTCCGAAAGGATTTTGTTTTTATTCTTGGATAATTTGCTGTTATTTACAGATAAATGCAGAGGAATTATGGGGATAACAGAAGTGGTAACTTGTGCTACAGTGTTTTTATTTGGAAGAATTGAATAAAGGACACCAAGGACATCTGACTCTGTGTCTTCTGAGTACAAAAACAAGGTAGATTCAATTTCTTTATTAACAATCACCTTACTGTGAAAGCTGATTCCTCTTTGATTTCTACAAAGTTTAAAATATTCTCAAAAAACCCAGTGTAAATAGCAATTTTTTTATTATAGCACTGTTTCCATACCATATAATTATCATAGCTTTGTCAAATACAATGAAATGAGTTTAATCATCATTGTTAAGATTCATAGCAATGGGTATTAACAAATACCACAAAAACTTTCAAGATGCATACATTAAAAACTGCTAGGAAATAGACATTTAAAACATCAATTTCAGTTTTTATACGACATCTAAACTTTAAAGGTCAAGTACTATAGCTAATACTTTTAAAGGTAATTGTAAAAGACAGACCAGTACAATCGTAGTAGCCAGACAGATATGATTAATCTAAATAACAATTTTCTATCAGTTACAGTGGCAAAAATTATTTCATTGAAAAGCAAGTGGAGGGCCAGCAAGACAGCTCAGTGGACTAAGAGCCTGCTTAGGCAAGTGGAGAGACCAGGGTTCATTCCCTGGCACCACGTGCTGCGCTGGCCCCACCCCCAGGCTGCTAAGCAGGAAATTGAAACTGGGCGTGATGGCGCACTCCTGTAATCCCAGTGCTGGGGAAGCTGATCACTACGAGTTGTGTAGTGAGACCCTGTAACAAATACATTAAAAAAAATCAGGTGGAATGTGTTGATCACTAAGATGGCCCATAGTGAACTCCACATTCTGGTATTCACTGGTTATGACTAAGATGGCTGGCTGTCTCTAGGTGGCAGTTCAGAGAAAACAGTCATTAGCAGACAGAGACAATTCCTTATCTCAGTCACAGATTATTTTCCATGGACTGAATTCCTCACAGCCCCACTACCTTGGCCTTTAACTGTGCTCCTGGACTGAGGTGGCCATTGCCCCTGAGCTGGTGCGGCTGTGATTGACTTCAAAGCAGAATATGGCTAACACGATGGGCTATCATTTCCATGAGTAGACTGCAAAAATGTGTCTTGCTTTTGCTAGTGACCTCTGTCTCTTGCTAGCTTTGCTGAAAGAACATGCCTGACAAGACAGGCCCACGTGGCAGAAAACTGAAAGGAGCCTCTGGCCGATAGCCCAGGAAAAGCTGAATCCAGAAAACAGTTGCATGCTGTGTAAGGGCAGAACTGCATCCTATTCCCAGAGATGATTGAGGCCCTTGTCATTTCCTCATTGTAGCCTCCAAGGGACCCTAGAGCAGGGAACCCATATGTCCTGTGCCTGGATCCTTGACCTGCAGGCACTATAAAATCACAAATGTGGGTCTTTTTAAACTACCAAGTGTTAAAGTAATTTGCTCCATAGCAATACATGGCTAAGGGAGAAGGATCATTTTGTTTTTATTCTAGTGCCGAATCTTGGCCTAATATTAGTTAGTACTGCCTAATGGAATCAACATATAGATTGTTATAACGGGAATCATTTTCAGTTAACACCACATTCTTCAGACTTTGCCAAAATAAGCCTTCTGCCTTGGGGTTGTCAGGCCACTGGAGGATGGAGCTTTTACAGATCCGCCGCCGCAGCCTCAAGTACTGGGAATGCTGCAACACAGGCTCCAGGAGAATGAATAGAATCACATCCATGTTCTCATCCATTAGCCTCTGCAAGGCCAAGTAGAAAGCCGTTTTAAAGTTCCAGCTTTTTGCATATTTTTTGGTTAAAACAAATATTGTTTTCTTGCTCTGGTTTATGCTCTGCATGAGGTTGTCAATGATGGCTAAGCCCGGATCCCAATCCCTCTCCTCTAAACAGAGGAGGACATTTTTGTCTTCACTCTCTTCTAGGTGGTAGCGGAGTTCATTTATTACCCAGTCAGTAACAGAGGCATCTCTGGTATCATAAGAAATGTAAGCATCATAGAAAGTTTGGGATGTAGAAAGAGACCTATAGCCTTTTACCTTAGCTGAACACATTTGATACATAAACCAAACATCCCAATAAAACAAATGGTGGGCCAAGGCAACCAACATAACCGAGGTGGTGATAAAGAATGTGCAGAAAAAGAGGGCCGCCGCAATGCTATCTGAAATGCAAGTTGTCAGCTCAAGAGTCACAATGCTTTTCCCGCTTTGGTCCCCCGGGCTGGCACAAATGACGTCTGCCAATCTAGGAATTGTAACATTCAGATTCTCATCTAACCATCTTCGAAAATCTCCAATGTCACATGTGCAGTCAAAAGGATTTCCATCCAGTTTCAAAGAAGATAAACTGGTGGTGGTCCTGGTCTGTAGAGTGGATTTGTTGATCATTTTTATCAGGTTGGAGCTTAAATCAAGGTGCATCAAACTGCTGGCTTCCGAGAGGAAACCGGAAGGCAGGTGGGAAATCCGGTTCTGGCTCAACAGCAGAGTCTGCAGAGAAGATGTCCACCTAGACAGGCTACTAGCTAAAGAGGACAGCTGATTTCCACTTAGATCAAGCACACTGAGCTGAGGAAGGTGCTGGAGCAATGTCCAATTGAAGAAATTTAATAAATTGTTTTTTAAATAGAGATGGGTGAGACTCTGAGGCAAGTTCAGAAATGCTTCATTTGGGATCCGCTGAAGGCTATTGTCAGATAAGTCAAGCCGTCTCAGATTGCTGAGGGATTTAAAAATGGGCCAGTACCGGTTATCTCCAGGCTTCCACAAAAGGTCGAGGCGGTTTCCACTGAAGTTTAACTCTTCCAGGGACATGCTTTTCAGCTCATTTTCCTCTGTTAAAGTATAAATGCTGTTGTAGCTCAAATTTAAAACCTTGAGGTAAGTTAAATTTTCGAGAAATCCCAGACGATGTGTCACCCCTGCTATTCTGAAATAGTGCGAATTACGGCTGAGATCTAGAACTTCTAAGTTGCTCAATTCACTGAGGGCATTATCATCATCAAAGTCTAGCCTGTTGTTGGTCAAATCCAAATACTTGACCTGACGCACAGTTGAAAATTCGCTTCCATTAAACACTTGACCATTGCCGTTGGAAGACAGATTTAAGCAGACAATGTCTTGAAAATCTTCAAATTGTTTTCTGCCAATAAAGAAAATACTGTTCAAACTTAAATCTAAGGCTTTTCCATACTTGGTGCATTGGGGCTTCATTAAAGGATGGGTTGGATGATAAAAATTTGAATGTGGGTCAAACTCTGAATCCTTTGAGCGTGGCTTACGGTCGTGATTTTGCAAAAGGGATCTATTTGCAGAATTTTGCCTGGTATCATCTACCAAGGGTGATATTCTGTTTTCTGACAAGTAGATAACTTTCAGGCTGGAGAAATTTTTGAAAACGTTAAAATCAATTTGCTTGATAAAGTTAACGCCAAGGTTGATTGTCTTTAAGTGTGAAAGACCCATCAGAGGCTGGAAATCCTCTCTTCTGAGTTCCTGGAACACATAACCTCTTAGATGCAATGCCTCTAGGTATGTAAGCTTAGAGAAGTTGGGGGAAAGTTTAATATATTTTACATATTGCGTCTTCACATAGTTAAAAGATAAATCCAGTATTTTCAAATTAGGCAGTTTGGTTAAAAATGCACCGGAAGCTATTTCTTGCACTAAATAGTTGAATTCAAGATGCAGTTCCTTCAGATAGGGCATATTTTCAAACCAGGTAGAATTAACAGTTTGGAGGGAAGTGCTAGAGAGGTTTAGGTGGTGAAGGTTGGTCAGATTTTGAAAAGCCAGAGGATGGATTTTCAGTGAGGCATCCCCCTCACAAGGTGTGCAAGGAAACGGTGCATTGAAACACCTCGGACAGTTGCCACTTAAATCTAGTGATGTTAAGTTCTTCAATCCCTTGAAGTCTTCTGGACCAATGGTTTTAATTTTGGCATTACTCAGATAAAGTCTTACTAGGGAGCTTGGTAGCTTGGGTGGTACATGGATAAGAGTATTGAAAGATAGTGACAGCTCCTTTAAGTTTGTAAGCTTTTCAAATGTCCCATCTTCCACTTCAAATGTTTTATTACATGCAAAATAGCAGTTCCAGCTCAAATAGAATTTTTCCAAATTTCTAAGTTCTGAAGTGTTATTTTTAGTTACCAAAATTATATTGTTTTGAATTAGACTAAGTTCTCTTAAAGACTCTGGCAAACCAGTAGGTATTTTGTATAGCTGGTTGTCTTCAAGCAGCAACTGCTTTAGGTTTTTTAGGTTGAGAAATGCACCATCTGTTATGTTCATGCCATTTTTGATTGCACCAGGATTTTCGTCCTGGTGCTGCTGATTGGCATTGTGGTTCAGATTTAGTCTAATGAGCTTCTGCAGCCCTTGAAATGATTCATTGGTTATCTGTGTGATGAAATTATCAGACAAGTCTAGTTCTGTCACGTTTCTCCCCACGGTTTTGGGAACTTCTTGCAGTCGACGATTGTTGCATTCTGCAATGACGGAGGCATTCTGCTTACTCTCATCACAAGGAAAGCTTCTTGAATATCCAGCAAAGAACTCACAGGAAGCAGAGGCAAGAAGGAAGATGCAGGTCAGAACTGAGGACAGACGGGGCATTTTTCTAAGGAAAATAACAAATAGAAGCAAGATATTAGAGTAGCAATATTTGCCAGGCTTTTCATGATGATGAGTTGAACAGTGCTTCAACCATTCACCTATGAGTTTTGAAGTCTGAATTCTCTTAACAGTTAAATACATGCATCAAATTATGTTTCGAACCATTTTATCCTTTTACTGTGTTCAGCTTCAAGTGCCAAAAGAAGACAAAGTTAACTAAGGTTATGATGATATGACCGGGATGGTTTTTGCAGAGACATTAATCAAGATGCACCCCTCAGCATAGAGCCAGGCTGGACCACCGTTCTGAGTCAGGCAGTAAGCACAGCATGCTTTATGTTTATAACAACAACCTATTGGCACAAGGCTTGATAAAACTTTGGGAAACTCCAAAAGAGAGATCAGATACTGCTTCTATTAAATGATCATCCGAGACATTCAATCTGGAATTCTTGCCATTTTATCCATACAGTACTCCTCTTGTTGGTGTTTCCTACATTTTTTCAATACTTATGGTGTGTGAAATTCTCTCATCTCCTTCCATGACTAGAAAGTGGACAGCTGAGAATCAGGTACTGTGCTAAGTGCTTCGGAAGCATTTCTTCACCCCCTAAAGTTCACAGAAGGTAGGCCTTATTAAAATCCATATTTTACAGATAAAGAGACAAACTCTAGCAACTGATAGCAAACCTTAACCGGACAGGATGTTCATCTCAGGAGTGAGGTAGCTTGTTAGCTTTAGGCACTGGACCAAGTCCCACCTACATATATTTGATCGATTTCCTAGCTTCGTGGCTCCTAACATGTCTCCCTCTTTTGTTTTGTTTTCTCACAGATGGGTGTTCTCTGCAGTGTCATGTATTACTAAGATCACAAAAGTATAAATAGAGGACACTTTTGTTGTGAGAACAAAAAGAGGGAAGAAAAAAATATGTATGTATACACAAGAGAGTTAGGATAACTGTACAGCTATTTTCTCTTAGTTCACTAAGAATAAGTTGGTACTAATACTGTTTAGACAAGATATGTCTGGATCTTGTCTGAATAACTGCTAAGACAACAATATACAATGCATTAATTGTTGTAAATATCCTACTAACCTGTTTTGAAATTGTTTCATTGCCATTTTATCTTTTTTCCTCATTAAAATGAATAAAAATTTAAAAAGTGAAAAAATTAGGGATCCTTGAAAGCAATCAGTAATATTTCATTATATCCCCAATCTTGCATAACTATATCTGTTAATCTGCACAACAGATTTGATGATAAAATAGATAATAGAACAGCCATTGTTAGTTAGCTATCTTAATCTGTAACATGTATTGTTGTATGTTACCCTGTTTCTGTCTTTATTTCTACTATTTGTTTTTGCTTTTGTTTTTACTCTTCAAAATAAAATAAAATAAAATTTGATAGATAAAAAAGAGACAAACTCTAATACTTAAATGACTTTCAGAATCACAGTATCATGCTGAGCTGAGATGTGAACCAAGCTGATTCCATTTTCTTTCTGTACTAAGGATTCACCCCACATGATAGGCAAATGCTGTGCCACTGAGCTATGCATCTCCAATCCTCGGTGTATGTTCTCAACCACTGACCATCATGTTATGTGACTTCCTTTTGAAATCCTCAGGCCAGTGCAGTACTACAAATGTAGAATGCGCTCAGTAAATTGTGGGATAGCTACCCCCTCATATGACTCTTATACAGACACGGACAGCAATAGCCATTTATTAGTTTTGAAGTCTTTGTTAGGAAAGATGTGCTGCATTGTATTTTTATGCATGCACTGTAACACTTGATAGAGTGCTCACTTTCTATACACTTTTTAATATAAGGGGGACTGAATGCATTACTTTTGTCAATCATACAATATGATAAAGTGATTTATGTGATTGGTTTGATCAAGGATTGTGGTTAAGAGGATTTTAAAAATCTTCCACTATCCATGGAGACCAACTAGATTAAATTAGATGTTTCTTCAAAGTCCAGCTCATGTCTTCATTTGAGCTAAAGCACAAAAGTACTCTTTTTAGATTCTCTTACAATTTGGGGCTGGTGAAATAGCATCTTTACGTGTTACACCTGCAAGTGATACAACAGTTTTTTTTTATGTGGATGTCAATTGTTCTGCAGATCAATAATTACTGCCCACTTCTAATGGTCAGGGAAAATTCAGCCCCTTATGAGATGAAAATTAGATTTGAATAGAACTCTCAGATATTTCCAGTTCTTTATGGTTACTTTCAAACACAGCAGTATTGAGGCACTGCTGGTTGATGTTTAACTTGTGCTAAAAGAAGGCACCACTTTGCCTGTGGTGGTAGGTGGAATTTGAAGACAAGCCCCATGGATTTTGTCCCGGTATATCCTCTAGGTTTATGTTACACTAAATGGCAAATGAGAGGTTTTCTGGAAAGGCTTAATAATTGGAGCTTTTATAAGCAGGGAATTTTCTCTGGCTAACTCCAGAGAGAAAATTTGAAAGACTGGAAGCCCAGCAAGAGTTGGATACACCATGTTGAATTAAGATGAAGGGGTCTCATTGCAAGGAATATTAGAAGGCTTTAGAAGTCAAGACTGGTTCTTTGGGGCAGCTACCAGGAAACAGGGGCTGCAGCCGTATGATAGGCATAGGGAACTAAAATCGATGCACAGAGTGAAACTGGAAATGGAGTTTTATCCAGAACTTCCAGATGAAAACTCAGTTTGGCCAATACCTTGAGTTCAGCATTAGGAGACTTAGAGCAGAGAGCCCAGGAAAGCCTGCCCAGATTCTGAACAATGGCAACTTAAGCTACTAAATAGGTGATACTGGAAACCACTCTATTTGGGAACTGCTTGCTATGCACAAGTAACAATGAATGTTCTTCTAGAAAATAAGTTTCTACCATGATGTATGGTTTGAAAATATGCAGCTTTGCAGGGGCAGCTTGCCAGGAGTTTCAAGGCTCAAACACCTGTGTGGAGAGACAGAGGCGCAACAAAGGGACCGGGAATCTTGGGAATGCAAGAACTTTGGGGGAGAACTTGGGAGATAGATTTGTTTGGTGATATGAGCAGAACTAAATCTGTATAAATTCCAACCTGAGTATTATTAGATTTGAAGGCTACGTCTAGACTCTTCCTTGTCTTTTTTTTTTTTTTTTGTCAGAACCAGGGATTGAACTCAGGCCCTTTGCACTGGCCAGGAAAATGCTTATTCTACTGAGCCATCTCCCTGGCCCCTCTTCCTTGTTTTTGTTAGTTAGGTGTGTTTGGGGGAGATTTCAATGGATAGAAGGAATATAAAATTGCTAAGAGAGTGCTCTGGCACAACCAGGTAACTACTAAAACTGTTACAGATGCTACTAGTATCTGTCACCACATACAGTAGACAATGCCCAGTCCTTATGAGTGCAGAAACGGAAGCGATTAAAAGAAATTGAGGGATTTAAGACAAGGCCAATGGATTTAAAAACTTATTTGAAAAGGTCCAACGTTGATCTGATGGGGAAATTTTATTCAGTCCTTGTCCAATTTGGTTTGCAACAAGAAACGTGGAAAGAACTAAGTTTGGGAACTGAGGTATCATTGTATGTGGCATATGACAGGATGCTTCCAGATATGCATATGTGGTGGAATAGCTGAGTCGGGCTGACCTACTTCTCTCATGTATTCTTTGTTCATGTGGTGAGAACACTGGAAATGTATTCTCTTTCCTTCCTTCTCTCCCTCCCTCCTTCCTTTTCTCCTTTCCTTCTTTCCTTCTTTCTTTGGTATTGGGAATTGAACTCAGGCATTATTATTAACAATAGTCACCATGTTGTGCAATAGGTATCTGTAACTTATTCCTTTCATATGACTGAAATTTTGTAAACTTTCAGCAACAGAGATAGGGCATGGTGGCCCATGCCTGTAATCCTAGCACTGGGGAGGCTGAAGAAGGAGAATCCTTGCAAGTTCGGGATCAGCCTGGGCAACAGAGTGAGCTCAAGCCCAGCCTGAAATGTTTAGTGAGACCCTGTCTAAAAACAGAATTCCTCCCCCAAAATGACCAAACTTTGACCAACAGATTCCCAATGTGCCACCCCAATACTGAATTTTGATCTTCATCTAAGGAGCATTGCAAAACCTTGGGGGTTTAAAGCATGCTTTAATTTACCTTTTACATTAAGGATGGTAATGTTTAAAGCATTACCATCCTTAGATGGAATTTCCAGTCATCATTGCAAGAGGGCACAGGCTTTCAGATGTGAGGTGATCATAGCTTGAACCAGGTTGGCGGTGAGGTACGCAGGGAGAAACGGATTCCAGAGATGCTCAGGAAGTAAATTTGAGTGATATAGCAAAGGATGTGGAAAGGCAGAGGGTGTGAGGAGGGAGAAGAATGTTTTCAGAATGACTTCTAGCGTCCTGGGCTATCACCTGGGTGGATGAGGGTGACATCCGGTGAGAAAAGAGTGTTCATAAGAGGAGAGGAAAGCAGATATTATTAATAAAATTTAGCATGTTGATTTTGAAATAAGTTTGCAATATTCACATGGAAAGAAATGTCCAGTAGACAATTGAATATACGGATCTGAAACCCAGGGGAGAGTTCTGCTGAAGGAATGAATTTGAGGGTCATGGCAAATAAAGCTATGGGCATGAATGAGATCATTTTGAGTGGTGTAAGGTGTAAAGAATCAATCTTCCATAGTACTGTTCTAGAAACAAGAATTTTCTTATATTTTTTCTAGTAATTTTATAATTATATTTTCTCACAAGGAAATATCTTATCCTACTGGGATTGTTTTGACATAAAATTTGAGATATATATCCACATTAATTTTTCTCTAAATGGAGACTCAGTCAGTCCAACATCATGTATTGGATAATCTTTCGCTCACTGTACTAAGCACTAACCTTCCTGCGTGTTTGCTTCCAGACTTTCTGGTGTCTTTCATCAGTCCATTTTCATTGAACACATATTAAATATGTAGAAACTTTTATGCAATAATGAGAAGACAAAGAACTCAATAGAAAAATGTACAAAAATATAGCAGAGTTCACATAAAAAGAAACATAAATATCACCTTATTTGGAGATACTGAAAACTGAACTTGCAGCCTTCATACTGAGCTACACCCCCAAATCTTAAAAAAAAATTCTTTTGAGACAGGGCTCACCAAGTCATTAAATTGCTCAGATTGGGGTTGAACTTGAGATCCTCCCATCTTAGCCTCCCAAAGTTCTGGGACTACAGATATGTAGCATCACACCTAGCTAGAAATACTTCTGAAACACAGCAAACGATACAGAACTACTCTACTGCCATAAAAAGGAAAATCTTGTGATGTTTTTAGGTAAACAGATGCACCTTAGATTACAATCTTAAGTGAAATACGTCAGACACACAAGTGTAAATATTCTCCTGTTTCTCTTGTCTGACAAACCCAAAGTTCAAAAATACTGGGTACATATTAGGAAATGGAAGAACTATTTCAGATGAGAATGGTAGCAAGAGGTAGGGAAGGAAGAAGGAAGAAGAGGAGCAGGCAAATAAAGAAATAAAGAGTTGAAGAGAATAAATAGAAACAGGGCTTTTGCAAATGGGGAGGGGGTAAAGGGTTGGAGAGAGGGGAGAGGAAAGGGGGACAGAAAAGAATTAAGATGTATTATGTGTATACACAAATCCCCCAGGATGAATGTGTTACATATGCTCTAGAATGTTCCACAGCTGGATTTGTCATGGGTTTGTGAGAGGAAGAACCCAGAGGTGCAAGGCCAGTCCAGTGCCAAGAGTTCCTACTATCAACGGGCTTTCCTTGTTGATGTGGACTCTGACCATCTGACTGAAGTGGTACTTATCAAGTTCTGTGTATAATTTTAAGCCATAAATTAATAAAAAGCATTAATTGCAAAGAGGCTCATGGGGAGTATGACAGGGTGGGGTCAGATTCCAGTCGGTATCGACAGATGAGACATCTTTGGGTGGTTAATTTGACCATCTTCTGTGGCCTCACTAGCCTCAAGATAAAGTCTCCATATTTAACTTCAAATACAATTGTCTCTCATGCGAAGCAGAGCAATTGAAGAGAAAAACCTCTAGGGGCCACTAGAGATTGAGAGAAATGCATTCTGAGTTCTTTCAGGATGAAAATGGTCTCTAGAGAAAGCTAATGTAATTTAAAGTAAGTTATTAGACTGGAAAATGAACAAAACACCTCAGAGCAGATTGCTAAGCAAAGATCTTGGGGTTCCTAAATACAGCCTTCCCACCAAACAGTACTAAAGTTGAATGTAAGGATACAAGTTATGAATAACCCAACTGTGGAGAGTCCATGAGGGAGAACAGCAGAAAAGGGTGAGTAACTACATAGTTAGCAAAGAAGTGAAGGAGAAATCCCTAATAGTTCACACAACTATATTCCACACAGGACCTCAGAGAGAGAGAGAGAGAGAGAGAGAGAGAGAGAGAGAGAGAGAGAGAGAGAGAGAGAGAGAGA
>NW_004524645.1:4355981-4356489 GCF_000260255.1 Octodon degus | reverse complement strand
AGACAGACAGACAGACAGACAGACAGACAGACAGACAGACAGAGAGACCCAAAGACCTAGGAAAAGCTGCATTTCCTCTCAGCTACACTTATGTTTATTTTCTGCCAAAATCTATGAGTCCAAAAGGATATCAAAGGGAATCTGTTCTCAGACAAAATGAAGAGTGAAGGAGAGTTCATTTTCATACTCTCTCTCCCTCCCTCCCTGCCTCTCTCTCTTCCTCTCCTTTTCTCCTGTACCCTTTCTTTCCCTCTTTCTCTCCTCTATCTTAGAATCATGGAGAAAACCCAGGGTCTCCTACATGTTAGGCAAGCACTTTACTACTTAGCTACGGCCCCAGCGAGAGAGTTCAATCTCCCTGTGGTAGAACGAATAAATAAAACCCACCCATCCTGGCAAAAGTGAAATGACAACTATGCAAACAAAATACAGAAATAGTAACCATGCAGATGAAAAAGAACAATGGCAGCTCTGCCAAGAGTGGAGAGAAGATCCCAAGCATGCAAAT
>NW_004524645.1:4345448-4355881 GCF_000260255.1 Octodon degus | reverse complement strand
AGAGAGAGAGAGATCAAGGGAAAGGGAGACTTAGTGGTTGATTAGACATGACAACTGAATGCTTCCACTGAACACAGTAAAGGACCAGAATACCCAAGGTTTAGGACAATGGAAAGGAGCCAGATGAATAAGAGGTGGCAGAGAAGGCTGAACCTTAGGGACAACCCGGGAAGGGGTAGGAACTGGTGAGCATAGGCACTGGAGGTGGCTGCTAGCCCCAGCTGGAAAAATGCCTTGGCAGAATCTGCATGAGAAATGGGTCCCTCCCTGTCCCTTTCTTAAGGGTTAGTGTCTTGCAAGGTGAAATTGAGTGCTCTGAGCACAGTGGAGGCTGAGAACTGCCATGGGGATTGCCATGAGTGACAAGATGGTCTATGAGTAGAGCCCCCAGCCCATTCTGTCCTCACCCTTCCCCAGCTCTGGGAACTTGGGTATCTGCTACCTTCTGAACACCCAGCCCTGGCAGCAGTAGGAGATCAGAGGACCTTACTTTGGGAAAATTCAGCTGCAAAGTTGCAGAGCTAGACCAGGTGAGGCTACCAAGGCACATGCCATGAGTACACAATGTTAGGCACACTGAAAAACTTAGTCATCAGTATAAAGAGGATTAAGAAATAAAAGCCACTGTGGATAGACAAAAGACACCCCACCACTTGCAAGTCACAGTGTCACTTGTCTCTACCTCAGCCTGGTTCTGGTTCTGGTACAATTCTAGTTACTAAAATAAATACCCCGTCAAAGGCTGGAGTTTGCTGACTTGATTTTTTAAAAATAGGGAATTTAAATGTAATTTTTCTTGATTTTACTGGGTTTTCTTGGTGCCTTACCCTCCCTCACAATTTGTACTTAAAGCCTGTGCCTTCTCTTGCCTCCTCTATTCCTGGCCCTGCACAACAGGATAGATGTGCTAATCACATGGGGCATAGCCTGATCAATAAGTAGGAACACACCCTTCGTGTGCTGAGACTAACTGAGTGGGACACTCTGTCCATACAACTGAGGCTTCAGCTTAGCTATGTGATGCCCACTATTGATATGGAATAGCCAGTGCCAGGTGCCTGAGCACTTCCTCCAAAGTGAAAAATAGAGACTTTTCTAGTAGGGGAGGTGGGTGAGGATTGAGACAGTCCTACTGTGTAGTTCAGGATGGCTTGAGTTTGTAGAAATCCTCCTGCTTCAGCCTCCTGATTGCTGGGATTACAGGCGTGTGTCAACATACCTGGCTGAAAACTAGAGATGCAAATAAGTAAAATGAAAATAGAAGGGGAGGACTTGGTACCTCACGAGGCCTTCTGGTTCCCAGCATGATGGTTTAAGGCTCATTTTCCTAATCCTATTTTGTATAGATTCTCAACCTCATTGTTGCAATTCTAAAAGCTATGCATGTGGAGGATGTTTTGTTTCATTTTGTTCTCTTTCCTCCATAATTTATTTGACGGAAAACCTGACTTGAATTAACCCATGGCTACTATAAACTTTCATTACCCATTCAATGCGGATACTGATTTTTTACATCAGAAACACCCAAAACTATCAGGAGTGTTTTGTAACACATCATGCATGTAGTACACTGTTGTACAAAATATTAATTCTGAACTTTGACACAGTTCTCGCCATGAGTATCAGAAAAGAGATTGTGGATCAATATTTCAGCCTTCTTGCCTGCGGACACAGGAGTTAGTAATTCCTAAACTTACAATGGCATCTTCACTAAATCAGAAAATGGAATGTCAGGTTATCAGGAAGGTCAAGTTATGACATCAGTGGGCTTGAGGCACCTTGGCCTGCATGGGTCCCTTCCTCCAAAAATAGTACAGACTATATTTATTGATGTATCTGTAAAAGATGAATATAGTCAAAGTTTCATTATATTGAATGTTCTCCCAATTATAAAAGCAACACAAACCTTTGCTTTAAGCATTATGGTTCCGTTGCCCTGGGCCTTCCACTCAAGAGGGGTTATGATAGGTGTCAGGAATCAGATAATGTTTTTTACACAGAAGTTTAGAAATCTAACCATATACAGCATTGTAACAGGGCAGTCCTATGACATTTTGTTTCTTGTCTCTTGTTTTCATTTATTACCATTTTTTTAAACATTTACTTGAGCGACAGTATAGCAGTAATTGATATAACATGACAAGTAGTACATATTTAGAAAATAGGATAAATATATAGCTACTTCCTTTTAATTCAAAGAGAAGAAAGATTTGTACTAATAGTGTTTGGACAGGATATCATGTCTGCATCTTGTACTATGAATAACTACTATGAAGACAACAATATGCAATATATTAATTACTGAAACTGTTCTATGAATCGGTTTTGAAACTCTCATTTGTATTTGTTTCTAAATAAAATTAAAAAATAAATTTAAAAAGGAAAGGAAAAATAAAGAATCAGATAATGGAATTCAGATCAGGCTACAGGCAACTAGTTATGAGAAGGAGGAGATATTTTCTAGAAGCTAAGTATTAGATTGGGAGCTGCTGAAGTGACAGGGATCAGGATCGGGACCAGGACTGAGCAGAAGTGGCAGAACAGAGGATCTAAAAAGGAAGATATCACCCCAAATACCTCAAAGGGCCAGCAGGCAGAGCTGTGAATGTAACCTTATTTGGACTCTCTAATGTAACCAAGTTAAAATGAGGCCCCACTGCCTGAAGACAGGTCCTCTTCCAATGGCTGCTATCCTCTTAAGAAGAAGGTGACACACAAGAAAGAAGTGACAAGAAGAGAACAGGGGCTGGCTAGGGAACATCAAAGACAGACAGCCACTCCTGGAAGCTGGCAGAGAGGTGTGAAGCAGCTTTTCCCTCTGGACCCCAGAGAAGGAGCCAGTCTGTTGGCTACACCTTGACTTTGGACTTGTGGGTTCCAGAAATGGGAGACAGTAATTTTCAGTGGTTCACAATCCAAAGTTTGAGGCGCTTTATTCTCATAGTCCTAGGAGACTGGTGCAGCAAAAGCTGAGAGTGCGTAGAGGAGAGCTGCTTGGTGAAAGCCCTCACCAGGACAATTGGAAGCACGAGAGAAAGCCTTGGTCTGGCCACAGCAGTGAACTCACTGCCCAGAGGCCCCCAGGGGGGTGGTAGCCTCTGTGAGGTTCACATCTTTCATGACTTTTCACCTTGGAGCACACAGAGAAATACTGAGCCCCTTTCTTCAGAGATGATGTATGAATCATAACCAAACATTCTGATAACTTCCCCCTCTTAGCCAAATATAGTTGTTTCTAGTGAGGAAGTGATTTCACAGCAAGTTTTCTGTTCGTTGCTTGGGTCCCTGGTACAAGCTCACCAGTTCTCCCTTGCATGTTTTGCACAAGGGACACAACTTCTGCCAGTCCTCACCCCAACCTTCCTGTCCAGTGGAACCAAAGAGGACAGCTAATGTTCATTATTTTATTTTACTGGGGATTGCACCCAAGACCATGTCATTGAGATCTACACCCCCCAAAGTCAGCCTTTTTTACTTTTGGAGACAGGACTTCTGCTAAATTGTCCAGGTTGGCCTTAACTTTGAAATTCTCCTGCTTTAGTCTCCCAGAGTGCTGGGATTACATGCGTCACCACACCTGCCTGCTATCACATATGTAAAAAGCACAAGCGCAGGGCTGGAGTTGTAGCTCAGTGGTAGATCAGTTGTCTCATATGCATGAAGCCCTGAGTCTGATACCTGCTACTACACAAACACCAGCGTAGCTTGAGGCGCAGCTCAGAAAGTGTCCTGGCTGAGGATGGACTCTTGCTGCAGGGCAGAGACCAAGTGCTTGGCCGTGAAGACCGCAGTACCACCAGGCAAGACTGCAATGAATCTCATGCCATCAAGCACAAAGATAGCCTAGGCGGCCTCTGGACAAGTCTGCTCTGGGACAATGACACTTTTCTCTTGTCATAGCTCTTTACTACAGTCATTTTATACAGATGAATCGCTCCTTCTCTTTCTTCGCAGGCTTTCTTCCAGCGGAGCTGGGCCACCGCTGGAGAGTTGCCATTTGTATCAGACCCTCTCCCCAGCTGCATGCTTCTCTGGAGATGATCCTGCTGATACTCCCTAACTCTGCAATACCAAGAAAACCTATCAGGCATCAAAGACAATTAAGTGATCACCCCAACTGAATGACTTAGCTGTTACAGAATGTGGGATTCAACTAGAACTTAATTTCTTTTTATTTTAGGGAAGGATCTACAGGGTGTTCAGAGTCTCACTCATACTCCTAGTGATCCGCCTATTTACAGCCTCCCAAGGGATTACAGGTGAGCACCACTATGCCTAGTCTCAATTGTCATCTCAGCGTGCCCTGAGGGTGGGACCAGCATGGCAGGCCTGGGGATCTAACCTGCTTGCAGGTGCTTTAATCTGCTGAGCTATTTGGCCGGCCCTTAGAACTTAATTTTTGTCAAATTGTAATTATGCCTAATGTGTAATAGATTCTGATTCATTCATGGTTAACAATGCTGACCATTGGTTCATTATGACAGTAACTTAATTAAGAAATGACTGCAAACTAAACAAAAAAGGGGATACAGATGAATGACCACTTTGTATCTGTGTATTCCAAATGGTTAGGATAGATGTATAGCTACATTCTCTTAATTTAAGGAATAGAGGGATTTGGTCTAATAGTGTTTGTAAATAGGATATCATGTCTGCATCTTGTACACCAAATAACCACTAGGAAGGCAGTATGTAATGTATTAATTATTAGAACTGTCCTATCAATTTGATTTGAAACTGTCTCATTGCTATTTATTTCTCAATAAAATTATGGGAAAAAGAAATGGCTGCAGATAAAATTTCTCATGTTACATGAAATTTACTCTTAATAATAGATACTTAACTACATTCATTCCAAAATTGATAGCTACAACTCTTGTTGCACAGGTCCTGCTTTACCTTGGTCTTAACCATCCAGTAGAAAAGTATGAAGATGAAATATAGGAAGTAAAGCCTTGTTGTTATGTTGAGCTGTGGGGGACTCACGTCAATAATTTCTGACATTGCCAGTTAAACAGAAGACCCAATGATATTATGGGCTTCTGTACTCTTTTAGAATATTTTGCTGAGTTTACACACCTGTAATATTCAACAACGGAACTTAAAAAAAATTGGGGTATATCTATGAATGTCCATTTTGTATCTGTGTATTCAAAGTGGATGGGATAGATATATAGTTGCATTCTCTTAAAGAATAGAATGATTTTTTCTAATGGTGTTTGTAAGTAGGATCACAAGTCTGCATCTTGTACAGCAATTAACCACTGAGAAGAATGTATGCAGTGTATTAATTGTTGAAACTGTACTTTCGATTTGATTTGAAACTGTCTCATTGCTATATGTTTATCAATAAAACTTTGAAAAGAAAAAAAATAAAAAACAAAATTGATGAATACATAAATAGTTTTGGAAGACAAAGGAAAATACAACAGCAATAAACACATCCATCACTGAAGTGATGGACCCTGATTTCACATATGCTACTTGGATCCCAGCAATATGGAAGGGAGAATTTGTGGGGTGCTTTTCCCATGAGACAAACACTGAGGCAAGCACAAGTCCTGCATTTTCTCATTTTGTCCTCCTGAACATCAAGGAGGTGAATAGTATCATAAGCCCTTGCTTTACACTCATGGAATCTGAGTCTCAGAGGGGTTAATTGACTTAAAGTCCCTGTGCTGGTAAGTGGCAGAGCTGAAACTGAGCCTGGATCTACCTGAGAAGTTAGTGAATCAGACAGACTGGACGAAGGTACTCATTGATAACTATGTCATTGCAATGGTTAGTGCGGACATCATAGCTGTATCTCAAATACTAGAGTTCGAATACTAGGAACAGGTTTTCCCACTTGCCTTTCTGTACCAACCAAGCTACTGCAGAGAACAATTACAGTCCCTGACACCCCATAGCACAAGACAAAACCCACCAATTTTAGATTCATGCACCACCTAGCAGCTGTCTGTAGCCAGCTGAAAAGTCAACACAACTTGGAATTGCCTAGTCTACCCAAAGCACAGGCTATACATTTAAATTTGCTGTCCATATAGTTCTGAAGCATCATTGGTTACAGCTACAGAGACTAAGTCCTTGGCCCAGCTGCAAATATAGAGTTTGAAAATAAATTTTATAACTATTTAGTTATTCAGGTGAATGCAAAAGTCATTCCTTTGCAATGTTGCTCCCCATCAATGGACCCTGTAGGTGACACTTAGATGCACTTCAAGTATTAACAGAATTTAAAAACCTAAGTGTGGCTCATGAGTTCCTTCCCTGGGTGATGCACTGTGAGTCTGGAGTTCCCTGGGGAACCACATTTCCTTTCTTAGATTTGCAGTTTTTAGGATTATTGCATGAAGGATGTAAAGCACTGATTGAAGGAGGAGCATGAACTCTATCAACTGCTCTCAGCTTTTTTCCCAGGCTCAGCTTGTCAGAGAAACATTCCTGAGACTTTTATTTTGCATTCAAAGTCAAACCAAGGTAGAAAATGAATAAGCTCCAGGTTTTTCCAGAATCTTCTCTCTCCTCCCAAGAAAGGATTTGCTTGTTAGTGAAAGGACCAGTAAAACTCATGTGTGCCACTGAGACAATGGTTCTTAACTTTGGCAGCACTTTGGAGATACCTGGAAATTTAAAAAGCCACAAATTCTCCCCAGGAGATTCTGCTTTCATGCATCCTAGGTGCAGCTAGAGCAGCAGAACTTTCAAAATTCTTTCCGTGATTCTAATCTGTAGCCCTGACCCCTCTGGTCAGTGGGAATGAGGTAGTCCTTTTCCCAAGCTTCACTTGATTCTATTATTATTCCACATCTTATGATACAACTCTATTGACTATCATGCCACTTTATTCAATTGAAATTAGGTAACTGCAACCACAGTTTCATAGGTGTCATTGGTGCAACTGGTCCAATCCCAGAAGAATCAATGCAGTCATTACGAAAGCATCATTGAATTTTAGTGCAGAATTAATTTATCTTCAAGACTCACAATGGACATCAAATGTGCGTAAAATTAACTTTAAAAACTTAAATATGCATTAAATTTTTGGCCAAAAATGTCCAAGGACTTTTACCAATCACTCAATGACTGGGAAAAAATGTATGGTGAATTTTGGTAAGGTTCTCTTCAAATCAGATTTTTCAATTGCTCTTAAACATCGCTGATTTTTTTAGAAAAAAAATTAAAAATATGTAAAAGGACTTATAGGGTTAGGGATATAGCTCAGTGGCACAAGTACTTGCCTGGTAAGCACAAGATCCTGTGTTTGATCCTCATTACCAAAATAAATAAATGAATAGTCTTGCAAAGCTTATTTGTTTTCTAGTATTACAGCTTTTGACCACAATAAAAAGACCATCTGTTATGTCTAGACACTGTAAAAGTTATCGAAGTAGAAACATGTTACTTTAAATTGAGAACAAAAAAAGTGGCAATTAATATTGAACTTGAAGTTTTGTGTAGTTACGTTAAACTCGGGTTTCACTGGGTTCTAGCCTTATTCTGTGCATGAGAAGGCAGCTCTTCCTTCACAATAGAAATAACAAGGTGAGTCTACGGCCATGGTATCTTGAACGCACCCAATCCCATCTGATCTTGGAAGCTAAGCAGAGTTGGACCTGCTTGGTACTTGGAAGGGAGAAATCACAAGGTGAAATGGTGTCCTCCCCAAATCACTTGCAACCCTGTTGTCCTAGGAGAGAATATCACTTTTGGCATGGCCACGCAATATTCCAATTCAATTTCTGTTAGAATTTTCTTGTCTTCCAGTTCAAAGTAATAAGATTATCACTGCATGCGATGTTCAAATTTATGCTTTAAGTACATTGCACTAATGCCTGCATACCTCTGAAGGAAATACCAAGCCACTTTTTCTGTACTTAGTGTTGTCTTGATACTAAACCTTTTAATACTCATCCATTTATTACTTCTTTCATCACACCGAAGGCCACCGACCCAGATGTCTGGGCCAGTTAATCATGTTTTATTGGATAGCTTTGCTAAAAGAATAGACAGGTCTTGGGCTTACCTCTTTGCAGTTAATGTCCCTCCTGAATTCTCCTCTCACCCCTTGCAGCAGCACAGAAGGGTCCTCACTGTGCAGTAGGCTTCTGGAGAGAAGAAACTGACTGACTTCCTGAAACAGGTCCCGGCTGCCCCAGCGGAACCTACCATGTGGTTTGCAGAAGTTTATGTGGGAAGAAGGGAACTTGCGATTTCTTAACTGTTGCCAAATCATTTATTGACTCTGCTTTAGAATTTTGAAACTGAAATAGGAGACAAAGTTTCTCGTAAAATAATTTAAATAGAACCCACACCAGATCTCTAGAGCTATTTTGGAAGCTGATGCATATTTGAAATTGTATGTGTGTGTGTGCGTGCGCGCGCGTGTGTGTGTGTAGCCACAGAGATTATCACCAAAATGTTTGTATCAATTAGTTCTGGAGAGCAGGACTGCAGGAAAATGAAGGAGAGAAAATAGGGACCCTCTTTTCCTTAGAGAGGACACTTAGTGTATTCTTTTTTATTAGTGCGTGTTTCTAATACATAATGTTTGCACTCATTGTGGGGAGCTGGTGCGTGTACACAACACGTCTTAATCCTTTTCACATTGTCTTCTCTTCTTCCCCCTCCCTCAAAGTCTAGGACCTCTTTACATTTGCAAATGATCTATGTCTCTATTTTCCGTTATCTATCTTTTATTTTCTTCTTTCATTTATTTATTTTTTATTTATTTATTGTGTTGAAATACCAGTGATTGAACTCACGACCTTGCGTATGCCAGTGAGGTGCTTATGCCACTGAACTATCTCCCTGGCTCCACTTTCCTTCATTTATACTTTGGATTTGTAGTATAAGAGAAACCATTTGATACTTAAGCTTGTGTGTCCATTTATTTCACTTAAGTTCTCCCCCTCCCGGGAACCAGGAATTGAACTCAGGCCCTTGCACTTGCCAAGCAAGTGCTTATTCTACTGAGCTATCTCCCTGACCCCATTAACATTATTTCTTCGAAGTGCATCTATTTTTGTACAAATGACTCAAACTTGTCCTTCTTTATAGTAGACCAGTACTCTAGTGTATTCTCTTAAAAAAAATTCACCATAAGTTTGTATGAAATTAGGATTTCCTAAACTCATTTATGTAGGTAAATGTGAATAATGCTTCCTCTTTATGCCATACATTTCTGGGAAACATGCAGCACAGCTGGGTTCAGGTCACATGCCACCTGCCACTACAAAGAAGCTATCATTCCCTCAGATGTCCTTGTGCTTCACCTAGCACCTAGCATATAGTATGAGCTCAGCATAAGTTCATTGACTGAATGAGTGAATGAGTTATGAACACTCATGAGGATATAAAATTTCCTTTTCCTGATTTCAGTAGCTGGAGTTAGTTTTCCTTTCTAGCAATTAAATGTAAATTCTCATCTGTAAAATTTCTTTTTTCCTTTGGGCAAGATTAGGTTCAAGAGATATAGTTTACTGACATCTGCTCTGGGTTAAACTTTCAGAGGCGCTGATTCCAGGAACTCCTTAAACAGGCATGGTTGGTCCCTCAGGCTGCAGACTGTAAGCAGAGTCCTGGGACCCCAGTCCTGACAAGATGGTGGGCTAGGCTCTGGGAGATTCTGAGGTGGATTCTCCTTTCTGTGCTCTCTATGGGCTCTCAACTTTCCACTGGCAGGTCTTAGACCCCAGTGCCTTGCTGGTCCAAGCTAAACTCTTGGAACAAGTGTCCACCTCCCTCAGACAACAGCAAGAAGGGGCCAGTTTCAGTAGGGTCCATGTGTGCTGGGATGGGAACCTACTCATCCTGATGAATGGCAAGGTTTGGGACTGTCTCTTGATGACCTAAGGGCACCCTCCATAAACCAAAGCCCTATGTCTGTGAGGCACTGTGACTGAAGGCTGGGGTTGTGTCCAATGATGATGGAGAATGAAACTTCAGATAGAGGAGGGAGGTGGGAGAAAATTTATTTAAGATATGAAAACTAGAAAAATGAAAGATATAAAGATAAACAAGTAAAGCTCCTGCTAGCACGGAGGGGGTTCTGAGTAGGAAGTCCATGAAGGTTTTCTTATCTGGGGCTTTTCAAGGAACTTAGAAGGGAGCTCAGGTTGTTGTGTAAGCAGTAGAATCTCTGCCCTGTAGAAGACTGCTTACTCTCAATCTCAACTGCCTAGGTTGTAGGATAATAATAATAAGCTTCTCTTCTGGAGGGTTAACAACCTAAGCTTGCAGACCAAGAATTAGAGAAAAAGAAGGGCTGCAAGGACAGCCAACATTTTGGCCCTGGCCTTTCAAGGTCAGTGAAGACTCATGACATAGGAGAACCTGTACTGTAACATCCTGTAACTCAGTTGTGTCCCAAATTTTCTGATCAAGGAGACTATGGGGCCACAGAGGAAAGTGATCAATGATGTAGAATGTGC
>NW_004524645.1:4339339-4345098 GCF_000260255.1 Octodon degus | reverse complement strand
ACTACTATTATGGACTACTGGACTATATTGTAATATTTTGCAGAATTCACACACCTACAATATTTAAATGACAATGGAATATCCTTCTCTGACAAAATTAAACAAAAAGGGGGATACAAGTGAAGGATCATTTTGTATTTGTATATTCAAAATAGTTAGGATAGATATACAGCTATATTCTCTTAATTCAGTGAATAGAAAGATTTGTTCTAATAGTGTTTGCGGATGGGATATCATGTCTGCATCTTGCACAATGAATAACCACTAAGACAACAATATGCACTAATTATTGAAACTGTGTTAGTAATCGATTTCGAAACTGTCTCATTGCTATTTGTTTCTCAATAAAATTATTTTTTTAAAAAGACTGCTTACTTTTCTGGTCTACTCTATGCAGTTCTTGCAGTGTCCACCCAGTCTCTATGCAGGGCCTATGCATGCTTAAGCAAATAGCCTGCCTCATCACGCTCTGCAGAGGCTCTGTAGAGCTGCAGGACACCTGGGAGATAATTTTGTAAGATCCCTGGAGGGTCCTGACTCAGAAGACTTCATTTTGGACTTGAAAATTTCTTTTGTGGGCCACTGTCCCCACTTCCTAACAAAATTCTTACTCTTGTCCCACTAATTCCTGTTATAACACTAGAAGAGAAGTGGTGAACAGGAGCCAGTGTACTCATTGTCCTTGGGTTTTCCGTGGGTAGTGAAAGGGACAGGTTTAGGCCCTTGCCTTGACTCCTGGCTGGGCCTGAGATCCTACTTCTGTCACCTGAGCCCAGCTACCTCTTAGAGAGCCTTTGGCTCCCAGGACCAAGTGGGGCCTCAGCCAGACTTCTCGTCTGGTTGTGCAGGCTTCTTGATATTGGGGGAGCACCCACCAGCTGTGCTCTGGGAAGGGTGCACTCTCAGTCTTCCCTTGATGCTCACAATCCTCATGTCCATGGGGCTTCCTACATTGACCTGAACCAATCCTCTCTGGTCAAGTTCCTCAGACCTTGAGAGTCCCAGGGTCCTCAGGAGAAGTGAGCAGGTGCCACATCCTGTTGCCTCTGTGTGGAGTCTCCAGAACTGCTGCGGGACATGGCTCCCTTCACTTTTGATTTTTTTTTTTGTGTGTGTGGTACTGGGGATTGAACTCAGGATGTTAGGCTTGCCCAGGCAGGCGCTTATGCCCTTGAGCAATCTGCCCAGCCCCTGTCACTTTTGAGATTGGGGTTCCCTACATGCTTCTGTCACTTCTCCATCTTTCTTCTTTTGGGGCCCTCCCTCAGCCCCACCCCACCTGAGAAGAGCTGACTCTCTCCCAAGGCATAGCCCTCTTCTCTCTTGTTTCCTGCTCTTGTGGTTAATTGACTGCCAACTTCAGTGGGCTCTGCCTAGCTGAATTGATTCAGGGTGCATCTGGGCATGGGAAATGCACTTTAAGGATTCTTGTCAAATCCAAAACTGCATAAAAGGAGAAGAGGAGGGAGGGATTCCAGCTGATTTTCTCCCTGGCACCCCAGAGACAAAGGCCAAGGAACACAGCATTGGGCCACCCTGCCCACACCCTCCCAGGGTTGGCTGATGGCAGGGTAGAGGTCACCTTCTGATCTGGAGTGCAGGTCCCGTTAATCCTGAGTCCTCCTGTTAACTCTGACCAGGGTTTGTAACCCATTCCTCTGCTGACCAGAGACCACCCCTGTCTGATCCTCAATAGGAGTTGAAGACAGCAGGGATTCAGAACATACCTCCGGGTGTTCTCTGTGGAGGAGCTCTGGATTTTGCCTCCCCCTTTGCAGACTGTTTAGCTCCTAGCACTGGCTCTTCAACCTCCTGGTGTGGATCCCTTAGTGTTCCATCAAGGATCCTTTGGCCTCCTGGTGAGAACTCCATGGGACATTTCTGTGGGCTCCAGACCTTCAGCTGGATCCTTCAGATCTTGAGCACTCAGGCAGATCTTTTGTATTTGTCTACATTTGACCTTGTAGGTGACTATCATAGGCCAATCTAGTAAATTTTTGTGACCTGCATTAAATCTGATTCAGAGCAGGTTCAGTCTTTTGAGGCACCTTGCCCCAGCCCTACAAGCTCTTGCAAGTGCTAATATACCTGCTATGGTACAAGTGAGCATGACACTTAGTCCCTCCCAGGCCAACCGCAGTGGACAGACAGACTCTGGGATCCTTTGTGTCTGGGATGGGGACATCTTCAGGTCTTGTGGAGGGCCCATACGTTGGATCTGGCATTTCCTGGAACCCCCTCCTCTGCTAACCACATGTAGTTCCCTCTACTGAATTGTTGTCACTTCTTGAATTGAATCACTACCCTGAGACCTTCCACCTCCAACCATGCAGCAGAATTGAGAGCAGTTCTTATGTACCTATCTTCCATGGGTCCCCCACCTGACAATAAGGGGAGCCAGGCTCTGTGAGGTCCTTTATTTTGGAGAATGTTTGGTATCTTCATGTCTTCAGTCCCTAACAAAGGTCCTCTCCTTGCCTCCTGGCAGATCCTGGTCTCCTCCTTCTGTTGACCTAGTGATGGTCCTTATACCAAAGTGTCACTTCCTTGATACCAGGGAGACAGAAATGAGAATCCCATGCATTCAGATGCCCTTCCATGGGGTTTCCCAAGGCTGGAAGAAGGAGCAGGTACCAGGGTTTTTCCTTAATCTGGAGCACACTGTGGTATAAATATTTCCTCTTCACAGGGCCTGTGCCATTTCCTTCTCTGACCTTGTAAGAAAAGGCTACCATGTTTCTGATATCCCAAAGGTGGAAATGTGGGGGATAGTGACTCTTCTTCATGGTCTTGATGTGACAGCCAGGACAGATTTCCTGTGTCCTCCTGACCTGTGGACACACCTCTCTGACCAAGGCCCCCTTCTCCCTGGCACCCCAGAGGCAGAGGCTAAGGAACACTGCATTGGGCCACCCTTCCCACACCTTCCCAGGGTTGGTTGATGGCAGGATGGAGTTCACCTTGTAATCTGAAGTGCAGGACTCCTTAATCCTGAGTCCTACTGTCAACCCTGGCCAGGATGTGCATCCCATTCCTCTTCTGACCAACAGAACCACTCTGAACCTCAGTAAGAGTTAGGACAGCATGGATTCATGACATACCTCTATGTGACAGCAAGGGTAGAACTGATCTTCATGTGCCCCGGGTCCCCTTACGTGCTCACTCAAACTCCAGGCAGGGCTCAGGACTTTTCCTCTGTACCACCTGAGGTTATTCTTTGGCCAATGTTCTAACTTCTTTCAGGCCTAGTTGCAGAAGTCAGAGAATACATGCTTGTTAAACTGCATGGGGCTCCCAGGGCTGACAGTAGGGGCAAATTTCTGTAGGTTCTTAGCCCTGTTCTGGAGCCTAAGTTTCTCTTTCTCAGTCTGCATGCTTCCCCTTTTGATCAAGATCCTCTCTTCTCTTCTGAACTTAAGGTAGAAGTTAGGGGACAGCACACCTGACTACCATGCCTGAGCTTCCTGGGTTTGATAACAGTGTTACAATGGGGTGATTTCTGGCCCTTCTGGCTTCCCTGGGCCTTACCTTTTGCTCTTTGTAGAATTGAGATCCTGGTCCCCTTAAGACCTCAGTCAGGTTTCCTCAGACCAAGGCTGATTTCCAAGGCCACCTCACAAGTCAGACATGGGTGGTCTAGGGCAGATAACAGAGACTGAGCTGAATTGTTTGGGGACATTCTATTTGGTTGGGGGAGCCACCTCAATCTCCCCACAGTACCTCCCCTTGATTTAGAACCTCTCTTCTTCACCCACTTGCAGAGTGGATCTCAGAGAAAGGTTCTCACCTTACTCCAGTTACATAGAGCTGAAGTAAGTTGACCTCATGTCCAGCACCATGCCTGGGGCCTCCCAAAGCTGACAGTAGGGACAAAAAAGGATCTTCTGGAATCTGTCTATCCTCCCTCAGTTCTCCAATTGGTTCCTGGCAGAGGCTGGACCCTAGTCCTGTGCCCTCCCCAATCTAGTCCCTTGGGACTCCCAGAGACCCCTGAAGTGGAAGTGGTAGGGGAAATGGTCAGACTGACAATACTGCCTGAGGTCTCCAGTGCTGATGGCAGGGGCTGTGCTGTAGACCCCAAGATGATGGTGGCCTGGTGAAGGACAGATCGTGCCTTCCTGTGGGATCGAGTCACCAACCAAAGGTAACATTTCCAAATCTTTTCTTCTGTAAGACTGATATTGACCCCAAAGTTGGTGAGCAACAGCAGGGAAGTGAGGCAAGTCTTGCTTTTTAGGTGTTGCCTAACATTCATAAGCCAGGGTGGTGATTTTCACTTTTAAACTCTCACTTCAAATGAGAAAAGTATTTTACATTTCTACCACATATATGTCTGTTTTATATAAACTGTATGTATAGAGAACACTTACATGCATTTGTATATATAAACACAAATATGCATACAAACATGTTTTATACATGTAATGCATTGAGTTTTATGTGTGCATATTATTGCCAGTCCTATGGAAAACCCACTACTATTATGGACTACTGGACTACATTGGATTATTTTGCTGAATTCATGCACCTACAATATTTAAATGACAATAGAATACCCATCCCTGACAAAACTAAACAGAAAAAGGGGATACAAATGAAGGACCATTTTGTATCCGTACATACAAAATAGTTAGGATAGATATACAGCTACTTTCCCCTAATTCAATAAGAAGAAAGATCTGTACTAATAGGGTAATATGGGGACTTGAGCACAGCCCCTGCCATCAGCTCTGGAGACTCCAGGCAGTATTGTTAGTCTGATCATTCCCCCCACCACATCCACCTTAGGATTCTCTGGGAGTCCCAAAGGAGTAGATTGAGGACACTTCAGAAATTTCAAGTTGGTGGTTTCTGATTTCCTGTACTTTGTTATGTACCTTGTTAACCCTTGGACTTGTGCTGGGAGGGCAGGGGGTCTGGGTTTGCATCTTGGTTCTGTGTCTTGTCATTTTTAATTTTTTTAAAATTTATTTTCTGTGTTGATGTTTATAAATTGCTTATGATAGGTAGCTTCATTACTAGTACAGAGACATCATTAGGAAATGTCTGGTCTTCAGAGAACTATTCTATGTGCAACTGGCTCATGGCCTTTGAGTCTGTCTCAAGAAACTACCTTCTCACTTTGTTAGGGATTAGAAGTTTCTGTCTGTTTGGCTCAGCACCTAGTCCTTTGGTACTCGAATGTGGTAATGATTATGACCCCAGCCAATCACAGTGTTGTCATGCAAAGAAGTACAACTGATCACAACAGGGATGACATATTGACCAAAGTAGTAAAATTTCCAATGACAATAGCATAAAGTACATTTTAGAAACTGACAAACTGGTAATTATTGATTTAGTACTAATAACCATCAGAGCAAGGCCTACAGTTATATAATAAAATCCAACACAAACTAGGAATTTGCATTTCTCTTAGTAAAGTGATTTACACAGGGGGCAGGGGAATTAAGGGAGGTAAGGGGCAAAGTAGAGAAACAAACAAAGAGAAAGCTATTAGAAACAAGGCCGAAGGACAAAGGAAGTCACCCAAGCTTTGGGAAACTGGAGAAGAACATAGGAGAGAAACAATGAAAGAGAAAGCAAATGAATATCAAAGCAAACCAGAAGAACCTAGGGTCAATGTTCATGCACAGGAGAAAAATCCAACAATTAAAAAAGATAGCTGTTGGGGCTGGAGAGATGGCTCAGTGGTCTAAAGCACCTACTTAGAACAAGCTTAGCAAAAGCATCAGGGACCGCGGTTCAATCCCCCAGCA
>NW_004524645.1:4336692-4339188 GCF_000260255.1 Octodon degus | reverse complement strand
GATGGAGAAAACAAAACTAACAGCAGAAATAAAAACCTAAGCAATAAAAAAAGAAATAGAGAAAAGAAGGAACAAAATGAAATTTCCTGGGCCACAGGTCTGTAACTACCTTTTGGTGTCTGCAGTTCTGTGGTAGTGTCTAAGTCAGAGCCCAAATTTGTGTTAGGTGATCCCACTCAGCTTATAGTAGGGTTAGTGCTGGGTGAAGGGTATTCTCATCCAGCCTGCAGTAGGGTTGGCAGGCACCAGCTCTGATCTTTCAGCTACACAGACTTGTGGGCTGAACTTTGCCTCTAGCTGTGGGAGTTGGGGTTCTAGTCTTTAGCCAGCATGCCACTGGATGTCACTTGGTGGCCTGCCCACATAGTATCCTTGCCTTGTATGTTTCTGCAGCCATGGGTTACCTAATTGGTGTGGGCTTTCAGCACCAGGATTCCTTAGACAAAGACAGCCCAAGGTTAGTTCAAGATCTATATACAGCTGGCCCCTCCTAGCTTTTGCACTGCCTCCTCTGCTCTGCATAACTCTCTCCTCTCTTGCCCTGCTGGGAGCAGAGTGCAGCTGGGAACACTGTGCTCAGAATCACTACCTCAGTCCCTGGCCACGCTGACTCTACAGGTTCTAATTAGCTGCCACAGCATTCAGCATTCACTGACCTGCTCAATTGGTGTGTTTCTCCCTGGAGGACTCTTGGCTTGCTTACGCTCAGTGTGTCTCTGATAGTTCTCAGCTTAGACAGAGGTTGCTTTTTATCCTCTCATAGTCTAAGAACAAACTTGTTTACCATCAAGGAAGAAGCAGCTTCCTGGTTTCTTGCCCCTGTGTGTGCTCGTGAAATACACCGGCACACTGCAACATCCTCTGTTTGGAGGAGGGCAAAAAAGGCAAGTGGGCTGTGTACTCCAAGTCTATCCTGTGTGGTTTGATTCTCCAGACTCTTGGGGTTCCATCTGCTATTTGAGAACCATCTGGAATGGCAGGTTTTGTGTTGTGTGCGGGAGGAGGTCCCATAGGCAGCCTTGTAGACTGCTTCACCTTTTCATAAACTAGTATACCTACATTTAATTTGGTCTATTAGGGTCTTATTTCAGTTTAATTTTCACATGAAGTTATATGTTCCTCCCTTTCTTCAAATTACCTGTGTTTTTATTTGATTTTCTCTGAGTATGTCCAAGATTCCTCCTCCTCTGTTCAGCCATGTTGAATTCCTGATATTTCATACACTTGTAATCCACTTAGAATTCTCTTTGGTGGTGTTGTATACTTTATCCTAATGCTCCACTACTTCTCAAACTGTTGTTCATTCATTTTTATTAGCACATATTTGCCATACATACTGTTCACATTCATGACAGGGAATTTGTATCTGTACATAATGCATCTTAGTTTTTATTTTCTCCCATTCCTTGCTCCTTTCTTCAACCCTTCCTGTTTTTTGGTGGTTTTTTTTTTGTTTTTTTTTCTTGGTATTTTTAGGGAAGGGTCTATAGGGTGTTCAGGGTCTCACTACTAGATCAGACTCATAGTGACCCATCTGCTTACAGCTTCTCAAGAGCTGGGATTACAGGCTTGCTGCCACCACGTCCAGTCTCAATTTCCGTCTCTGCATGTCCAGGGGGCGGGGCCAGCATGGCAGGCCAGGGGATCGAACCCCAGGCCCCTGTGTCTGCTTGCAGGGGCTTTAATCCACTGAGCTCTTTGGCAGGCCCTCGACCCTTCTTCTCATCCCATTCTTTTTGAAAATGTTTTTTAATACCAGGGATCGAACTCAGGACCTTTTGGATTCTTTTTAAAATCCACTTTCCCTTCCTTTCCTCCATTTTTCCCTGTCTCCTCCTTCCTGTTTCTTTTTTCCCCATAATTTTATTGAGAAACAAATAGCAGTGAGACAGTTTCAAACCAAATTGGGAGGACAGTTTCAATAATTAACACATTGCATACATTCTTCCTAGGGGTTAATTGCTGTACAAGATGCGGACATGATATCCTATTTAGAAATACTATTAGAACAAATCCCTCTATTCATTAAGAGAATGCAACTATATATCTATCCTAACCGTTTTGAATACACAAATACAAAATGGACATTGATCTGTATCCCCTTTTCTTGTTTAGTTCCGTTATTTGATTATGGGTGTGTTAACTCAGCAAAATATTCTAAAAGAGTCCAGTAGTCCATAATAGTATTGGGTCTTCTGCTTCACTGGTAATGTCAGAAATTGTTGACCTGAGTCCCCTACAGCTCAACATAACAGCATGGCTTTGCTTCTTATACTTAGTTTTTATACTTTTCTGCTGGATGGTTAAGACCAAGATAAAGCAGGACCTATGCAACAAGAGTTGTAGCTTTTGGCCCCTTCCTGTTTCAACAGGTAATTCCTCCTTCTGAATTTCTATCTTCAGTTTTGTCCCTTATTTATACTTTGGGTTTCTCACACAGGAAAAATAATACAGTATTTAAACTTTGATTCACTTCACTCAAAATTATGATGTTGC
>NW_004524645.1:4324738-4336067 GCF_000260255.1 Octodon degus | reverse complement strand
GTCCCTGTGCTTTGCTAAGCTTGTTCTAAGTAGGTGCTTTAGACCACTGAGCCATCTCACCAGCCCCGAATTTTTTTTCTTATATTTATTTGCTGCTTATAATTCTTCACCTGAGAAGTTCCTATTCATTTCAGGTGCCCATTTTTGGATAGGGTATTTAAAACTGGGAATCTGATTTTTTTGAGTTCTTTATGTATTCTAGATGTTAGTCCTTTGAGGACTAGCTGATAATTTTTTCCCTATTCTGTGGGCTTTATCTTCACTGTATTCATTCTGCTGGTGGTTTCTTTTGCTATGAAAAGCTTTTTAATATGATGTGATCCCAGTTGTAGATTCTTTGTAATATTTCCTGTGTGATCTAGGTTTTGTTCATAAAGCCTTTGATTACACATATATCTTCAAGAGCCTTTCATGCTCTATATTCCAGAAGATCAAGTGTTTCTGTTTTTATATTTATCTCTTTGATCCATTATGATATTAATGTAATGTGCATTGGGAGATACGAGTTGAGGATTAATCTTTGACATTTAGAAAGCTAGTGTTCCCTCCAACATTTCTTAAAGAAGCTGCCTTTCTTGCAGTGAATGTATTTAGCCCCTTTGTCAAAGATAAGATGACTGAGTGTGCTTGGGGTGGTTTCTGCATTTATTCTCTTCCATCATTGTCCCTTGGTTCTGTTTTCTTTTCTGCCAATACCATGATAGCTTTGTAGTATAACTTCACACTTGGAGGAGTAATAGCCTTCCGAAATCAGGGTGGAAGCCTTCCTGCCTTGACTTTGTTGCCCAGAATTGTTTTTGCTATTCTAGGTTCCTCCTAATCCCATATGAATGCTAGGATTGTTTTGGCTAGCTCTATGAGGGTTACTATTGGTATTTTGAATGATATTGCATGAAGTTTGTGTAAGAGTTTTGGGAGTAAGACCATTTTCACTATATTGATTCTGCCTATCCACAAACAGGGGATCTCTTTCCATTTTCTGACATCCTCTTTATTCTTTTTGTTTTCACAGTCCTATTGTTGTCAATGTAAAGGTCTTTCACTTCCTTCATGTCTTAGGTACTTTTTCTTGTTGCTGAGACAAAATATCTGATGCCTAAAATTAATGAAGAAAAGGTTTATTTAGTTTAAAGTTTGTGCAGGTTACAGTTAATATGCTCCTGGCTTCAAGGCAAAGTGGCACATGACAGAAGGCAACAATTCATGGTGGTGGAAAACAGCAAAAGCAAAAAAGGGGAAGTGGCAGACAGCAAGCCTCTTTCCCTCTTTTATTGTATGTAGATTACCCACTTCAAGATGGATGTAGCACTTATGTGCATAATCCCATCATTTGACCATGAATAAATCATAGACTCCAGAAGCCTGCATCCATGATTGTGTGAGACTTTGCAGGGACATCCAGATACAAACCATGACATTCTTGCTCTGGTCCTCCAAAGACTCATGCACAGCCCTTTATGCAAAAGTCATTTTAGTCCATCTGTAAGAGTTGGCAGAGTCCTAAAAGTTTCACATTGCTGAAAAATCCAAGTTCCAAGTCTCCAAGAAGTAAGGTAAGCTCTTTGATGTGAGCCCTTAAACAAATGAAAACTTTAACATTTCCAACATTCAATGGCACAAGAAAAACATTGCCATTCCAAAAGGTACAAACATTAACATACAAAGCATTGAGACCAAAGCAAGTTCAATATCCAGCAGGGCAAACATTAAGTCCTGTAGTTCCATGTGGAGTATCCAAAGCAATCTGGCAAGCTGTGCGCCCCAAAGGGCTTATGTGGCTCTGCCTCTATGTCATTTCCAGTGGTTATAGTTCGAAGGCTTTTGTCTTAGGCCCACTCTGCTCAGTCCTTGTAGCTGTCCTTAGATGATCAGATTCCTGGTTTTCCCAAACTTCTGGGGTCTGTATCACAACTTTGGCTTGACACTCATAGCTTCACACACTACCCTTTCAGGAGTACCATGCCTGCATTCTCAGGCCTTCTGGAATCTGGTTAGAAGCCATCTTGACCCCATAACTCTTGCATTCTCCATGCACCTAAAATCAGTGCCACATGGATGATGCCAAGGTCTGGTGCCAGCTGGAGCAGTAATCAGCCTTTCCTCTCTCTTGGCTATAGGGTTCCAGTGCCTGGATTGCTAAAGTACTCTGAATCCAAGTCTGAAGAATATATTATCGAGTTTGCTGCCATTCTGGGACTTGATGTGTCACCACCACCATTATGGAACACAGTGTGGCTGCTGCCATTCTGGACATGGTATTTTGTGGTTATTTCCTAAAAACAAAAAACGAAACCAAAACAACCCACCAAACCAAAAGAAAAACTTTCACTATTGCAGTTTTGAGGCTGTAAAAGGCAGAGACGTACTGCCTCTTGTGATCCCCTAAACCTATGTTTTCTATTCTCTTTTTCTGTCTCAGCGATGGAGATCTCTTCAGCTCCATCTTTACAGCTCACAGCTTTATTGGAGCATATTTTCTAGCCAAACTTACAACATTTTAAATCATCCAGCTAGGCTCTTTGCTCTTGATTCTCAGCATAAATCTGACTAAAATCCCCCAACAAAAGCTATGCCACTGCCGGAGTATTAGACTTCCTAGGAATTTCTTCTGCCACTTTAGTCCTCCACTCTCAGTCTCAAGCAAAATCTTTGGACACAAGCAAAAGGTGAACAAACTTTTTGCATAACCATAATGTACAATGTCTGGAGTACAACACCAATGTAGTCCTTCTTCCCAGCACAAATCTCCTGAGCCTGGACTTTACAAGCATGCTTACTATCAGCCTTCTGGACTTCTGAGCTCTGACAAAAATCTCCCATACAGAGCATTCTAAATATGACAAAGCTACTCCTTCAGGTAAATCTCCTAACCTTTGCAAACTCTTTCCACAAGCTATTCCCAAAGGCTCTTGTGCCATGTGGTCAGGTATAGTCACAGCAATGACCACACTTCTTTGGTACCAAATTAAGTCTTGGTTAATTCTCTCTCATTGCTTAGACAAAATACCTGAGGTGCAGAATCAAAGGAATGGCTTATTTAGCTCAAAGTTTGAAGAAGTTTCAGTCCATACTTGGCTGGCTCCAAGGCAGAGTGGTACATGACACAGGGTAATGGTTCATAATGACAAAAAAACAGCAAAACATTCAAGAACAAAAAGGGAGAAAGAAGAGCAAATCTTTTTCCCTCCTTTATACTGTATACAGACTAGACAACCTAGGGTAAATGTAGCACTCATACCCATAATCCAAGCCTTGGACTATGAATTCATCATAAGCTCTACAAGACCACTCCAAGATTTTATGAGGATTTGGGGCAACATCTAGATAGGTAGATGTTGAAACTACCAAAATAGGTAGTTTCAGAAATGTACATTTATGGCTCCCAGAGGTAAGAATCTCTGGAGTGGAGCTTGGAAACCACATGGTTTTCAAGTTTGTTAGGTGACTCTATCACCTTATATAATAAGGGAACCATTTGGACCAGTTGAACATGGCTGTATCACTTTTGAGGTTGGCCCAACTACTTCCTCTGTAACCTTGGTACAGTTGACTTACCCTCCCTAATCCTACATTTATCTCTGAGTTAACACTTAGTATCTAATATACAGCTACTAATTCCAATTTTATAGATGAGATGTGAAGAGTTAATGGAATTGATAAAGCACTTAATTTGCATTTGCTGGTTAATAAATGTGACTGCCATCCTCTTGCCCTTTCAGCGCCCACTCAGCAATATTGTCAGGGTAACAGTGACTTTATCTTGCATGGCTTCTTCCAAAAATCTTCCTCACTTTCCCATTGGCTCGCACACCCTTTGTGGGCCCACCCTCATCAGTAAGAACTAAGGTTGGGGTTGTTATCAAATGCATCCTGTCTGTTCAGAGCATGCTTCCTCTTGCCTTCACCGATCATCTCACCAGTGACTCTAGCATGTTGTGCTAATGCACAGGAGTAGTGTGTTGACACAGTCCTGGGCAGGTTATAAATTGAGTAGGGGTTTGAGAAGGGATGACTTTGTCAAAAGGCAATTGTCTTCCTTGGGAGCAGGTGGCAGGCTAGTTCACGGTCCGGGATGATACGTAAAGTTTCTCCAGGCAAAGCTCTGGAAGACCTGCTTGCAGTCTGCTATAGAAGGTCCAGATTCCCTAATCACAGGTTCTCCAGGTGTTACCCCAATGCACTGTGTGCACATCATCCACCTGCTGGACTCTGTGGGGCTGGGATGAGAAGGGAAAAAGACCTGATACTTGTTGTCCCATAGGTACTACGGTCAGTTGTCTCTGACCCCAAAAGCTCTTAGAGTTGCTTCCAAAAATAATTCCAAATTGATTTGTTAGCTTGCTAGCAGGACAAACTCACAAATATTCTATGGTTTTGCACAGCTACACTGAACATTTCTTTACATAGGGCTAATACCCGTGAACATGGGTTTCCCGATTATCTCTCATAAATAGACCAAAACTGCATCTTCTTTTTGAGGAAGGTGAAAACTAAAAACAAATTAGACAAAAACCTGACTTAGAGGATCCTTCCACCAATTTTCCCCTTAATAAGATCTTCACTTGCATCTAGTTGGGGGCTGCATCACTCAGTCATCTTCTGAGAAATAGAAACAATAGGAGGTGAGATGGGTAGAGGTGTAGGTTTGTGTTAAGGCATAGTGGGAGTTGCTAAGGCTGAACTCTGCAGGGCTGGGATGCAAAGCTGGAAGTTGGTACAAGTGTTCAAATTACAACCTTGACCATGAACTATACCAGGTGGGCTGGCAGGCAGAGCTTCTCTGTTGCAACCTGGAGGAGGAATTCCTTGAAGAACAAAGGTTGTTTTCTTAGCCTTTGATTGATGTGAGGAGGCTGACATTATCAGGGATAAACTGCACTATTTCATCACATTGTCAAGGGTAATCTCCTCTACTTAAAGTCAACTGATTATAAATGTTAATCACATATACAGAATACCTTCATAGAAACTCCTAGAATGGCATTTTACCACACAGCCAACTATGGGTTAGCCAAGAAGATACTTAAAATCAAATAACTGTCACAATATGTTTTTCCCTTTTTAAAGCAACATAGTTTAGCTGTGTGCTTTAGTCAGTTGTGGAGATTGAATCCAAGGCCATTGAGACACTGAACTGCATTCCCAACCCTTTCCTTTTACTTTTTATGAGTCAGAGTCTCAGTAATCTTCACTGGCTGGCCTCGAATTTGGGATCCTCCTGCCTCAACCTCCTGAGTAGCTGGATTTCTAAGCAAGAGCCACCTGCCTTGATCTTGTGGCTATCTTTTCATAATATTCACTTCTGTATCTTCTGGTACTCAAACTTAATTTCATTATTGTATCACATTAAATAATGTTGACATTTAATGTTTAGAAGCAGATGCAACTTCCTTGAGGAAAGCAGCACACCCGGCTTCATCTAAGTCCATGTGAAGATTTCCAGATGCTTCCATCCTAAAGTTGTCCAAATATTGGAAAATTTTAAGGATGCTCATAATCAATGAATCATGCAGGAGGATCTCAGGAGAATAAATTCATCAGATTAAATGGACATACATTTCTACAGTGCTATTTGATTCAATATTGCATTTCAAAGCAATATTGATCTGAACTACCACTTTCAAATTTCATTTAGTTCGAGGATAAGTATGAACCCACGTTCCTCCCTTCTCACATCCCTTCATGCTATTCCTATCCTTCTTTCCTTCCTTTCTTCTATCCTTCCTTTTTTGCTTCCTTCCTTCTTTCCTTGTTTTCTTCCTTCTTTCTTTCTTCCCTCTCTCCATTACATCCTCCACCTCTCTCCCTCGTTTCCTCCCTCCCTCTCACTTCCTCCTCAAATTTCCACCAATGGGAAAAGAATCCCTCATTCCTCCTTCTTAACCCCTCTTGCTCTTCCCTTCCCTCCATCCTCTCTTCCTCTGCACCCCAAGAGAAGGCAGACATGCATTCCTAGGCTCACAGAGATAAGTTTATTCCACCATCACTAAAGGACTGTTGTTCAATATTAGTGTTCATTGCTCAATTGGGGTATACATACTATGGGCAACTTCTCAGATTATAGGGAGTTTTGCATCCTCTGTGGCAGCCCCGGGTGACTGGGATCATCTGGGGGTAGGACTGGGGGGTTCCTGGCTCCGGGAGGGGGGCCCTCTTCTGCTCCCTGTTGGTTTGGTTTCTTTTTCCACCTTTCTTCACCTTGGATCCTCGGGGCATGGTGGGACAGGCAGGCGGGGGGTGGGAGCTGTCTGCTACAGGTTGTCTTGGCCCTCCTCCTGGGCATGCTGATACTGGATTCTTTCTTCTGGCTGGTGATTATGGCTGGAACCTGCTGCCTGTTTCCCTCTCTTCTTCCCAGGGTCTGGCCCCATCCAAATCTGCTGATGGACTCTTTGAGGCCTCTTGGCTCCCCTTCTGACCTGGAAAGACACGAGGATATCAAAGAAGAACACTGCTTTAAGAGAAGGAGGGTGATTACTGATAGCAACAGGGGCTGCAGGGGTCAAGATTGAGGGCTGCATTCAAGTCTTGAGGGAATGTTGTCAAGGGGCAAAAGAAGAGGAGCATGAGCTGTTCACTCACCTAGGCTTTGCCTTTCTCCTCTTTCGCAGCAGTGTGTTTTTGGAGAACTCTTTCAACAGCTTTCCACTGCGCTGGTGAACCTCAAGCCTTAGGTCCTAATGGCTTCCTTCCAGTGGTCTGTTCTAGATGGACCACATTTCCCTTTATAAAGCTTCCCCTAAACTGGCCACACCCTTGGGCATTGTTTGGTTAACAAGTCATCAGCCAATGACAGCCCTGGGGGAGGGGCTGAGGCACCACAGAATCATCATCTGGATGGGGGAAGGAAGGCAGTGTGAAGAGTGCAGCATGTCTGGTGGAGAAGGCAGGGAGGTGCTTAGCTCCCCCTAAGCTTTACCACTTCTCTTCTGTTCCTCTTATTTCTTTTTTCTTTTCTTTTTTCTTTCTTTCTTTTTTTTTTTTTGCCGAACCAGGGATTGAACTCAGGCCCCTGAGCTTGCCAGGGAAGTGCTTATTCTACTGAGCCATCTCCCCAGTCCTTACTCTTATTTTTCTATCTTCACTATCCATGGGTTACCAGGCTGGGACAGGGTAATTCCTTCACACTGTTCCCAAGGATCCCCCTCTCAGTGGTACATTCTCTTCCTTCCATGCCTCCGCTATTACCTACTGTGTGTCTTACCTAAAGGTTCTCCCTGCTACCTGTTCACATCTAAGAACTATGTGGAGATTGCTTCATCCTTGTGTCCTACAAATGCCAAAAGATTGGGAATTTTTATGGAGGCTCATAATGAATGTGTCAATCCAGAGGTCTCAAGAGAATAAATGTATTTGATTGAATAAATCTGAAATGTATGGTACTTTTGTTTGATTCAATAGTTCTATTAGAGAGCAATATTTACCTGAACTTCTACCCTCAAATTTTGATTGTTAGAAGAATCATCCAACCTTTCTCCATTCTCATACTCCCTCCTGCTGTTTTTTTCCCCTTCCTTTCTGTTTTCCTGCAGAGAACACACAGACACACATCCACAGGTTCACAAGAGGATGTCTCTATTTCCACTCTTATGGTTGGTGTCTAGATGTCCTGCTAAAGCCTCATGCAGTCATGAAGGTGTGGCTTTTTCAAAGGTGGCTCAATGTGGAGTTTGTGATTAACTTATGTGTCAAAGCTGAGTGACTGTAAATATAGAGTAGAAGAGATTGCCTGAGGGAATTATAAGAAGCAGCAGGACTCTGCCTTTTGCAGCCTCTAAATTGCAAAAGTGAAAGACTCTGCTTAAAGCCCTAGAGCATCACATCCCAGAGTGGTGGTGGCATAGATAATTTGTTCCTCAGAATTGGAATCAGAGTGCTCAGTGATCCAGGCAATCAACCCTTTGAGCCGAGACAGAAGGAAGCCTGGCTATTGCTCTAGCTGTCAACAGACCTTGGCATCATCTACGTGTTGTTGAGTTTCCATGTGCACTAAATGGTAGTGTTGTTAGATCATAGAGGCTTCCAAAAGAATGCTGAGGAGGCCAAGCAGTATGCCCCAGAGAGGACAGTGTTTGAAGTTGTGAGTATGAAAGTAGCTTCACAATGGACAGCCCCCAATTTTGGATAAGCTAGATGTGGAGGACCACCTGCAATACTCTCCTTGAAGGAGGAGCAACTGTCTCCAATTTGGCTGAACCTGACCTTATTTCCATTTATTGATTTGTACAGAGCTGGCTAGGACTTTTCCTTATCCCTTCAATTGGATTTAAACAATGAATATTGATGCATACAAAGTGCTGCTGGTAGTATTGGAAGATGGCAGGCAGTGTTCCATGGATTCCCCCACTCTACCATTGTTCCTTTGTGTATGTGAGCTGGGGATGTGGGATGATGAAGAGCCTGTGCTGCACATTGTTGGCTGGGATCAAGAATCAAGACAAAGGCTATGACTTCCTGGGGTGAATCACTGACCCCAAAACATTAGCTATGATCTCAATTGTGATATTCAGGTTACTCTTTTTGTATACGCTTCTCTCTGCATATTGCAGAGGTGATTTCAGGCCTCCTACCTAGCCCAGCTCACTGCACCTATTTCCCACCATCCTCACAGTCACTCATCCTTAAGTCACTTGTTTCTTCATGAATTAATAAAAGATGGGCTCAGCCCTGGGTTATGGTCCTTGTCCTAGATAGCCATCAGCATCACTGGACTTAGGATCCCTTGGCTCCCCATAAATACAGACATGCTTTAGTGTGTTTATTCTCACCATGGGTTGCAATGGAAATGGTAGATTGGAATTAACTTGTCAGAATTCCAATAACTTTTCATAGGATTAGAAATATAAATCTCCTGGGCTGTGACCCAGCAACGGAAGGGTTCCTTATAGCTGGAAATATGGATTATATGAGGAGAAATGCAAAGGGGAAGCAGAGAAGGTCCAAGGGAGAAGTCATGGAAGATACCAGCACCACAAGTGCCATGGGGTGGAGCCACTCAAGTCTTATGGAGTTCACATATTGCCACAGATTTCATGACATTCTGCACTTGGAAACACAGGAATTAATTATTTCATGCTGGATTTTGGACTTGCTTTGGTCCCATTTCTTTGTGTTCTTATGTTCATGACTTTTAGAAGGGAAATGTCTGTATTGTGCCATTCATTGTAATTTTTTCTGGGGGCTCCCCATCCTTTATTTTTCAATTTTATTTTGAAGAATATAAACAAAAACAAAAGTATAAACATAAAAAAATAAAAAGACAGAAATAGAGTAACATACAACAATACATATGCTATATATTTTCAAAACAAGAATAGCAAATTAACAATGGTTGTTATATTACATATTTTTATCCTCAAATCTGTTGTTCAGATTAATAGATATAGGTATGTGTTGTCAGACAAATTATTGAACATTAATGCTTGTTTTCAATAAAGTTTAATTTTTGGTCCTTTTTACTTCAATTTATTTTAAAGAGAGTATAAACATAATTGATAAGACATTAGAAATGGTCCACATTTACAAGAACAAGATGAGAGGTATTCATGAAAGTATATATCCAGGATAGTTGACATGATTGTACCACTAATTCCATTAGCTCTTTGAAAATAGCAGTTAAAGTTTAAAATTTTCACTTTGACTAACTCCATATGCTAATATTTGTAATCTGATCAACTACATAGAAGACAGCAATGTGCAATACATTCATTGAATGTTGGTAGTATTTAACTTTCTTTTCACTTGTACAGAAACTCACAGCTATGTTGGCCTTAAATCTCAGGGGAGACTCTGAACTTGAACATCTCAGCAATGCTGCAACTGTTAGGAATTTGACAACTCTTTTTTTGGACTCATTATTAACTTTATTGAAAATCAATAATAATTATTTATCAAATTAAAAATTGTAGATCAATATTGAATTGTGAAAGATATAAGATGTAGACAGAGTAAATTTTAGAAAAAATATTTCTGAAGTGAATACATAACATGAGGTTAATAACATTGTAAAAAATTATTTACAAACTTAAGTGAATATAACAGTAAAAATTGTCTGAAATAAACATGAAGAAATAGTTTACAGATCAGTCATATCTGTGCCCATATAAAGAAACTCACATTCATATAATTAGAATTCTCAAAGTAGAATGAGGTAGGCAATAAATATTTCAAAACTTGAAATATCTGAATCTAACTAAAATAATAACACATTTCCAAGAAAAATGAACCTTTTGTACAAGAAATATGAATAAAATCATTCCAAGATACACAAAAATGAAATTGTCCAAAACCTCTTATAAAGAAAAAAATCATTAAAGCATTTTTTCTATTTTTTAAAGAGAAAACAAAATAGTATTAAAACAGAAAAATTACAACTGATACAGAATTTCACTTAACAAAGTGATTTAAATTTCACAGTATTTTTTGTAATGCATAATGCTGTCTTCCAACTACTTGTTTATCTTGCCAAATACATACATTCAAAATTACAAGAATAAAGAAAAATAGAAAAATATTTATAAGAAACTAAGGAGAGACAAAGGACAAACAATTGGAAAAAAGAGATAAAACAAATTAAGCATTACCTGGTCCTTTCCATAGACCAGCAGAAATCCTCAGTACATTTGTCCACACCATCCTGCTTCTATACATACATATATCTCTTTCTCCATTCCCTCTCCTGTCATTCTCAACTGAGTAATTCCTTCCTTTTGCATAAGTTCATTCCATTTTTCCTGTATCTATTTTTTATAGTAATTCTATTTTTAATTTTTTGAGCACTCTACATCATATGGTTTTTCTGAGTACCTATATGATTTGCATTTCTGCTAACAAGGCATGAAGTTTCCAGTTTCTACATATCCTCACCAAAACGCTTGCTATTTTCTGAGTTTTTTTTCAATAGCAGTCATCCCAGTAGGTGTGAAATTGCATCTCATTGTAGTTTTGCTCTGTGTTTCCTTAATTATTAATGTCGAGTGTCTCTTTGCGTGCTTCCTGGCAATCTGTATATCTTCTCTGGAGAAATGTCTGTTCACTTCTTCTTCCTATTGAGAACTGGGCTGTTTGGGTTTTCACTGTTGACTTTTAGGAACTCTCCATATATTCTGGATTTTAATTTTAATTTTTAATACTTTGTTACTTATATGATTTGCAAACATTCCTTGCCGTTGTGTAGGTTCTCTACATTCTGTTGACAATGTGTTTGGGGTACACAACATTTTAATTTCTATGAAATCTAATGTGCCTGTTTTTCTTCTGCTTCTTGTGTCTTTTGTTGTCATAGCCAATAAATCACTGTACAATTCAGTATCATGAAGCTTTTGTCCTG
>NW_004524645.1:4285380-4300552 GCF_000260255.1 Octodon degus | reverse complement strand
CTCCCATCTTTGAGCTTTGGGCATAGTTTTCTCTTATTTTTCTGAAAGCTTGGGGGACAGCATTAGGGTATTATTTTTTCTTGTTTTCTTTCCCTAATGTTTGAGTGAACAGCTATAAATTTCTAAGAACTGCTTTCATTGCATCCCACAAATTCTGGTAAATTGTGTTAGAATGTTGGTTGGATTGTAGATATTGTTTATTTTCATCTGTAACACTTTGGTTGCTGATAAGTGTGTTACTTAATTTGCATGTGTTTTGGGAGTTTGTGGATACTTTTGTCATTAATTTCCAGTTTGATTTCACTGTGGTCAAATATGCATGGGATAATGTCTTGTTACTTGCACATATTAAAGCATGACCTATGGACTAGTATATGGTTTATTTTAGAAAATGTTCCATGTGTAACTGAAAAGAATATGCATCCAGTTTTTGTTGGGTGGAACACTCTGTATATATCCACCATGTTCATTTGTTCAAAAGTCTGTTCTAGTTGTCCTAAGTCTTTCCTAATCTTTTGTCTGATGGTCTTATCTTTTGTGTGTTAATGTCCTTTGTTAAGACTGTGGCATTGGATATCAGCTTTTTCATGTCATTTCATATTTCTGTTATATAATTTAGTGCTCCCAAATTTGGTGCATACATATTTATGAGTGTTATTTCTTCCTCTTGCATTTTTACTGTAACTAATATGTAGTGGCTTTTTATTTCACCTGATCTTTTTTTTCCGATACTGGGGATTGAACTCAGGACCCTGTACTTGACAGGCAGGTGCTTATTCTACTGAGCTGTCTCCCTAACCATCTGATCATTCTTGGCTGATGTTCAGACTATCTGAGACTGAGATTGATACCACTTCTTTATTTCTGAGGTCTTGCGGTATGTAGTACTGTTTTCTACTCTTTAATTTTTAACCTCTGAATTTCATTATGTGTTAATTGTGTTTCTTGTACACAGCATATTGCTGAATTTTGTTTCTTAAACCACTCTGCCAATCTATTCCTTTTAATTGGTGAATTGAGTCCATTTGCATTGATGGTTAAAATTCATATGTGTTAACTTAACTTTGTCGTGTTATTTTCCTGCTATTGGTTATCTACTTTTCTCATGTGTTTATTTGCCCTATTTGATGGGTTGTTTCCATGCTCATTCTTGGAATTTTGATCATTTTGATGCCTTTCTAGTATATCTTTTAGTATTCTGTGTAGGGTAGCTTGCTCATCATGAAATTCTTTAGTTGTTCTTTGTTTTCGAAGTATTTCACTTCTCCAATAAATTTGAAAGAGTTTTGCAGGGCATATAAGTCTGGGTGGGAATTTGTTTTCTTGTATTACTTGAGATACTTCATTCCATGGTCTTCTTGTCTTGAGAGGAACAATTTTGCATTATTGTGAAGGACTTCCCTTTAAATGGGATTTGTTTCTTTTCTCTAGCAGCTTTAGTATGCCTTTTTTATGCGGAATTTCTGGATTCTTGATTATTACATGTCTGAGTGTGTTCTTATTTGTTTCATGTTATTTCAAGTTCTGTATGCCTCTGTTATCTCAATATCAGATTGTTTGCCTATATTTGGGAAGTTTTCTGTTATTACTTCTGTCCATAGTCTTTTTATATCATTTGAGTTGACTCCTTCTTTCTTATTGGTTCCTATTAGTCTTGTGTTGTTCATCTTTGCATCATCTTCCAGCTGTTGAATTATTATTTTCTGGAGCCTAGATATTTTAAAGCGACCTTTCCTTACCTATTCACTAGCTGCTAGTGTCTTCAAGGTCTGAAAGTCTATGTTCACTTTCATTTAGACGGTTTTGCCAACTTTTATTCAGTTTTAATATCTTAAATATCTCTTTGAATCTATTTCATGCATTCTATTTCTTTTTTATATTGCTCATAAGGTTTCCATCATTTTTCTATTCTCTATTGTTTTTATCAATGTCTTCTTTAGAAACATAGTAATTCTTTCATTATAGTTATCAGTTCTCTTTTTACTTGGGAGACTATTTCTGATCTAATTTCCTCTGAAGTTTCTGCAGTTGTTTCTTTACATCAGATGCTATTATTTCAGAGATTTCAGGTGTGCAGCTTTCAATTTCTTCTATGCTAGTGTCTCCTGAGTATGTTTTGGGTGAGCTTGGTGCCTGAGAATTCATTTTGCTCCTTCTTTTTGTCATTTTATGTTTTAGAGAACTCTTTTTTAAATTTCTGTGATATTGTTTTGTGAAATTTTGTTATTAGTTAGCTATATCACTGTGATCAAAACCTCTCTGTAAAGAGACTTTTCTTTAGGTATCTCTTGTGTGTCAAACACTCTTGTTTTGTGTGTGCCCTGGGATATTTGCTTTCTCTACTGATTGAGAGTGAGATATTAGTTTCTGTTTAGCACTCTTCTCTGTCTTTTGGTGTAGGGCTTTTGTGAGGTTATTACCCAAGTGCCTCCTGATATAATTACCCAAGAGAGAACATGTGGTTAAGGCAGATATGTTTTTCTATTTACAGTAATACAATTAGAAACACTAATAATGGGAAGTGAGATTTAGCAATTGACAAACTTTTGTAGCTAATGGGTTTGTATTTTGGACTATAAGAGCAAACATTATGGCTGTATGGCTAAGTAGATATTAAATTGGGAATTTGTATATAAATTTGTTCTCCTAAGTTCTGTCTGGTCAGGTCCCCTTGGTGTACCTGGAGACTTCCAGGCAGACTAGTTCACCTAAGTTACCTGTTGCCACCTCTGTCTGGAGAGGATGCTTCTGTATATCTGGGTCTATGTCTGGGCTCCACTGGGTGTAGTAGTATGTCTCAGCTCACTGAGTCAGGCTCTATGGAACTCAAACTCAACCAGTTGGGCCTGGCATGTGTCTGGCTGCTGTGCTCAGCTTCTTCCTTCTGTGGCCTGTGAAAGTGAACCCTCTGTCCCCCTGGCTAGCTATGTTGCTCCTGGTTGAGCGCACTGGGTCTCGCACCTAGCCTTCCTGTAGGGGGTTCCTACAAAGAGTCCAAAATCAAGCCTTTCTGTGTGAGTTCCACTCTGGGTGGTCCCAAACCAACCAGGCTGCTCTTTTGTGGAGTTTCACTCTCACATCCTGGCATTTACCCTTCAGTGACTCCAGCTCTTGGGCACAGAGATGGCCATATTAGAGCGTTCCACCTCTGATCCTGAAGCTGATCACTGGGACTACTCCACTTTCTGATCCTGTAAGCCTACCTAGTTAATCCTTTATATATTGATTCTTTTCCTCTACCAAACCCCAACTAATGGATAGTGCTATACCCACGAATACTTAAGTCAGAATTGGTGAGTGCCAGGCATCAGAGCCTGCAAAATGATTCTACTCCAAACAAATCCATAGAGAAAATCGTGGTGCAAGGTCATGGCCATAGAGCTCTCAGCTCTTATGTCTCCTTTCAGTATTACAGTGTGTAGGCTTTAGGGTGCTGCATTTACAAGGAAGAAAGAATGAGGTGACATAGAAATGAACAAAACATCACCATTCATTTCACAAGTCAATATAAGTTATTACCTGCATTTTGGAGGACTTTTAAAATGTTTCTCATTACCTAGAATTCTAACTCAGCCATTCTCAAACTATCTTGAACCACATGATCAGATGTAAACATGGCAGCAACCCCACTTCATTGTTACCAAAGTCTCTGTTGGTTTCTCTTCTCTCATTGTTATTTCCAGCTCTGTGGTTTTTAATTTTTATTTTTTGAAAAAAAATTTTGGGGAGGTGGCTAACAATTTGTCTATTTTATTTAATCCTTCAAAGACCTATCTATTTAATTCATTATTCTTTGTATTGTTTTCATACCCTCAATTACATTAATTAATTTTTGCTCTAATCTTCTGGGCTCTGACCAGATTTCTTCATACAGAGAAGCAGAAGGCATTCCAGCTGTACTGTTTCAGGCAACATCTACAAGTGTTTCCAAATTCTTCCCACAAGTGTTCTTTATCATTTTCTCCTTTTTTTCCACAGAACTGGGGATTGAACTCAGGCTCTTGTGCTTGCCAGGGAAGTGCTTATTCTACTGAGCCATCTCCCTGGCCCCTCTCCATCAAGTTTGAAAGATAATTTTTGCATGGTTCACCAATCTGAGTTGAAGTTTGTTTGCTTTTAGAACTGGAAATACTTCACTCCAGGAACTCCATTACTTAATTGTTTGTGTTGAGAAGTCTGCTGCCCATTTCAATGAGCTTTTGTTCATAGATTTTTTTTGACATTAATTTGTCTTTTATTTTGTTCAAGATAACAAATAGAAGTTTAGTGTCCAAAACACATTTTCAACAAAATTTTTGTGTATAATGTAAACAAGCAGCACCAGGGACCACTATAAAATTACATCATACAGTTTCTGTGCAGGTTGCTTCACTAATAAATGGGACCCAACTTATTTTAAATGCTTGTGACTGATGAAAACTATTCAAACTGTTCATCGAAAACTAGGGGATATTTTTCCAGATATTTCAGGCATCCAGATAAATTTGATCTGTACTCTGAACATCAACTTGAACTGCACAGGTTAAGTGAGGAAGTGTCACTCACACAGTGTTGAAGCAAAGACACAATCTGTGTGCAAACACAACACATGTGCGCAGGCTCAGGTCACCTTCAGCAGAAACACTGTCTGTCTCGAAGATCAGCTCCATCATGACTGCTCGTCAGCTAGATTATGCTGGTCAAAATACCTACTAACCAAGCAGATCAATAAATTCTAAGCAGGAACTCTTTCATCATCTTTGTTGTCCACTGACAGCCTCACTTCAGAGCATCTTCTCGCAAGCTGCTGGATTAGGGAGTGAGCTTTGGGGAGTAAAAGTTTTTCAAGACAAGCCAATAAGGCATAGAACCACCTCTCCAATTCTGGAGTAAAGTCACTCCAAACCAATTACTCAAATATTCCAAGACACTAGTTACTGTTGTCTGATTCATTCTGCTAACAATGCTAAGCGAGGGGGGAAATCCAATTTGGACATAATCAATCGCAGGACTTTCATTTATGGTTGGCCCAACAGCCCCTTCTGCACATAATCTTTCTCCTAAACAGAACTTCTACAATCTTCTTCATCTTCAGATTTTGGTATAGTCATGTTGTTGTCCAACTGCTGTGATTTCCGGTGACTTCTGTGTTTATTTACATTCTGTCAAACAGCTGAAAACTGTGCCATTTGTTGCTGCTGCCACTGAAGTGTTGGGGAATAACCTTCAGGGCCTGGTTGGCATCCTGAAAGAGAAACATTCACACTTTGCTCCTTTTTTAATTTCTTTGGGTTAATTTGAGCTACCACAACATCAGGACACCGAGCTGCTTCAATCCTTCCATCAAGTCTCAGGGTTCCACCAGCAGCAGCCGGGGCATCAACTCTTCCAGTGCAGACTCCTTGGGTATCCACAACAGTCTCAGAACCCTGATTTTTTTCTTTACTCTAACATCTTTTAATATTAAATCCTTGTTTTGAAGTTTTGGAATCTTGACTATGACATGCTTTGGCACAGTTATTTTCTGATCATGGCCAAATGGAAATCTAAATATCTCACTTATCTGTATGCCAAAGTCTTCCTTCATGCTCAGAAAGTTTTCTACAATTAATTCTGTTAACAGGTTTTTAATGCTCTTTGCACTATCTTCAGATTTTCTTTGATTCTAAGTAATAATATTTAATAGTTTGTATCTAGTTACCCCCCCAAAGCCTTATGCATTCACAGGGGTGGCTTCTAGAGTTTGTGATTAATTCATAATCCAATGCTGGGATTATGGGTGCTCTGTTCTCGCACTGCAGCAGATAGCTTTACTATAATGTAGGGAGGGGAGGGAGATTGCTAGGTGCCCCAGATGATGTTCCTCTGTTTGCTGTTTTGCTGTTTTCTATTGCTATAAACTGCTGTCCTTTTCCATGTGGCACACTGCCTTAGATCCAGCAGAGTATGGACAGAAAGAAACAACTGCAGAAGAATATAGAGGAAATCAGATCAAAACAAATCTCACAGGTAAGAAAGAAATAATAACTGCAATAAAAATTACTAAACATTTCTAAAGACAACACTCAGGGATAACAAGAGAGCTCAGCATTCTAAAGCCCCTTGTTAGGCAAGCTTAAGCAAGTGTGCAAGGACTGTGGTTCAATCCCTGACACCACATGCTGTGCCAGCCCTAACCCCAGGGTGGGCAGAGCCAGTCACAAAAAAGGTTAAAAAATAAGACACTGGTAAAAAATAGAGAATAGGAAAGTAAAGGAAACAATATAGGAAATGAGCAATATAGGAAAGAAATAGAATGCCTGAAGCAGACTCAAACAGACACATGAGAAATTAAAAGTTGGCAAAACAATTTGAATGAAAGTGAAGATAGACTTATAGACCTTTAAGACACTGTAGCAGCTAGTGAAAAGGTAATGAAAGATCTCTTAAAAGCAACTAGGATCCAGGAAATAATAATTCAACAGCTACAAGATGATGCAAAGATAACATTAGACTAATTGGCACCAATGAAAAAGAAGAAGGCAACAGAAACAACATGAAAAGAATATAGGCAGAAGTGATATCAGAAAACTACCTAAATATGGGGAAACAATCTACTTGTCAGTTAACTGAGGGATATAGAATGCCACATAATATCAACCCAGTTAAAGCTACACCTAGACATATAATAATGAAGATCTTAGAAATTCAGCTCAAGAAGAACACACTAAAAGCTGCTAAAGAAGAAAAACAGATCACATTTAAGGTAAAACACATAAGAATAACAGCAGATTTCTCCTCACGAACCATCAAGTCAAGAAGAGCATGGAGCAAAGTATTCCAGAACCTACAGGAAAACAAATTTCAACCCAGACTAATACAACCTGTAAAACTCTCTTTCAAGTTTAATGGAGAAGCAAAATATTTCCATGACAAGGGACAACTAAAGAAATTCATGATGACTAAACCAACCCTACCCAGAGTACTAAAAGATATTCTAGAAAAGGGTCAAAATATCCACAACCCCAAAGAATTACAACCAAAAGAACTTACCAAGCACAGCAAGCTGTTAAACACAGGACAAAAATAGATAACCAACAGCAGGAAAATAACATGACAAACATAAGTCAATATATATCAATTATAATCATCAATATAAATGGACTCAGTTAACCAATTAAAAGAAGTATACTGGCAGAGTGAATTAAGGAACAAAATCCAACAATACGCTATATAGAAGAAACACATTTGACGATAAAAATAGTCATAAAGTCAGATAAAGTCAAGGAACAGAAAGCAATACTACATGCCCCAGGACCTAAAAAAAGAAAAAAAAAGGCAGGGATAGCAATCCTGTTCACAGACAATCTGAACTTCAAACCAAGAATTATCAAACAAGATAAAGAATGCACTACATACTGGTTAGAGGAAAACTTCAAGAAGAACAGATAATACTCATAGATACATATGCACAAAATATGGGAATACTCTAATATATAAAACAAATTTTAAAGGACATGAAAAATCTAATAACCAATATCACAATCTTTACAGGGGATTGTAACACCCCTTATCTCAAAAAGCTAAGTCAAGCAGGCAAAAAATTAGCAAAGAAGTAGCAGAACTGAACCAAATCTTTTGAACAAATGTGCTTGTTGGACATATACAGAGTGTTTCACCCAACCACATCTGAATACACTTTCTTTTAATCTGCACATGGGATGTTTTCAAAATAGACCATATACTAGTCCATAGATCATGCTTAAGTATATGCAAGAAAACAGAAATTGTCCCATGAATATTATCTGACCACAGTGCAATCAAACTGGAAATTAATGACAAAAAACACATAAACATATGAAAATTAAATAACAGCCTCCTCAGCAACCAATGGGTTACAGATGAAATTAAAGAATAAATTACACAATATCTACAATCCAGTGAAAATTCAAACACAATTTACCAGAATTTGTGGGATGCAATGAAAGCAGTTCCCAGAAGGAAATTTATAGCTGTGAACTCAGACATTAGAAAAACAGAGAGAGAACAAGTACTCTAATGCTGCTCTTCAAGCTTCTAGAAAAAGAGCAAACTAAAACCAAAGGTCAAAGATGGGAGGAAACCATAAAGATTAGATGAGAAATTAATGCAATTGAGACAAAGAAAACAATACAATTAATGAATCAAAAAGCTGGCTCATTCAAAAATTAAATTAAATTGATAAACCCCTAGCAAACCTCTTCAAAAACAGGAAAGAAACAGCACAAATTTAAGTAATAAGGTATAAAAAGAGGAAAATTGCTACAGATCCTGTGGAAATTCAGAAGATCATTAATAGGTATTTTGAAAATCTTTTCTCTCATAAGATCAAAGACAGAAGAAATGGACAGATTTCTAAATAAGTACAAATTACCAAAACTAAATCAAGAAGATGTAAAAATTCTGAATAACCCAATATCATACAATGAAATTGAAAATGTAATAAAAACCTGACCAACAAGCAAAATTCCATGTCCTGATGGACTCACAACTGAATGTTACAAGAAATTTAGAGATCTAATATGAATACTCCTCAAACTCTTCAATGAAATTGAAAATGAAGCAATACTCCAAAAATCAGTCCTGGAGGCAAGTATTATACTGATACTGAAACCAGAGAATGATTCAATCAAAAAAGAGAATTACAGCCCTATCTCTCTCATGAACATAGATGCAAAAATTCTCAGCAAAATACTAGCAAATAGAATACAACAAATCATCCAGAAGATCATACATCAAGATGAGATGGGGTTCATCCCAGAGATGTAAGAACAGTTCAACATACAGAAATCTATAAATGCAAACTATATCAATGGAGCCAAAACCAAAAACCACTTGATCATCTCAACAGATGCAAAAAAGGCTTTTGAAAAAGTTCAACACTCATTCATTATCAAAGCCCTACAGACAATTGGTATAGATTTCATATATCTCAACCTGATAAAAGCCATCTATGACAAACCTAAAGCCAGCATAATTCTAAATGTAAAAAATAGAAAGCTTTTACTCTTAAATCAAGTCAAAGACAAGGATGTCCTCTATCACCACTCCTATTCAGTGTAGTTTGGTGACCATTATCTAGAGCCATTAGACAAGAGAGAGAACAAAAGGAATTAGAATAAAGGAGTTAAACTATCATTACTTGCAGATGGCATGATACTCCACTAGTCAGATGCAAATAACTCCATCAAGAAGCTCTTAGAATTTATATACAAATTCAGCAGCAAAGCAGGATACAATGTCAACACCCAAAAATCAATAGAATTCCTCTACACAGATAGCAAATGCACTGAGAGAAATTGGAGAAACAACAACCTTCACAATAGCATTCAAAAAATGAATAGTTGAGAATTAATTTAACAGGGCTGAGGAGATAGCTCAGTAGAATAACTACTTGCCTGGCAGGCACAAGGGCCTGAGTTCAATCCCTGTTTCCGCCAAAACGAAACAAAACAAAAAAAAAATTTAAAAAGGATTAATTTAACAAAGGAAGTAAAAGATCTATACAATAAAAATTACAACACTCTTAAAAAAGAGAAAGAGGAAGATTTCAAAAAATGGAAAAAATATGCTTTGCTTCTGGATAGGAAGAAACAACATTGTGAAAATAGCCATCCTTGCAAAATTGTTATACAGATTTAATTCAATTGCTATCAAAATAACACCAACATACCTCACAGATCTACAGAAAACTTTCTTAAAATTTATTTGTAATCAGAAAAGATCTAAAATAACAAAGGCAATAATTGGGCAACAAAGGCAAAGCAAGACATTACAATCCCTGACTTGAAATTATACAACAAAGGTACTGTGAAAAAATCAGCATGATACTGGTCAAAAAACAGACCCAAGGATCAATGGAACAGATTAGAAGATGTAAAAACAGGTACAAACACACTTAGCCATGTGAACTTTTATTTTTTTTTTCTGAACCAGGGACTGAATTCAGGCCCTTGAACTTGCCAGTGAAGCGCTTATTCCACTGAGCCATCTCCCTGGCCCCTAAACCATGTGATCTTTGACAAAAGAACCATGAATGTTCAATGGAAGAAAGATAGCCTCTTTAACAAATGGTGATGAACAAACTGGCTCTGCACATGCTGTAAACTAAATTTAAACCTTGGTCTAATGCCATGCACTAAACTGAAATCAAGATGGATTAAAGATCTAAACATTAAAGCAGAAACATTGAATCTCCTGGAAGTGAAAGGAGGTTGAAATATTGAAGACATAGTGGTAGCAGAGGGTTTATGATCAAAAACCAAACTTCATGGGAAATATTGCAAAGAATCAAGAACTGGGTTCTCATTTTATTGAGAAGCTTCTGCATGTCAAAAGAAATCACCTAGAGGGTGAAAAGACAACCAACAAATTGGGAAAAAAATCATAACCAACAATCACTCAGACAAAGGACTTCTATCTAAATTATGTAAAGAAATAAAAAATTCAGCCCCCAAAATTTAAAGAACCAATCCAAAAATGGGCATGTGAGATGAATACACATTTCTCAGAGGAAGAAATACAAATAGCAAATAAATACATGAAAAAATGTTACACAGCACTGGCCATTTGAGAACGACAAATTAAAACAACCTTGAGATACCATCTCACTCCAGAAAGATACCATCTCACTCCAGAAAGAATAGTTATGATAAAGAAATCAACTAATAACAAATGCTAGAGAGGCTGTGGGGAATAGAGGAACATTCTCCACTGCAGGTGGGATTGTAAACTGGTACAATCACTATGGAAATCAATGTGAAGACCTCTCAAAAAACTAGGACTGAAAATCCAAGTCAATCCAGCTGTTCCCCTTGTGGATATTTTTCAAAAGAACTGAAAATATCATACCACAATGGTATATGTGCACCCATATTTATAGCAGCACAATTTGTTATAGTTAAATCTTGGAAACAACCAAAATACCCATCACCTGAGGAATGGATGAAAAAGCTGTGGTATTTTTATATAATAGAGTACTACTCAGCTATAAAGAAAGATAAACTTGAGGCCTTTATAGGTAAGTGGATGCAAATAAAGAGAGGCTATATTCATAAGTGAAGTACAGCAGACCCACATGTGTAAATATTGCATTTTCTCCCTAGTGTAAGAGCCTGTAATAATAAATAAAACAAAAAAAAATAAATAAAACATGGAGGGTATAATAGGTATAGTAAAACAGAAAGAAACTGAACTTAAGGATTAAACAATGAAGATGTTAGAAAGGAGAAAAGATAAGAAAACAGAAAGGAAAACATTCAAGTATATACAAAGAATGGCTGACATGATTATACTTATAATTTCCAGAAGTTTTTTTGAAAATAGCAGTTAATGTGTAGAATTTTCACCATAACCAACTCTGTATGTTGATATCTGTGATCTGAGCAACTACATTGAGGACAGCAATATATAATACAAAATTCATGGTTGAATTCTTCTCATCTTGGTCTTCTAAATGTGTACCATTCATAATGTCTTATCAATTATTACACTTTCTTTAAAATAAAAAAGACAAGGAAAAAATTGAGATTACTTGAAAGCAAGTGACAATATTTAATTATTTCCCATAACTATATCTGTAAATCTTAGCAACAGATTTGATGATAAAATAGATACTACAACAGCCATTGTTAATTAACTATTCCTGTTTTGAAAATCTGTAATATATGCATTGTATGTTACCCTATTTCTATCTTTTTTCTATTTGTTTTTGTTTTTGCTTTTTACTCTTCAAAATAAATTAAAATAGAATTTTAAAAATTATGCCATTTTACTACAGTAGTATAATCAGTAATAACAGTAGCATCAAACACAAACTGGAAAATGATAAACTGCAATGTTTAATAATTTTCCACCTTTAACTCTAGGTACAAGATTTATAATTATATAATAAAATCTAAGACAAATCAGGAAATTATCCTCAGAAAATATCCCCAAAGTAGAGAAATATTGCCCTAGTGGAAGAAAGTGTAAAAGACCTAAGAGGAAAAGATAAAGAAATAAAAGAAGGAAAAGATTAGAAAGAAGGCTGAAGGAGAAAGGTAGACTGCCTATGCCTCAGGAAACTGGTGAAGAAGACATGAATGAAAGAAAGCAGGAAAAAACAAAAACAAGAACCAAACAAAGCAGAGAAACCAGCAACAATGTTCACACCCACAAAACAAAAAGAAGAGAAAACCCCAAATAAACAACAATAACAAAACCAAAAGCAAAGAAAAACAGGAAATTTTCCCTGTGATTTTAAGCCTGTGATTGTCTTCTAAAGTCTACAGTGTCCAATTCAGTGCATGATCTGTTCTCACTGGTAGACAAAGGAGAGTCTAAATTTGTACTGGATAATCACCAACAACCTGGCAGTAGGATTAGTGCAGTGTGCTGATTCTGACACTTTCAACTCCATGCAAATACAGGCTAAACCTGGCACCATGTCATAGAGCTGGGGCTATAATACTCTGGGTGTCTCTCTGCAGCCTGACCATGACTCCCAGTCACCTGCTTTCACTGTGTCTCTATAGATTTGATCTTCCTTTCATATAGCACAAGCTAGGAGCTGGGGAGATGCTGAAGATTGCCTTTTCCTTTTTACATGTTGTGGTCTGTCTCTGTAATTTCTTTGTAGGCTCCAATGGTCTCTTCATATCTTTCCTAGGTCCTGGGAATCCAACTCACTCTTTCTTTTCCACCCCAGGTTGTTATTTCCAGTGTCCAGATTCCAAATCTTAGAGATGCTGATTTCTTACTGCTTACTGCTCTGCCATCTTCCAGAAAGTGTCAGATTATTTTTTGAATTTGCATATATTAAGGTTCACTCTTGTGCTGGAAAATTCTATGAATTGTGACATATGTATAATCCCATTGCCTTAGCCCCTTAGGGCTGCTATAAAAATACTATAGACTGGGCATCTTATAAACAACAGAAATTTATTTCTTCCGGTTCACAAGGCTATGAAGTTCACAATCATGGTGCTGGCAAATTGAATGACTGGTGGAAGCCTGCTTTCTGGCTACTAGACAACTGCCTTTTCCTGAGTCCTAGCATGGCAGAAAGGACAAGAGATTTCTGCAAAGTCTCTTAGAAGGGCACTGAGTTAATTACTTTCTGATCACTGAGATACAACAACTGACACCTGCAAATTAAAGGAGAAAAATATTTTTTCACTTTGCTTATAGTTTGTAGAGATTTCAGTCCGCAGTCGGCTGGCTCCAAGGCAGGACAGCACAGCCAACGGTCATGACAGAGAACAAATAGCTCATGGCATAACAGGTGGGGAGCAGATCAAGGGAGAAGCAAGGGAGATAGATTCTTCCAGGCCACAGCCCTAGTGATGCCACCTCTTCTGACCAAACTTCAACTCCTTACATCACATTTAACTATTAACTCATCAGTGCACTAATCTATGGATGAGTACCATGCTCCTCATGATCTAATCACCTCCTAAAAGTTCCACTTGTGGATGCCTGAGGTTTGGGTGGGAAACAGGTCCAAATCATAACAGGCACTCATCTCATTTATGAATGCTCTTCCTTAATGATTTAATGGCTACCCTATGTATCAGTATCATCACTTGAGTTAGGATTCAGACCAGAGCAGCTATGAATCCACCTTGACAGTAAGCATCATTCACAATATCTTCACTGCACTAATCAGTCTTCTGTGCTTTTCTTCTAAATCCTCTCGCAACCACTAATGCATTTTCCATTTCTCTTATTTGGGGATGGAATAAAAATAAATGTATTTTGCATGTGAGAAGGACATGTATTTGAGGGCCAGGGGTTTAATATTATGGACTGAATTTTCATGTCCTTCCACAAATTCAAATGTTGATGCCCCAACCCGTAGTGCTCTATATGTGGAGATAGGGCTTCTAAGGAAATAATTAAGGTTACATGGAGTAGGCCTTGGTTTGATAGGATTGGGATTCCTGTAAGAGGAGATACAAAAGAGCTTTTTCTCTCCTCCTCTTCTCTGTCTGTACACACTGTAGAAAGGCCATGAAAAAGACATAATGAATGGCTGCACAAATAGCTCAGAGGATTAAAGCTCCTGCAAGCAGGCACAAGGGTCAGGGGTTTGATCCCTGCCCCCAGGGCATGCTGAGATAGCAATTGAGAAGGGGCATGGTGGTGCACGCCTGTAATCCCAGGTCTTGGGAGGCTATAAAACAGGCTGATCACTGTGAGGCCGATCTAGTAGTGAGACCCTGGAACACCCTGTTGACATTTCTCTAAAATAAAAAAAGCATAATGAGAAGCAGCCATTTACAACTTGAAAGTAAAGTCATTAGTAGAAACTGGCCCTTCCAGATCTTTACCAGGCCAGCCTTCAGAACTGAGAGGAAATAAACTTGTCTTTCAACTATAAGTTTATGACATTTTGTTATAGCAGCTTGATTAAAATACAACCCAAGATGAATATATATTTCTTTTGTTTTGTATTAGATATAGATTTAGTTTTGATATTTTGGCCTATGATTCATTTTGAGTTACATTTTTCTATGAAAGAAGGTATGTATGATAGTTAATTTATGTGTTAACCTGTCAGAGCTATAATACTCTGTTGTGCGGCCAACACTAGTATAGATTTTTCTGTGCAGATATGTTGTAGATGTGGTGAATAATTATGGTCAGTTTTTTCAAGTAAAGTATGTTATCTTCTACAGGAGTACCTCAGTTCATGAACTTAATTCTTTCCATGATTCTGGTTGCAAACTGAACTTGTTGCTAACCAAATGAAATTCAGTGGTTAGGTTTAATGTTGACATTATAGAGAAATTTCATTCAGTTCACAAATAATTCAGTCTTGAATAGAATCATGGAAAGAACTTGATTCTTGTTCTTTCATTAAGTTCATTCATCAGGGCTCCAATATATAATATAGGTGGGCTTTTTCTTATCAAAGGGCTAAGAGTAAAACTGGGGTTTCCAGAAAAAATGATTCTGCCACAAGACTGTAATGTAGAAAAGCTGTATGTGTAGACATTTCTAGAAAAGAAGTAGCCAATGGCATTGGGTCTTCTGTTTAACTGGCAATGTCAGAAATTATTGACCTGAGTCCCCCACAGCTCAACATAACAGCATGGCTCTTTTAGAATATTTTGCTGAGTTTACACACCTATAATATTCAATAACGGAACTTAGAAAAAATGGGGTATACAGATGAATGTCCATTTTGTAT
>NW_004524645.1:4270498-4284565 GCF_000260255.1 Octodon degus | reverse complement strand
ATAGATAGAGGGAGACTGGATTTGATGAACATATATTGCATGCATGTGTTGGAATACTGCACAAAACCTTGGTAATTTGTACATAATAAAAAATAACGTATTTCAAGCTGTGTGAATTTCTGGCCTGCTGGCTTGCCCCACAAATTATACATGTGCTAGGTGCCACAAATCACATGAGCTGATTCAGTAAAACACATCTTTTTCTATTTCTCATTCTCTATTCTGAGACAGATACAGATATACAGATATTGATATAATACGGATTGAAATTTACTTTTTCCATATTCACATTAAATTGCTCCAGATCCAGCTATTTTAGAAACTATGCTTTGTGTCCTTTAATCTTTACTTCCATCTTTACTATAATGAGGTATCTATATATGAATGCACATGAGGAAAGATTCTTGAATGTCATTCTGTTCTATTAATGCATTTCTATAGTTAACAAACTATTTTGATTGTTGTCTGTTTATAGTCCTTGAAGTAAGGTAATACCTTCAAATTTATCCTACACTTAAACATTTTCTTCAAGGGCTCCAAGTCCTTTGAATTTTTATACAAATGTTAGAATTAGTCTCACAATTTCTTTCTTTCTTTGCTTTGGCACCATGGATTGTACTTAGGACCTTGCACTTACCAATTGCTTATGCTGCTGAGATATCTTCTCAGCCCTAAACTCACAATTCCTATAGAAAACTCTTGGAATTTCGATTTGTATCACTGTTGAGCTTAATTTTTAACTTGACTGACCTGTAAGCCACCTACAAAATTAGTAAAGCACACTTTGGGATGTGTTTGTGGATCATGGAGGCAATATATATTAGGAATACAGTGCCAATTCTTTACAAATATATTGATATATTTAGTGCAATTTACATTGTACTAATTGGCTCTCCTTTTAGTGAGACATAATGCCCAATATCCAAAATTTGAAGATCTTTATTTTGGCTCATGATATCAGGGTACTCAGTTCATGGTCCCCTGACCTCAGAAACAGCATAGTGAAATACATGGTGGACCGAAGCTGGTCAATTTTTGGCAGCCAGAAGTAGAAGAGGAGAACAGTGTCAGAGAGGGAGTGACCAGGGTCCAAGGTCATGCTTTGTCATGATTTTGACCCAAAATATCTCCTAAAAGTGTCCTGCATTCAGAGATGGGTTTCAGTTTTCTGAGCAATAAGCAAGGCTTATAGCTTCCATCTATTTAGTCTTAATTAATTTATCTTTTCAATGTTTCATTTTCATTGTATAGATCTTATACATCTTTTTTGTCAGTTTTGCCCCATTTAACTTACATTTTCTATTCTATTTTAACCTATAGCATTTATTTCAATTTCCAACTGTTCATTGTTTATACAAAATATGAGTATAATGATCTTGTATTCAGTAACACTGCTCAATTTAACTATGTTTTACATTAACATAATTGATGTAAATAATTTGCTTTTAGTTTCTGTAAATAGCTTCAATTTTCCCATTCCATCTGCAAAAATCTTTATTGAAAAACACATTATACAGAGCAGAATGTTGAAAACAACAGTAAGAAGTCCAACCTAAGCCAACTCTGCTCAGTGGATTCATCAGCCTCGGATGGTCTTTCCACATATTCAAATAATCTGTATAATTTCTGTCACATAAATTCCTGCCTTATTTTTCTTATACTGTGAAATCCAGAGGTTAGGTATGGGTTGTCCTCCGTATCTAGGCTTCATAACTAGGTGTCCTCCAAGACCTGTATGCTCTCAAAGGTGGGGCTCTTGGGAGATAAGACAATGTACATTAGGAGGTGGGGACGGTGAGAAGAGGCAGTGTCACTGGTGGTGTGAACTGGAAGCATGCACCTTCTGCCCTGGATCCTCATCTGATTTCTGATTCCGCTTCCTGTCTGCCATGGCATGAAAACTTTTCTCTCTGCTGTACCCTCTGTCAGGACTTTCTGCCTAGGAGTCTGAAAACTATGAACTAAAAACAGGAGTAAAAACAAACCTGACCTCCTTTAAACTGCATGTGTGTGGTATTGTTTCTCAGTGACAATAGAAATTATTAAGACAGTGATATACTTAAGCTGTGCACACTGGTTGTCAACATGCCTAGCATATCTGGTGCTGCCAGTCCATTTAATGCACTGAGAAGGATGCCTGAAATAATGAGGAAACCATAGACAAAAGAGAGAGGGGAGGGAAGAACAACCAGGTGGTAGTCAATATGGCCTCAAAATGCAGAAGAGAAATTTATAGGGGTAAGAATGAAGCAATCTCCAAATATTTCTTACACATGAACAGGTTAGCAGGGAGAAACCTTTAGGTAAGACACACAGTAGGTAATAGCGGAGGCCTGAAAGGAAGAGAACGTACCACTGAGAGTGGGGTCCTTGGGAAGAGTGGGGAGGAATTACCCTCTCCCAGCCTGGTAGCCCATGGATAGTGAGGATATGAAATAAGAGGGCTAGACGAGAAGTGGAAAAGCTTAGCGGGGAGTTAAGTAGATCCCTGCCTTCTCCACCAGGCATGCTGTACTCTTCACACTCTCTCCCCTCCCCCATCCAATGATTGTGTGGCACCTCAGCCCCTCCCCCAGGGCTGTCATTGGCTGCTGACTTGTTAAGCAAAGCATGCCCAAGGGCTTGATCAGCTTAGGGGAGGCTTTATAGAGGGAGCTAAGGTCCATCTTGGACAGACCACTGGAAGGAGTCCATCTGGACAGAAGGTTGAAGGTCCTCCAGGGCAGTGAAGAGCTGTTGAAAGAGCTCACCAAAACACCCTATTGTGAGAGAAGAGAAGAGCAAAGTTTGGGTGAGTAGACTGTGCACACTGCTCCCCTTGTGCCCCTTGACAACCCCACCTCAAGACTTGAACCCAGCACTCAGACTGGACCCCTTCTCATGCAGCCCCTGTTGCTATCAGTCATCATCCTCCTCCCAAAGCAATTTTGTTCTTCTTTGATATTCTTGTGTCCTTCCAGGAGGCCCCAAAGAGTCCATCAGTGGACTTGGAAGGGGCCGGTCCCTGGGAAAAAGAAGAGAAGGAAACAGGCAGCAGGTTCCAGCCATTATCACTCACCTGAAGAAAGAATGGAGTATTACCATGCCTAGGAGGAGGGCCAAGGCAGCCTGTGGAGGAAAGCGTGCCCACACTGTGCCCCAGGGATCACAAGTAAAGAAGGGTGGAAAAAGAAATCCGGCCAAGAGGGAATGGAAGAGGTCCCCCCGGGGCCGGGGACACCCAGCCCCACCCAAGATGATCCCAGCACCCCTTGGAGGCCTCACATGCTGCAAAGCTCTCTGTAATCTGAGAGGTTGCCTATGGTCTTTGTATGCCAATTAAGCAATGGAGGCAGTTCCAAAATTGAACACCAACACTGTGCAGTGATAGTGCAATAAACTTACCTCTATGAACCTGAGAATATCTATCAGTGCCTTCTCTGGGGTGGAGAGAAAGAGAGGTAGGAAAGGAGGCAAGTGCAGGAGGTGGAGAAGAGGCAGAAGGAGGGATCTTCCTCCTCTTGGTGGAAATTTGAGGAGGAGGGAGAGAGAGGGAGGGAAGAAGGAAGAGAGGAGGCTGGGAGAAAGGGTAAGAGGAAGGAAGTTCTCTATTCTTTGAGAGGAAGAGAGGCAAGAAAAAAAAGAAATAACAAGAGGGGGTGAGAGGGGAGGAAGCTGGGATCCTCCTCCCACTTGTGGAAATTTGATGAAGGGGGGAAGAGTGAGAGAGACAAGAGAGAAGGAGGCTGGTGGGAGGAAGAAAGGAAGACAAGGAGGGAGGGAGGCAGGGAGGGAGGGAAAGAGGGTAAGAGGAAGTGAGGAAAGAAAGGAAGAAGGGTGGGAAGGAAGGGCACTGAGGGAAAAAAGGAACTGCAGGACAGGTTGTGTGAACAGGAGGAGGGGTGTGAGAAGGGAGGAAGGTGGGCTCTTCTGACTGAGGAATCAGAATCACTGATTCAAACAAAGTTACATTCTATGCACATTCAGTCCAATGAATTCATTCTTTTCTGACCAACCTGTATGGCTCCCTGATTATTTGTGAGCCTCTAAAATTTTTTAATATTTTAGCATTTTCTAGATAAGTTTCTGCTTCTGACCTAGAATTTGATCCCATCACATTTTGATTGTTATCAAATCAGTTATTTCTCCTTCGCAAATTGTAAATTTTGTTCTATGACCCATATTACCTGAATCAGCCACCCCATGCACCCTTGAGAGGTTTATTCACTCTGTGATTGTTAGACATGGTGTTCTATACATCTGCACTAGATTAAGGCAAATACGGACACATTCGGGCTTCTGTGTCTGTAAGACTTCTCTTTACTTTGTGCTGTCCTGACACAAAACATGTTCATCTTTGTCCAAAGTTACTTGTTGGCCTTTCTGAAGTCACACCCCCTATTCATTGGACAAGATCTCTGGTGAGCAGTGGTGTGCACCTGCCAGCCATGGATGCTTGCCTCTCATGCAATGGTAGGTAGACACAGGCAGAGCCAGTTACCAGCACAGCTTGGCAGACTCTGGAAAGAAAAGCAGAGGCGTAGAGTCCTTGAACGCCAGCTTGCACTTTGGTCCCCGGTTCCCCTTCTCCTTCTTGACCACCACCTGCTCCCAAGTCTGGCTTTACTTCCCTGGCCTCTCCGGGCTCATCTTGATGACTCATCTCTTTTCTTGCAATTATGATGGGTGCTGCAGCCTTGCCCAACTCCCAGCTGCTTAGTCAGCATGCACCAAGGGCTGTTCCTCATCTCAAGCAGAACTCCCAGCCCACTCATACCCCTCCTCCTGTTCCCATACAGCCTTCTGCAGTTCCCCTCCTCTACCTCTCTCCCTTTCTTCCCTTCTTCCACCTTGAAAATTCAATCAGTTGGAGGAAATCCCTCCTTTCCCCTTCTCACACTGCGTTCTGCTGTTCCCTCCCTCCCTCAAATTTCCGGTAGTGGGAAGAGCATCCCTCCTTCCTTCTCACCCGCTCCTCCTGTTTCCTTCTGTCCTTCCTCTTTTCTTCCCTGCCCCCAGAGAACATACAGACATGGACTTGGGTCCCGAACTTTCCCTGAAGCTGTCACATTCACATCCATGTGCGTGTGTGGGGCACAAGTGATAGGTCTTTTGACATTGTGTAGACTTAGTCAGGTGCCAGGATGTTGTAAACCAAGCCTTTGATCAGCCTCTCATGAAAGAGATTCCTTCCAGATGAGAGTTTTGTTTCCATCATATTTTAGCAGCCCCACCTCCCACAGGTGCCTCAGGGATTAGATGCACAGTGTGGCAATGTGGAACTAAAGGGACAGGAGAGACCAAGTGGGAAACAGGAGGATTTCATCCTGGTTTTATGTGTACACTGGCTCAGCTGGTAAATCTAAAATGGCTGAGCAGAGGACAAGGACAGATTCCAGCTTTCATGCATTTAGTCAAGGGGCCAGGTCTTTAGTGCGGAACTTGTGGGTGGACAGAAAGAGAAGAGAGGCAGATTTTTGAGGTGTGACAGTTTCGTATCTCGGTGGCCCTGCTTGGGCATACCAGAATGTTATGGGAATAGGAGGTTATAAGATTTCACCAACAGGAATAAAAGTTACTGCTTCATCAAAGCCCTCATAGGTGACACGACATCATTTTCCTCCATATCATTTGTACCGCTGTCTGAAACTAAGAACCAAGGAGGGGTTAATGCAATGAAACCAGTGCTCTTTGGCTTCTTAAGTCCTTCCTCATGCAGCATAGCATTGGTATTTTGTCCTGACCTTAGGAGGAAAGAACAAGCAGGCTCTTTTGTCCCAGTTTGCAGGCCAGAAACCTGGGTGTTAAGATGGCAAAGTGTCTTGTACAAATAAATGTAAGGACTGTGCTCCACAGTGGAACCAGCTGGCTTCATGGCCCTTCTCCTGAGGGGATCTGAGATCCTGAGTGGATCTTTTTGTCCCCTTTAGAAGGAGCACAGTATAGATGAAGGAATAGCTGTGATTGGCAAACAGGGAGGATAGCAGGGCTAGTGGGGGCCCTTTTGGTCTTGCAATATGAAGGAGAAATTTGAGAACAAGATACAATAGTCTTGCCCAAGATTACCAGGAAATCCATCGATAATAGTCGATCTGCTTCCCTGTGGGCTAACCTGCCCATGTGTACCTTTGAGAGGGTGCCACCCTTCTTTCATTTCCTCTCCCTCTATCTAGATTGTCCATGTCAACAGTCCTGCAAGTGCTGCCCCCTTCAGTCAGTCCAATGGTCACCATAGTTCAGTAGCCAGATAGAGGCTGTTGGATTCCCACAGAAGAATGAAAGGACAATGTTCTAGAACCAATGTCCTTGGTTCCAGGACAGATGCAATCTTCCTAGTAGACAGTTATTCTCCTTAAAGGCCACAGGGTGGTAGCCTGGGTCTCTTTTTCAGGTGGTTTCAGTGAGTCCTCTAAGCTCGCTAAGAAATTGAGCCTCAGAAAAGTAACATTCCAGGAGTTACATAGGCACTGAGAGGCAAAGGGGGGGGGGTAGAAACCTGCATGTTGAATGTCAGACCCAGTGTTCCTGCCATTGAACATGAGCCCTTCTCTCTAGATGGTCTGGAGTTCCCTAGGAAGGATGAGGAGGCAGTAGTGGAATAATGGTGACAAGGAAATGTGAGAATCAGAACATTTGGGTTCCAGTTCTAATGTGGCCCCTTCCTGACCAGGCAGCCTGGACAAGACCATTTCAGTTTTCTGAGCCTCAGTTTACTCAGCTGTACAGTATAGACTGCACTATAAACTTGGGTCAGTCAAGAAATGCTCACTGAGCACCAATTTCATGCTCAATTACCCTAGGCACTATGGTTGCAGTTAAGCGATACCTCAGAAGCTTGCATCTATGGAGGGGAGACAGTTAAAATATACAGATAAAGAATTCTAGTGTCCAATATGCACAAGAAAAATGTCCAATTTGACCATTAAAGAAAAAGAAGTTAAATCAACACTGAAACTGCATCTTATTCCAGAAAAAATAGCTATCATGAAGAAATCAAATGATAACAAATGCCAGTGAGGCTTCAGGGTGGTGGTGGTGGAAAAGAACCTTTCTTCCCCATGGGGGGGGAGTGTAGGCTGGCACAACTACTGTGGAAACAATATGGAGAGGTCTCAAAAAGCTAAAAGGAGAAATTGTATTCAATCTAGCAGTTGACATTCTAGGAATCTTTCTGAATGAGTTGTTCAGTGCAACATGCATGTTTGTTGCAGCACAATTCTTAATAGCTAAATCTTGGAGTCTGCATATGTGTTCATCAACAGGTTGAATAGATAAAGAGAATGGACTATCAATACACAACACAATGGAGTACTATACTACTGTGTCAATAAAGAAACATAAACTTGAGTCATTTGTAGGAAAATCATTGCAACTTAAAGCCATAATATTAAGTAAGATAGATCAGAAATATATGCTTAAACAGGGCACAATTTCTCCTATACAAGAAACCCAAAATATAAATAAAAGATGGATAGTAAGAAACAGGGAGATAAACCTTTTACAAAAGAGAAGAGGACCAAGAAATGGAGAGAAGGAAGAAAGGAAAGGAAAAAAGTCATTAAAAATGAAGATGTGTAATGTATGTGGACCCACTCCTCACAACGAATGTAATCATAATGTGCTGCAAACATGTACTAGTAATTTTTTAAAAGAACATATACATGACCAAGTTAGATTATGTTGTTCTTGCTAAACACTGCAAAGCAGGAAGGAATGCGGTGGCAAGGTTCTAGGAGCCTACTGTAGCTAGGGCAGTGGGGCTGTGGGTTGGCTTAGAGTGCTAATGGAATCGACCGTGTCAAATTGCTCGGCAAAGCAAGCTGTGATGAGGCCTGAGCGCTCTGATGCAGGCCTGAGGCCAGTCTGCGTCTTACTTTCAGAGCCTCACCTTACCTTTTCAGCCCTTCAGCTTCTGAGTGTCCCCATAAATAGGATGAGTGGGTCATATCTTCAACAACATCCCCAGCAGTGAGTTCTTCAAGGGTCACTCCTGTCAAAATTGGAGATTTTCCTGGGTCATGACATAAGTATGTTTGCTGTTGGGGAAATGAGGTATCTAGAATTGCACAATGTTTTGTCATTGTTATCTGAGATGCCTGTGCTGCCATCTGTGTTAGATGTGTGATAACCTTTGCCTCTCCCTTGATAGATATGCTACATCTATGGCATTTGAATACTTTCTCACCCATCCAGCCGACACTGTTGCATACCCTAATGTGTTCTTCTAATACAGAGGCTGAGAGGATAGGCTCAGCTCTGACATTGTGAAATTGAAAAGGTAGACTGAGGTGAAAGAAGATAAACATGTCAATGTTCTATAGTTATGATTTGTAGAAAATAAAACAGAGGAATAGTATAGTGTCGGGGAAATAGTATACTTTCTGAACACAACTATCACTTCCTGAGCAAGGTTTTCCCTGACCATCTTATACAAATCAGCCAGTATCCCTATATAACATACAACCCCCAAATATCTATCTCCAGCCTAGATGTTCACCTTCCCAAAGCTTCCTCATCTCCCATGCTGTTGTAAGCAGATAAGGCCCCAAAGTCCCTGTAATTGCACTAGCCTGAGTTGCATGCCTCCCCTAGAAGAAATTGCTGCAATCTAAAGAATAGAACTGTTAGCTGGTTTATGTTAGGCCACTTACTCAGAGTCTAAATTATAGGAATCGCATGGATGGAATTAGGTTTTCCAGAATCTTATGGCTCTGTTTACAACAGCATGGGAGATGAGGAAGCTTTGGGAAGGTGAACATCTAAGCTAGAGATAGATATTTGGGGGTTGTATGTTTATAGGTGCCATTTAAGGTCATCCAATGGATGAACATTGGGATCCATAATCCAATAGATGTCCATTGGGCGAACACTGAAATCATTTAAGACCATCAGAATGCAGTAGGCATTAGAATAGATGGACTTGGGTTGGCCAGATAGCTCAATGGACTAAAACAGCTGCTTTGGCAGAGCTCAGAGACCGGGGTTCAATCTCCTGCATGCTGTGCAAGCCCTGAACCCAGGGTGCTCTGAGATGGTGACTGAGACTGGGAGTGGTGGTGCACATCTGTAATCCCAGCACTTGGAAGGCTGAAAACAGGAGAATCACTACAAGTCCGATCTATGTAGTATGACTGTGCCGACCTTGTACTAAATACATAAAAAATAATAAAATAAAAGAATAGGTGGACTCTTAGAGAACTGTAGGGAGCCTTGAGAACTAACGCCTGGCACATGCTGACCTTTGGAGAGCCAAAGAGCAATCAGGTGACTGGGGAGTCATGGAACTGACAAGAATAAAGTGTTTCAGGAAGGACGAGCCAGTTTAGGGATTTGTACACTGTAGAGGTCAATAAAGGTAAAGACAAAATGTGATTTGGCAATTTTGATCACGGATGATCTTCTCAAGTGCCATTTGACAGGATTTGTGATAAACTTGATAAAAGAGAGGGTGGGTGAGAACGTACAGGCAACATGTGTAAGTAATTTTTTCAAGTAATTTTGATGAAAGGACTCATGGCCTGGGCTACCTGAGGCCCTGAGAAGATAAGCTCTGTGAGAGCAGAGTTGTTGCTTCTATTTCTCTCATTGTTGACCCTCTAGCACTTGGAACTCTGCCGAGTATGGAGTAGATATTCCATTAATGCAGTGTTGCTACCGATGGAAAGGTGACCTAGAGAAATATTGGGTACAGAAATAAGTAAAAGGTCAGGCATGGTTGTATACACTTGTAAGCCCAGAACTCAGGGAAGCTAAGACAGGAGCATCACAAGCTCAAGACTCACCTGGCAACTAAGCAATGCAGTAAGTTCTTGTCTCAAAACAAACAAACAATATTCAAACGGTTGGGGATGTAGTTCAGCATGAAGGCTCTGGGTTCAACTCATAGCACCACACAGAAAGGCACCCAGTGAACCCTGACCTTTCAGTGATTCTAGGAAAGGTGTTACATGTTATTGAGATTTCACAGTAAGGTAGTCAGGACTTCTCAGAGTCACATATTCAGTGTAGAGTTACAAGTCTTTCCAGCAGCTGATTTGTCTCATTCCTTCTGGAAATGTGACACCAGTTCTTACGGTGTTTCTATGAGACTAAATCTTAGGAGCTATGAAATTTTATGGCATAGAGAAGAGGCTTTTCCTTTCTTCTATGAATCATTTATAGAACAGCTCTTTTAGGGATAGACTAGAGACACTGCCCAAGTTTCGATGATGTCCAGCCAGACAATGTAAAAATCAATAACATGGCCAAAAAACTTGTCAGAGTTGCGATAATGCACTTTTAGTTGCTTATAGACCTTAAAGTGCCTTGGTACTTTACAGTAGCATATACTATGGCACTGGGGACTGTGAGGATGATGCAATAATTCATTGAAATGGGAATTGCGCTACAGGAGTTAATTTAACATATATTCTCAAAAGAAGGATAAAAGTCCAGTAAGTATTGTGTATGAAAAATTGTTCAACATAGTTAGCAGGTAAACACAATACAGAGATTCCATGTTACTTGAGGAGGAATGATTGTGCGCAAGGACTCAAAAAACAATGAATGATGACAAAGCTATGGATAGAGTTTAGGCGCCCATCAACAGAAGAATGGATTAAGAAAGCATGGTATATATACACAATATATATACCATTATATACTATTACCCTTAAAAATAAATTCTTTTTCATGGAATTAACAACCATCATATTAAACAAAATAACCAAGACTTAGAAAGTCAAATATTAAATTCTTTTCATACAAGGAATCTGGAAAAATTTTTTAGAATTTAAAAAAGGTGATGAGAGTAGAATGGAACCTACTAGTAGAAGAACCTTATGAATATATATATATATATACATATATAAAATATATAATATAACATATTTGCATATATATACAAATATATTACTATCATTGTCACTGTAATATATATATATGCACATATATATTGCATACATAGTACATTTTCTTTACGTGTTTGTCTGTGCATAGGTATACAAGCTATTTCCACAATTTAGTTATTATGAACTATGCTACTATAAACATGGATTTGCATGTATCACTGTATAATATGGTGCCTTTGCTTTTAACTTTTTGGGGAAGATGCTCAACAAAAGATGAAGGGGATAAGGGGAGGGTGAGAAGAAGGAGTGGCAAATAATGAGAGAGAAATGATCAAAATATCTTCACATTTTATAAAAACTCTCACCAGATGGGTTTCAGAACTGCTAAAAGTGTCAAGTTTACAAGTAAACATAATTAAATAAATATCGCAAACATATACCATTAAAAAAGAATGGCAAGGGCTGGGGTTGTCAAAAAAAAAGAAAATAATTAAAAAAGAATGACAAGAATTATAGAAAAAGAGTTGGAGCATGGTGGGATATTGAGGGAGTTAATGACAAGCATTATTTTACTATAATAAAGCTGTCAGGGTCAGGGAGATAGCTCAACAGTATAAGCTCCTGCTCAGCAAACTCAAGGTCCTGAGTTTGATCCCCTTACCAACCGCCCCCCAAAAAAAACCCATCATGTATATAATAACACTGTTGGGGTTTTTGTTTGTTTGTTTGTTTTTTATATTTAGGGAAGGGTCTACAGAGTCTACAGGATCTCACTGCATAGATTGGCCTCATAGTGATCCTCCTGCTTACAGCCTCCCAAGCGCTGGGATTACAGGTGTGTGCCACCACACACAGTCTCAATTGCCATCTCATCAGGCCCTGGGGTGTGGGGCTGGCACAGCACGCCCGGGCTAGAACTCCTGGCCCCTGTGTCTGGCTAAGCAGGTGCTTTAATCTGTTGAGCTATTTGGCCAGCCCTTAAAACTGTTAATTTAAATATTCACCACATATTTTAAACACAACTAAAGTATTTTACAAGGAGTACAGTGTTTGAAGGAAGGAGTGGGCAACAACTTTTGATCCTACCAAGGTCAGAAGAGGACTGAGATTTACAATGAGTTTAACAACCCAGAAGTTCTTGTCACCCTAAACAAGGGTGGCTGCTATGCAGTGACATGTCAGGTCCAGGGCAGACTGATGAGTCAATGGGAGCTCCGTAAGTCCTGGGAATGATGAGCACACACAGCTCTTTCCAGAAATTTGGCAGTGAAAGAAGTTGAGAGTAAAATCATGGCTAGCATGTCCATGTCTGAGCTTCTAAATAGTGCTTCACATCTGTCTACCCATTGGCACTGGCTGCAACTCCTGAGAGTCTTATCTCTCAGCAAAGTAATGTTTTTAAAAAAATTAATCACATTATTTCTCTACTACACATAAAGCCTTCTAAAGCCTACATCTCCTGATTCATCTCACACCTGTCTCTGTCTCTACTCTATTTTTCTGCCATATTAGAGTTCTTTTAGATTCATTTTCTGCAGCCTGAAGCCTTTTTTTTTTTTCAAGTTCAACAGCTTTATTAGCCCCTGGTAACAGACAGTTCCCCAGACAGGGGCCTGGGGACAGTGAAGGGCACGGCCGGTCCAGTGCACACGACAGTATGTTGGGTCAGGCCCTGAGTGGGTTCCTGGGTGTCTGCCCTGCCCCCTGCCCTGTGAGGGGGCCCAGGAGGGTGCAGCTGCTGGGTGGCAGCCTCCAGCTGAGACCAGACTGATCTCTGCTGGGTGGTGGGGAGGTGGAGAGCCAGAAACCCTGGCAGCTCTGGCATTGAGTTGTCCCCCCACCACACACACACCAAGGTGACATAAATAAAAAAATAAATAGTCTCACCTCTTTCCCCCATTCCCTCCATTATAAAAACACAAAGTCCTCCAAGCTTGGCCGCTTGGCCTTGAGGAGGTGCCCGGGGCGAGGCAGCCGCAGTGTGGCTGCCTGGGGAAGCTGGGAGCAGAGGTCATCCAAGCTGTGGTCCTGAGCATGGCCCTCGGCCAGGGTGAACATGGGGTAGCGCTCTGTGGCTGAGGAGGAGCTGAGGATCTTGGTCAGCTCAGAGCACAGCGTCTCAAACTCCTTCCTGTTTCCTGCGTAGAAGCCCACTGTGCAGCTTGGGTCCATCTTGGCGAAGGCCATCTTGCGGGGAGAGGTGCAGTGGAAAGACTCCAGGGGGAAGTCGGCCTGGCTGACATCCACGGCGGGCTGGCAGTAGTGGGGGTCCAGGTAGAGCAGGAAGTCATCCTGGTAGCCAATGAAGTACAGCGAGTGCCTCGGTTTGCCTCCCATGATGCCCAGACACAGTTCAGATCTTAGGAGCTCCTTCACTCCGGGCACGTACACAGGGTTCAGAGTCTCCCCGCCCAGGCGCACGGGCACCAGGATGACCACAGACTTCCATTCGGCTGCTGGGTCCCGGCTGGCCACCAGGTGTGCCACATCCGCCTTGTATACTGTGCAGTCCTGAGAAACATACACGGCCAGGCGGGTGAGCTCCGAGCTGCTCTCCACAGCCTTCCTGAGGATGTGCGCCACCAGTGACGGCCCATACCAGTCACCCGCCTTCTTGCCCGAGCTCTGCCCAAGCTCCACCAGCCGGTGCAGGCCAAAGGGGGCCCGGGGGTGGTCAGCGAACCAGGACACGATCTGCCGGTGCCTCAGCTCCTGCTCCAGCTCAGGGGCGCCCCGGGGCCAGCGTGGGGGCATCCAGCAGGCAGGGCCTCGGCCAGGGCTAGAGGAGGCCGAGCCAGGCAGATCAGGGTGGCCCAGGCCGAGACCCTCGGCCCACATCCAATCTCGGGGCAGGAAATGCAGCAGCAAGCCCTGGGCCAGCATCATCTGACCACTGCGTAACATGCATCCCCAGCCACAATCTGAGGTCAGGGAGCCCCCAGCTAGGGGTGGAAAGTCCCGGCGATAGGTCAGCCACAGGCGGGACACAAAGTCCCGCTGGAAACGCTGGATGTCACCTTCACCCTCAAAGCGGTAGCGGCGCCCACAGAGGTAGATGCTGGAGATCTTGCTAAAGCTGGTCCGGCTTTTGACCATCCACCCATACTTGACATTGTTCCAGGCGGTCAGGAACCGGGCCTTGAACTTGTCCACCTCGTCGGGCTCCACATGAGCAGCGCCGGCCGGGCTGAGCGCGGAGCCGTCGGGTCCCGGGGACCCCAGGCTTTGGGGATCCGGGCCCCGGGGTGTCCGCGGCCTC
>NW_004524645.1:4261271-4270342 GCF_000260255.1 Octodon degus | reverse complement strand
CCGGGACGCGGGCCCCCGGGGACGCTACGCGGGCTCTTGCAGGTGGCTGCCGGGCGCAGCCCCGCCAGCCGCCTCGGCTCCGGCCATGGCCATAGCCTGAAGCCTTAACATGTCATGGTTACTTTATTTTGTCTGAAGTGCTATGGCCTCTTCCTACTTCCTGTGTTGCTCAAGAGGTGGTACTAGCTGTCTTAGATACTTGTCTCTCATTGCTGTGACAAAATGCCCAACATCCAAAGTTAAAGAGGAAAGGTTTATTCAGCTCACAGTTTGTGGAGGCTTCAGTCTGTTACCAGGTGGCTCCAAGGCAGGCTGGCAAGGTGAGGGGGAGTGGTTCAAGGTGACAGCAGACAGTGAAAGCAGGAAGAGCAAAAGGAGAGGGCAGAGCAAGCTACTTTCCTTTCTTACATTGTGAGCAGGATACCTGCCATACCATGAGGGTAGCACTCATACCTTCTCTGCCCACCTCTTGCACAGACCGAGGATGTTTACAAAGTGAAGACTTTGCCACTTGATGAGGCAATTAAGCTTCTAAACTTGTCAAGGTGGCACAATGCACCAACCATTACAGTAGTTTTGGAAAGGTCAGGCCAAAGGAGTAGGCTGGCAGAATATTTATATACCTACCCTCACTTGCAGTCAAGCACCCAACAGTAACAATTGTTCTTGACTGGAATTTTGGTCAATACAAATTGCATGTGTAAAAAAGGGGACAGTATTTCCCAGCCTGACTTACTCCTGATCAGCCTTTGAACTCAGACAATAGAGACTACAGACCTTAGTTGAAGGCATTTGGGAAAGTACAAGTACAGTCCACATTATCTATGTGTCAAAGGCCATGTGAGGGCAAAAACCACTCCTGACGGAATATTTTAAGAACAACCTCTTCTTAAGTCTCTGTTCACCCAGTTTCCTTGGAAACACAATGATGTGAGAAATGACACATATAGCTGATGCTTGGGAAAAGCTTCACTCATCAGAATTTTTAAAATCCAAGTCCCTTTTTTACTTGCTTTCTCTTCCTGGCATATTATGTTCTTCTGCCAAGAGCCAGCAGCATCCCTAAATCTTTCTGTAACTGGCACAGAGCCATTCTCAGATCCTGTATTTTACACTCTCTGATTGCCTCTTAACTTTGAACCCAAGCCTGCTCTTTGTAGAATGCCTGGAGGCAAACAAATTAAAGGTGTAGAGGGCAGGAACATTTCCTTGTGGATGTCATCCAAAAACAGACTGAGTGAGGAGCTTGAAGTGTCTTCAGGAAGTCATCCTTTCTGGCTGAATAACTCATAAATTTGCTCAGGAATGTTCTAAGAAAGGCAGAGCCCATCTCCTCTACCTGATCTCTCTCCAGTCCCATCCCCAGAACCAGCACTTGTGGCGTACAATCTGGAGTCGACATGAAGACTGTAGGTAGAGAGTGAACTAATCCTTGCACTGTCCCCTCATAATCAAAATAGTCCTCAAATGCATGGGTCCTCCTTTCTGCATCATCCTTAGTAGGTTTTATGAGTGACTGTTCTTGGCTGAAGCTTACTGGGGCTGCAACCCTGGGCCCTTCTGGGAACTAAGCCCAGAATCAATGTTCTCCACTTGTGTGATGCAAGCCTGAAGGCAGGAGAGGGCTGGGGCAGTGGTCAGGGCAGGGCTTGGGAAGATGGCTGGTGGTACTGGGAGCACATTAAATAGTCCTATCTTTTGGCCAGGGATACACACTTCGTACACTTGCTTGTGTGTCCATGCTGCTTACTCTAAGAGTATACTTTTTCATGACAGTCCTAACCATAGGTGTGTGGCCAAGATGTATAGCTTCTGAATCAGCATCTCACCTGTTAGTATGTGAGCCTTATTGTATATAAGTTCTGTGGCAACCCCTTTGAACATTTGTTTCTTCGTCAATAAAACAGGGATCCTAATAGCACCCTTCCCCATAAGTTCGTAAGAGATTCTGCATGGAAAGCACTTAGGATATAGTCGAACTCTGTGTGCTATAGGTTTCACATACTGCTATTATTTTTCCCATTAACATGGATGTGAAAAAGGAAACTCTACTGACCTGAAGCTGCCCTTGCCCCACAGTGTTTGTACGTTGAGCTACTGGCTCCTCTGCCTCTCTTCTTGACTTTCTGCTTATAGTTTGCCTTGACTCTTTCTAAACATTAACCTTAACAAAGGCAAAAATTCTTACAATGGACAACAGTAATTGATGAGGACACTCAGGTCTCAATATCAATTTCTCAATGCAAACACGGGGAAAGGTATTGGCTTGAGCCCAGTCACAGTCAGTTGGTGGCAGAGTAGGTCACAGGCTCTTGCTTTCTCAGTCAAGCTACAGTAGTTTCTCCCTCTGAAAACTCTATCTTCCAGCTCCAGATGCTACCCTTTTGTCCTTCCCATTGACTTTGCTTTCCAGCCAATCCTCTGGTCACTATGGTTGATTCTTAGTTCCACCTAAATGTTCCAGCTCTGTCTCAAATGCTAGAGACTGGGTGTGGTGTCACGCACCTGTAATCCCAGCTCTTGGGAGACTGTAAACAGGTGGATCACCATGAGTCCAATCTAGTAGTGAGATCCTGAGCACCCTGTAGACACTTCCCTAAAATACAAAAAAAACAATAACAAAAACAAAAAAACAAAAACAAAAAAACCACCAAAGAAACAAAACAATCAAAATGCTGCCACTCTTATGTCTGGTAAAAAAAATAAATAACTACACATTAACAAATTTTAGGCACAACATTGATTTTTTTATTAGCAGAAAAAAGTTCCAAAAGCCAAATTTATTTACAGCCAAAATTTTCAGCAAAACTTTTTTACAGGAAAATGTATGCCATGTCACCTTCACCCAGCCTGTAAAATGTTTGTCTGTCCTAGCCATTACCACCAATGTACTTGTTGCATTTTTACTGTTTTTCTACTCTATCACATTGTCTCTGGTAGTTGACATTACTCCTTAACCAGAACATAGCAATCAACTAACCTTTCTGGATTGTTCTCCATTTCTTTTCTTTCCTTTACATAAACCAATCATCTATCTATGTATCTATGTATCTATGTATCTATCTATGTATCTATCTATGTATCTATGTATTTATGTATCTATGTATCTATGTATCTTTCTATGTATCTATGTATCTATGTATCTATGTATCTATGTATCTATGTATCTATGTATCTATGTATCTATCTATCTATCTATCTATCTATCTATCTATCTATCTATCTATCTATGTATTTTGTGATAGTGGGGACCAGAAACAGGGTCTTTCATGTTTTAGACAAGCACTCTACTGCTCATACCTAAAGTCCCATTCTTTACTGTGTTGATCTTGAGTTTGATCCTAGCAGTGTTTGACATTAGCAATCATCCTTACATGTTTCTTTGCAGAATAGTTCACATGGTTTTAGGTGTCATTTTGTATTTCACTTGCATATCTCTTTCTAGAAAGCCATCCGTACTATTTATGGTTTTCAGAGGTTCTGTATTCTTATTAGTTTTAGCTTTTGTATACAAGTCAATATAAAAAATATGCACTCTTCTTTGATCCTGGTATCAGTTCAGCGATTTCAGTTTATATTGTAGTAATAAGCACTGCTCCACAATCTGAGTGGCTCATTTTAAATAAAAGTTGATATCTCACTCTCACTTCCTAATTATCACTAGAAGCCTGTATCTTAGTACTTTTCTTGAGTGTCAAAAGTCACAGATAGCTGATAAATAGTACTAAGGACCACCCTGAGCACTTGCTGTGTACCAACACTGCATTAGGGCCTGAGGGTATGGAAATAAACTGGTCAGATCCAGTCATGGCCCTCAAAGGGCCTGCTCCTCCTCATATTGGGAAAAAGAAGCGAGAGAAGCTTACAGACATTGAAAATTAACTAGAATTCTGATAAGAGCTTTGGAGGAGGTGTGCAGCATTCTATGGAGGTGCAACAGGGAAGCCAATGTAGTCTGAGAGGGAAAAGGAGCCCCACAACCACACCAGGGCATTGATGCTACTTATTGTGAGACTAGAAGGAGAAATGGCTTTCCTCTGGAGGGAGGTATGATCCCATTGTGCTCCCACTTGTGAGGATTTTGTTCCGAGCTGGAGAATCACACAATGGAGATTTGAGTTTTCACTCTTCCCTGCTTCCAACTGGACCTTGACTATATCCAGCACGGCTGCTGTCACTAGGAGCAGCCTGCTTTCTGAGGTAACCTTGTCAGGAGCATGTGTGATATGGCAGACTACAGGGTGATCCCAAGCTGAGAGACCTGAGCCTATGTGCTAGCTCTGCAGCCTAAGACAAGTCACTTCATCTCAGTCATTTTTACATTTTCTGAGCATGGGTGTTACTATAGAGTTTACACTGAAAGATTCACTTTAGAGGTAAGGACATTCTTGGAAGCATCTAATCCAGAGGTTTCAGGATACAGTCCCCTAAGAGACAAATGAAAGCCATAGATTGTCTCTGCCCCACAGCCATGTGTCAGTGTGCTTATTGACACAATGAAGACATAGATGAGATGGAATCTCATGGTCTTCAATTCTGCATCTGGGATATTGAGAAGCTAGGAGTTAGGGTCTTCTGCACTGTCTTGGCCACAGTTGCCATTCCCCTCACATTCTTACTCCAGGAATGCTTAGATGTACTGTGTTCCACTTATTACAGAGAAGTTCCCCTGATGGGTCCCCATTAACTCATCAATGGGTCCACAAACGCCTACAGGAAAGCATTGAATTCTAGCCAAATGTATTTGATCTTTCTATTACTGAGCCCTGGTAATTACCCCTCCCACCCACCTGGCCTCTAAAAGCTGCTAGAATCATCCTATTACTTTCAGGTGTTTTGCTATGAAGAAAATGAACAAAATTGCTGCTTTTTTATTCTGTAGGCTATTTCCCTGAAGTCGCTTGCTAGCCAAGCTAAGATCAAGACTGGGCCTAGGTGGAGGTCCTCATGGCTTTTGTGGTCATATGTGAACATTGCACTTCTTTTGTCATGGTGGATACAGAGCAACCCAATCCCTGGCTGAGGCTGGCATAGGAGCAAATGCAGCTGGCCATATTGGAAAGCTCTGAAGTTTTCATGTGGGCCTTTTCTGTCATGGGAAGAATGGTGCCAGTTCCACTCCAGGTTGCCCCACATATACCGCAGGCCAATGCACTCAACTTGATTCCACCAGACCACCCCTCCTTACTGTTCCTGTTGGACTCCTCATTTCACATCTTCATCCTCCTAGGAGATTCTGGGCAGGCACTCTTTGAAGTGATTCTCCCACTCTGTTTTATAACTGGACGACAAACTCTGCTGATTTTGTTGTTGGAGGCAGCTAAATTAGATAGAAATAGTCTAGGCAGTCAGACAGGGCCAAGGCACTAAAGGAGACAATATGGAAGACAAGGTGACTTTGCAACTTTGGAAGAGACAGACACTCCCTGCTGTGGGCCAGATCTCAAGACAAGAGTAAACAAATGTAGCCACATACTTCCCTAGGAATGGACATCAGCGATTGATATCCTAAATAGGTATCAATCACCTTGAAAGAGCCCAAATGAGTCATTAAACCAACCCCCAACAGGAGGAGACCCTGTCCTATATTCATACCCGCCTCCTCCTTGACTTGCTTCTCCATTCGGTACTGGATTTGATCAATTTTACCTGAGCAATGGTGCTTGTAATCTCATTGGTTGACCATAGCTTTATCCCACCTCATGCCCACCTAAGCGAGTTTTCATGTTCACCACCTTAGACCTGCCTCACATGGTTTTACTTTATGAAAGTCCCTGGAAGAGACAGATTCCAGGGGACTGCCCTCTCAGGGTCCCCCTCTTGGTCCTTTCTTAGATAGGAGCTTTCTTTCCCCTAATAAATCTCTTCTGCTCATAACCTCTGTTTGTTCCTAAAATTCATTCTTCGGTTTTAGAGAACATGAACTCATCCCAGGTATCTTTCAGGTCAGGAGATCAGTTTTCCCCTATATCATTTGGAGGTTCCCTGTATCATTCGGAAGTCATCCACCTGGGATCAGTTTTTTACCCTGTGTCACTATCTCCTAAATGTATTCCCATTTTTCCTCTGGTCTGCAAACCTACTTCCAATGTCTCGACTCTTCTCAGCTCTTACTGAAATCCTACTATCTTCATCACATTTTCTCATCACACTGTGGTCTCTCTAGACTGGCTTTTCCAAGGTGGAGATCTGTGTGGCCATTGTGTCTCTGCCCACTGTCATGCAGCTCGGGCATCTTCCTTGACTCTGGGGCACATACTGACCACCACTTATTCCCACCCTGGCTGTTGCAGCTCTTCCTCTCCCAACTCTTCCTAGCTCGTGGGATAAGACTAAGAAGTAGGTGGGTGGCAGTGGGGCTATGGAAACATACAGGATGATTTGTCACAGGTCTGCCCTTCTCTGCCCTCTCAGTCTATTTCCACAGATAGCTGGACCTTGCCTCCACATAAAGCTTCAGTGTAGGCAGAGAATTCCTCATTGGTGAAAGAGGCAGCCAGGATTCTTCCAGACAACACAGCTGTGCTTAGCAGGGGTGCAGCCAGGTTTAATTTCTAGATTATTTAATATGGTGGCTGCAATAATAACTTAGACCTGCAGCGAGGCCCTGAAAGCCTCAAGTTTTCTGTCTGGGATAAAATTTATCCCCAGTATTTAATCTAACCCTTCTAAACAAAGGACAGAGATGTAATGAATAGGGCAAGCCACAGAACATTGTTGTGAGGAAGGCCCAACTAAATGAGGAGAGAAGCCCCAGGTGAGCTTCTCCCTGTCGGACAGCCTGAGGTGACATCATAAAAATGACACAGCTCCGATTGCTTTGTAAAATCACCACAGCCAGATCTCAACTTATTGCTGTGGGTTTCAGAGTTGCTTGTTCCTTCAATGACTGTATGCATCTAGGTGAATTAAGTGGCAGAAAGCAAAGGAAGCTATAAAAACTGTTTCCATTCTTAGGCACATGACCTCTGCTTTGTTGCCAGGAAAAACTAACAGACCAGAGAGCTCAAATCCTGTCCACAGAAACTTTGAAGAGATAGCCGATGACCAGTGAGCTACAGAAAAGACACAAAAAGGACAATGAGGTGACTGAATGGATGCTCATTCCATGAAGACAGAAATAAATCCCTCCTGTTGGACTGCACATACTGGCCTCAAAGTCAATATGCTCAAGGTCAATGTCCACTTTTTTTTTTCTGCTCTTCTGGGCAATAGTTGCTCTCCAATCTGAGAATGATCACAACATCCACCCAGTAACATTAGATAGTTTTAACTCCTCAAACATCATCCCACCTGTTAACCATTCTGTCATTATATTGATTCTATCTTCTAAATCTCTCTAATATACCAACTTCTCCCTTATGCCACTACTACCACCCTAGATCAAGCCAACATTAGCTCTGTTCTAAACTATGGCCAGAGCCTCCCAAAGGCCCTTGGTGCTTCTACTCCATGCTCTCAACCCCAATCTCCTTTCAGCAGCCAGTGTGCATTTTCTGAAGTGCACATGTACCACTCTCTTGCCTAACATTCTCCAAGGCTTCCTCCAGGCCCTGATGTACTAAATCCTGACCATGACCTAAAAAACAGTCCTACACAAGCTTGTCTAAAACTACAGTCTAAGGAAAAATTCACATCCTAACATTTTGTGCATCAGTTTTGGGACAGGTAGAGTGGATGAAAGAAGTGAAGTAAGAAAGCAGGGAAAGCAAATGTTAGGTGGCAGATTATGGAGCTGGTCACAGTTTCAAAGGAAAGGAAGCCAGTGGCTCAGTCTCATCAGACACCTGCAGCCAGGTAAGATAGAACCACTTCGGTACAAAATAGTCCATCCTACCTCTTGTTGCTTGCTGCTGAAAGTTCACCTTGAAGCTATCAAGCTACATACACTTCCAGGCTGTCTGATCCACTCCCCAGGCATCAATAATGGAAGTGAGGCCTCATACTCGGCAAGGCACTTTATCTACATCTGGAAGTGACAAGAGGGACAAGGGTTTCTATTGAGTCCAGTGCCACTTCCACCACAAGGGATTGAATTCAACCCTCTCCCTGGGGGGAAGGCAGCTGAAGTGACTGGTAATGCTAGGTGACAAGGCAGTAACAGGGCACAGGGAGTTCTTCCTGGAGAAAATAGCCTGGAGTTGAAAAGGCAAGTGGTAATAAAACTAGGGTGACACACAAGTTGAATCCAAAATAGAGTCTGGTTGGGCCTGCCTTAACCGGTGGCATGCTGCTTACTTTCTGCACTTCAGCCACACTGAAATTCCATGAACTTCTAGTGATGCTATTCAAATAGTGATGTGGCTACTTAAATGTAAATTTAATTATAATAAATTGAAATTCAATAAAAGCTCTATTTTTTTTACCCCTGGCCAAGAAGTGACAGGGACTGGATTTATTCTCCCATCTGAGAGAACACAGCTGTTTTGAAGGCACCGAGCATCTGCCAACAAAGCAACCTCACAGAAATGAGCAATGGGCAATGGACAGTATGACTGTCCTGGGGAGTTGTCCTGGAAAAGTATTCAGGCTGTGACTCAAGGAGAAGAAACTCTGGCAGAGTGTGAAGGTATCGCTGAGTTGAGGAGGTAAAGGTGAGGGACTGGGAAGGCAAAGACAAGTCGGGTCCAGAGTGTACAATATTGGAGGGGAGAAAGATGCATAGAAGAAAGTCCCAGAGGTCTGCAGAGGGCCCTGTTCAAGTATCCAGCTTAGTTCTGATCAGTAGCAGGTACATGAGAGGAAAATACTTAAGGGGGTAAGAATAGTCTAAAAATATGAAAACAAAGGGCATGGCATGCACACCACCTGGGATCATACCTGTTCCCAGCAGCTGCTCCACATGCATTCATAATGCACCTGGCCCTGAGCAGAATATTCAGTAGTGTCTTGTTTCAAAGTAGGGAATTGGTAGTCTTAAATAATCAGTGCTCCACTCCCACCTACCAAAGCTCAGAAGCAACACCCAGAAGGATCAAACTTCTTTCAAATAACTTAGCTGCATCCCAGAACCAAACTCAAAAATGTTTTCAGGAAAACAAAACAGAACAAAAACAAACAAACAAACAAGC
>NW_004524645.1:4238881-4260576 GCF_000260255.1 Octodon degus | reverse complement strand
GAAAAGGAGACTGAGACATTTGTCAGTAACAGGAATAAGGATAAGGATAAGGATGATGTAAGATTTCTGCTGGAAATAATGTAAGTGAGAAGATGGCGAGTAACATTTCTAAGGTGTTAGAAATGTTGTTTTCAAAGGAAAAAAAAACCCCGCCAAAGTAAAATTACATAGCCAGGAGAAACAACAATAGAAAATGAAGTGATAGGAAAATCACTGGTGTAGGATCAGATGGGAGAAAATGATGGCTCTATGGAATAAAATGAGGGCTTTCCTAGATGTACACAAGGCGAAAGATATTACTGCATGCAAAGTTTCTCTTACAAGAAGATTCTTATCTCATGCATTAAATGATATAGTGTTACTAGGAGGTAGACTGTACTAAGTTAAAGATATTTACTATGAGCTGTCAAATAAGCACCAAAGTGTTATGGTTTGTGTATATTTGTTGCCTCAAAGTCTCATGCAATCATTGAGGTGCAGTTCTACAGTTTGTGATTAATTTGTTATCCAAGGCTGGTATTATGGGTCTGAGTACTGCTGGAATTATAAACTTGAGTACTGTTGAGGTTATGGGTGTGAGTGCTACACCCAGCCTAGGGCAGATAGTCTGAATGTAATATAAGAGAGACAGAGAGACAGACTTCCTCTCTGTGGTCATTGTTGCTGTTATTCCTCCCTTTTGCTCTTGCTGTTTTGCTGCCTTTTGCCACCATGAACTGCTGCCCTCTGCAATGTGCCTATCTGCCTTGGAGCCAGTTGAGTATAGACTGAAACCTCCAGTAACTATGAGCTAAATAAACCTTTCCTTCCTTCAGTTTGAGTGTTGGGTATTTGTCCCAGCAATGAGAGAAGAGTAACTGAGGCACAAAATAATGAAGAGTTATAGATGAGGGCCAGGGGGATGGTTCCCTGGAATAAGCTCTTCCCTGGCAAGCACAAGGACCTGAGTTCAATCCCCAGTTCCACAAAAAAAAAAGTTATAGATGACAAGTCAAAAATGTATAAAATGGAATAAAAAAATTGTATAGTCAGGGGCGGGGGGAGATAGCTCAGTAGAATGAGCGCTTGCCTGACAAGCACAAGAACCTGAGTTCAATCCCCGGTTCCGCCAAAAAAAAAAAAAAAAAAAAAAAAAAAAAAAACACCAGAGAGTAGCATTTTGGGGCCAGGGAGATGGCTCAATAGAATAAGTGCTTGCCTGGCAAGTGCAAGGGCCTGAGTTCAATCCCCGGTTCTACCAAAAAAAAAAAAAATTGTATAGTCAATCCAGAGGAGAGAAGAAAAAGAAATGGGAGATCAAAGAAGATGGAAGAATTAAAAATAAAAATGGCTGAGAATGTAGCTCACAGACCTGAGTGTGTCTGTAGTTGCATCTGCACCTTCTAGTCTATTTCATTAATCCTCAGGTCTATTTTTTGCCAATACCATGTTGATTTTATCATAGTAGCCTTGTAGTATAATTTCAAGTCAGGAATTGTAATGCCTCCTGACTTGTCTTTGTTGCCCAAGATTGCCTTTGCTAGTCTAGTTTTTTTCTGGTTCCAAATAAATTATAGGAATGATTTCTTTAGGACTGTGAGGTATGTTGGTGGTAGTCTGATAGGGCTTGCATTAAGTCTGTATAACAATTTTGGGAGTATGGCCATCTTCACAATGTTGGTTCTCTATCCAGGAGCAGGGCATATCTTTCCATTTTTTTGAAATCCTTGTGATCTCTTTTTTCAGAGTACTATAATTTTCCTTGTATAGTTCTTTTACCTACAATGTAATTTACATTGTATGGTTAGACTAATATCTGGACATTTCATTTTTTGGGTGTAATTGTGAAGGGTATTGTTTCTCTAATTTCTCAATCTGTTTGTTATCTGTGCAGCAGATTGCTATTGATTTTTGGGTATTGACTTTATAACTTGCTATGCTATTGAATTTTTTTTATTAATTTTAGGAGCTTCTTAGTGGAGTATTTTGGGTCTTTCAAGTAGATTATCATGTCATCTGCAGATAATGATAGTTTAACTTCTTCTTTACCTATTCTTATTCTTTTTATTTCTCTCTATTCTCTAGTGGCTCTAGCTCATGATTCCAGAACTATATTGAATAGGAGTGGTGATAGAGGACATCCTTATCTTGTACCAGATCTGAGAGAAAAGATTTCAGTTTTCCCCCACTTAGAATTATGTTGGCTGTTGGGTTGTCATAGATAGCTTTTATCAGATTGAGGTAGAGACTATCCATTCCAATGTTCTGTAGGGATTTCATCATTAATGAGTGTTGGACTTTGTCAAAAGCCTTTTCTGCATCAATTGAGATGATTATGTGGTTTTTGGTTTTGGATCCATTTATGCAGTGTATTACATTTATAGATTTGCATATGTTGAACCATCCTTGCATCCTTGGCATGAATCCTATCTGTTCATGGTGTATAATACTCTGAATGATTTGCTGTATTCTATTTGCTAGGATTTTATTGAGGATTTTTGTGTCAACATCCATGAGGGAGATTTGTCTGTTATTCTCTTTTTGGTTGAATCTTTCTCTGGTTTTAGTATCAGTATAATACTTGACTCCACAAATGATTTTGGGAGTATTGCTCCATTTTCAATTTCATTGAAGAGTTTGAGGAGTATTGGGATTATATATTCTGTAAGTTTCTTGTAGAATTCAGCTGTGAATCCATCAAGACCTGGGCCTTTCTTTGTTGGTAAGTTTTTTTTGTTTTTTTTTTTTACATTTTCAATTTCATTGGCTGATATTGGGTTATTCAGTATTTTTGTATTTTCTTGATTTAGTTCTTGTAATTTGTACCTATCTAGAAATGTGTCCATTTCTTCTGTGTCTTCAATTATCTGAGAGTAAAGATTTTCAAAGCTGCTACTGATGACTTTCTGAATTTCCACAGAATCTGTAGTAATTTTGCCTTTTTCATTGTTTATTGTTTGAATGAGTTTTTTCTTTCCTCTTTTTAACGAGGTTAGCTAGGAGTTTATCAGTTTTAAGCTTTCAAAAAACCAGCTTTTGATTCATTAATTCTTTGTATTGTTTTCTTAGTCTCAATTGCATTGATTTCTGCTCTGATTTTATGATTTCCTCCCACCTTTGGGCTTTGGGCTTGGTTTGTTCTTCTGTTTCTGGAAGCTTGAGGTGCAGCATTAGAGTATTTATTTGTTCCCATTCTGTTTTCCTAATGTATGAGTTCACAGCTATAAATTTACCTCTAAAAACTGCTTTCAATGCATCCCACAAATTCCAATAAATTGTGCTTGAATTTTCTTTGAATTCTAGGCATTGTTTCATTTCTTGTTTAATTTTATTTTTAACCCATTAGTTATTTAGGAGGGTGTTATATAATTTCCATGTGTTTATGGGGTTTTTGTGGACTTTTTGTCATTTATTTCCAGTTTCATTGCACTGTGGTCAGATAATGTGCATGGGATAATTTCTGTTTTGTTATATATACTTAAGTATGACCTATGGACCACTATGTGGTCTATTTTAGAAAACATCCCATATGTCGCTGAAAAGAATGTGTGTTCAGATGTGGTTGCTTGGAACATTACGTGTATGTCCACTAAGTCCATTTGTTCAAAGGTTTAGTTCAGTTCTGTTACCTCTTTGCTAAGTTTTTGATGTTTGACCTATCTTTTTGAGATAAGGGGTCTTAAGGTTTCCTGTTAAGATTGTGATATTGGTTGTTAGATTTTTCATGTCCTTTAAAATTTGTCTCATTTAGTTGGGTACCCCCATATTTGGTGCATACATATTTATGAGTTATCTCCTCTTGAATTTTTCCCCTATGCAGTATATAGTGACCTTCTTTATCTTGTTTTACCATTCTTGGTTTGAAGTTCTAATTGTCTGCAAATAGGATTGTTATCCTTGCTTTTTTGTGAGGTCCTGGAGCATGTAGTATTGTTTTCCATCCTTTGACTTCCAGTCTATGAATTTCTTTATAGATCAAATGTGTTTGTTGTATACAGCATATTGTTGGATTTATTAATCCACTTTGCCAGTCTATTTTTTAATTGGTGAATTGAGTCCATTTGCATTGATGATTATAATTGATACGTATTGACTTAGGTGTGTCATGTTATTTTCCTATTTTTGGCTTCCTACATTTATTCTGTGTTTAATAGTTATTCTGATGGGTTTTCCTTTGAATGTGATCTGTTTCTTTTCTCTAGTGACTTTTAGTATATTGTTCTTTTGCTGGATTTCTGGGATCTTAACTGTTATATATCTGGGTGCAGTTTTAATTGAGTTGATATTATTTGTTGTTCTACATGCCTCAGTTACCTGAATGTTAGATTGTTTCCCCATATTTGAGAAGGTTTCTGCTGTTACTTCTGCCCATATTCTTTTTTGTTTTTTATGTTGCCTCCTTTTCTCTCACTGATGCCTCTTCATCTTATGACTATCTTTGCGTCATCTTGCAGATGTTGAATTATTATTTCTTGAATACTAGTTGTTTTTAAGAGAACTTTCCTGAAAACAGGAGAATCACTATGAGTCTGATCTGTGTAGTGAGAACCTGTAGACCTCATACTAAAATCCATTAAAAAAAGAGAGAGATCTTTCCTTACATTTTAACTAGATGCAATGGTGTCCTCAAGGTCTGAAAGTCTATCTTTACTTTCATTCCAATGGTTTTGCCAACTTGTGATTGAGTTTTTAATTTCTTATATATCTCTTTGAATCTGCTTCATGCATTCTATTTCTTTCCTATATTGCTCACTAAGTTTCCACTATTTTTCTCTTCTCCAATATTTTTATCAGTGTCTTCTTTTTTTATTAATCTTATTGAGAAACAAATAGCAATGAGACAGTTTCCAAACAGGTTAGTGGGATAGTTACAATAATTAATACATTGCGTATTGTTGTCTTTGTAATAGTTATTCATAGTACAAGATGCAGACATGATGTGCTTTCCAAACATTATTAGTATAAATCTTTCTTCTCACTGAATTTAGAGAAAGTAGCTGTATATCCATCTTAATTATTTTGTATATACTTCTTTAGAAATTCTTAGTAGTTCTTTCATTGTAGTTATCAATTCATTTTTTTACCTGTGTGATTTTCTTTTATTTTTTTTAGAATTCACTTTGGATTTATTTCCTCTTCAAATACACATGAAAATATTAAAATTGGAAGGGGAAAACCAGTGTCATGATGTGTTCGTGGGCTTACATTTATTAATGGAAACAATACAGCCTCACAACAGTTAGTAATCTCTGTGATCTATGTAGCTTGTCCTTGGAGTCCATTGTTTTCCTTAACATAATTTACCATAAGACTTCTGGTAAAAAATGAAATAAAGAAAGCTTAAGCTATATACTTCTAAGGGAAATACTTATAAAATTTATTTTGTAAAATATGCATCTGGGATAAAGAAAATTCAAATTTCTCTGCACTCAGTACAGTGCAGCTTTACTCATAAGACGTATATCAGCTAAAGGTGGATAACAAAATCTTATAAATGTAGAAATCAGACACATCCACTCTGCAGTATAGTTATCTCTGCTTTACCCTGTCACTTAGACTTTCTTTCTCACCCTTAACTTTTCTCTTGTTATCTGAAGAATTCCTGGGAGCTTACCTTCAGGAATTATGCTTGCACACCAAGCTGGCATCCCTGATCCAAGTCCATCTCATATACTTCCTAGACTCTACTGGGTGTAAATCAGTGGATTTGGAAATGGATAGTGGGTATCTGTTGCATTCACAGTCAGAGTATCAGCACAGCAAAGTCTTGGTCAGTATGCATACAGACTGTGCACCTTTCACCTATTACTGGGCTTCCTCTTGTCCACTAGCTTCAGCATTTCCTCTCTTCTCCTCAGGGCTCAGGAATCTCATGAGTTTGACTTCAGATTTGACCAGTGCTGGGCTGTCCTCAAACATTCATCTTTAAGGCTCAGGGGTCATGATAGAAGTTTACAGTGATATCTTGCAAAAGCTTGTAGTCTTTTAGACTGTGCAAGGTTCCTAAATATCTGTTGAATATCTATATTTTTTATTTTGTTTCTTTTTCCTACAATATTATTGAGAAACAAATAGCAATGAGACAGTTTCAGTTCAAATAGATAGGACATTTTCAATATTTAACACATTGCATACTGTCTTCCTAGTGGTTATTTGTTGTACAAGATGCAGACATGATAACCTATTTACAAACACTATTAGAACAAATCCCTCTATTCATTGAATTAAGAGATTGTAGCTATAAATCTATCTTAAACATTTTGAATACACAGATAGAAAATGGACATTCATCTATATCCCCTTTTTTGTTTAGTTCCATCATTTAAATATTATAGGTGTGTAAACTCAGCAAAATATTCCAAAAGAGTCCAATAGTCCATAATATTATTGGGTCTTCCACTTGACTGGCAATGTCAGAAGATGTTGACCTGAGTCCCCTACAGCTCAACATAACAAAATGACTTTACTTCTTATACTTCATTTTTATACTTTTCTGCTGGATGATTAAGACCAAGATAAAGCAAGACCTATGTAACAAGAACTGTAGCTTTTGGATCTGATAAGGTCAGTCAAATCCCCTCAGGATTTATCCTGAGATCCTGTACCTCAGATTGTAGATCCTTTGTCAGTGTCAGCCATGTGGATGCATCACAGCCATTGCTTGGCCAATTTGCTCTCTGTGACAGCCTGAGAGAATGTTTTCTCTCCATGTGACTCTCCTTAGGCACACTCTACATCATCGATCACTTTCCTCTTTAGCCCCATAATCTCCTTGATCAGAAAATTTGGAACACAACTGAATTACATGATGTTACAATACAAGCGCTCATATGTCTTGAGTGTTAATTGATCTTGGAATGGTAGGGCCAAATTTTGGCTTTCCTTGCTGCCCTCCTTTTTCTCTAATTTTGGTCTGCAAACTTAGGTTGTTAACCCTCCAGAAGAGAAGCTTATTGTTATTACCATATAACCTAGGCTGTTGAGCTTAACCTCACTATTTATCTGAATATCAAATATCTTAGGCATAATATGGAACAGGTATTTTTCATCAAGTATTGATATGTTAAACTTTAAGTCCCTCCAGAATATGACAAAAAATTTTAAAAATTAAAATATAATTTAAAAATAGGAATAAGCAATTATATATGTTTATATATAAGTCCAGAAATCTAGTCATGTACAACATTGTTGCAGGACAGTCCTGCAACACTCCTTTTCCTGTCTCCTGCCTTCATTCACCACCTCCTTCCTTTTTAAACAATCATCTACCCGAGAGACAGCATAGCAGCAACTGGCATGTCATGACAAGCAGCATGTATTCAGAAGACCAGAATGACAGGCACTCCAAGCATGAACCTACTATTGCAAATTGCCATCTTCAGTGTAGTTGCTTAGTTCATAGGTGTGAGTATATATAGTTAGTCAGGGTGAGAATCCTTCCAATTAACTGCTAGATTCGAAAATCTTCTGAAGATTCTCAGGATCATTGCCTTATCCATCTTGTACATATAACTGTATGGCTTGCCTACGTCATCTTTCCTAGCTCTTCTACTTGCTCTCTCTTCATTGTCTAGTCCTCAAGTTCCTGCTTTCCTTTTAATTGTATTATACCTTTCTATTTGTATTTCTTCTTTTAAGTTCTTATACTAGGGAAACTATAGGATATTTGCACATGTGTATCTGGTTTATTTCACTTATGAGTATATCTTCAAGTGGCATCCACTTCAATATAAAGGCTTTAAGTTTATCATTCTTTATAGCTGAGCAATATACCTGTGAGATTTTCTCTGAGATGATTTCCTCCATACTCTTCTGTGGTTGTTTCTTTTCTTCAATTTCTATTATTTCATAGATTTCAGGTGTATGGCTTCTAATTTCTTCTATACTGATGTCTCCTGCATTAGTTCTGGATGGACTCAGGGCCTGAGAATGCATTTTCCTCCTTCTTTTTGTCATTTTCTGTTTCATAAATAACTCTGTATTTTAATTTTTGTTCTAATGTTTTGTGAACTTTTGATGATAGGTAGCTATATCAGTGGAGTCTGACCCTCTTTGTGATGAGTCTGTTTTTTTGGTATCTCTCCTATCTCACAGATTCTTGTTTTGTGTGTATCCCAAGATTTTGTCCTCTCTATTGATTGAGAGTGAGATATTTGTTTTTGTTTGGCACTGTCCTCTGCCCTCCAGTGTAGGACTTTGTGAAGTTGTTACCCAAGTGCCTCCCAATATTAATACCCAAGAGAAAACATGTCATTAAAACAATATGGTTTCCTATTTACAGTAGAACAATTGGCATTACTAATAATAGCTAGTGAAATTTAGAAATTGACAAACTTTTGTAATTAATGGGTTTGTACTTTAGACCACAGGAGCCAACATTACAGGTTTATAAGCAAGCAGATTTTAATTGGGAATTTGTATTTAAATTAGTTCCCCTGAGTTCTGTGTGGGCACCTTCCCTTTATACACCTAGAGTCTTCCAGGCAGACTAGCTCACCCCAGTTACCTGCTGCCACATCTGTGTCTGGAGAATTCTCCTGTAGTTGTGGCCTTGTTCTGGGCTCAGCTGGTCCCAGCAGTATGGAATGGGCTGGCTGTGCCCAAAGCTTCCGGTCCCAAAGCTCCTTCCTGGTAGGCCTACAGGGGTGGAATGGGATGGGCTGGCTACACCTGGTGGCTTCTGGTCACACTGCTCCTTCTCATTAGGCCCACAGAGGTGGAATGGTGACTTTAGGTAATGTGGCGCCCTCCTGTTAGGCTCACTGAGGTGAAATCATGAGTAGAAGATTTATTGGGGGCAACAAGCAGACTGGCTGTCTAGCCAACCAAGACAGTAGTGAAAAAAAAAGCACAGGGCTTTCCACGGGTGAGAAGGGTGTTTGTGAGCTGCAACAGCTGAGGGACAGCTAATCTTGGCAGGGGTACCTGCTCTGAGGGGGACCCTCAATGTTAACAAAGGTGAATTTCTGTGGTTGCTTGCCCAGGTCAAAGTCATTCAGACTTGTTCTACAGTTTTGGGGTTGACTTTTTGTGGGGCCAAGGGGAAGACAGTTTGGAGGCAGGGGTGCTGGGAAACTTTGAATCCTGACCTATCACTTTCCTGATGGGAACTCAGCTTTCCTCATTGCTGGAGGAGCTCAGGAGCTCACTGTTGCTGAAGATGGCTGTGGTACTTTTCGGGAGAGCATTCATGTTTTCCTTGAGCATTGCTTTCTGCTCCAGTTCAGATCCCGCAGCCTGCTAGCACAGATCCTTCATCACTCTGGCATAGATTTTCTAGATTCCATCACTGAGCTTTGGATCTTTCTAGCACAGGTCCATGAACTGGATCAGCATGAGACTTTGTTGTGGGCGTTAGGCCTCCAGTTGGACTTGTGGCAGGCATTCTTATGAGCTGTATGTTTTCATCTGGACTCACACATGATATTAGGATCCAGGCCCTCAACTGGAGTCTTTAGTATTTAGTGTGTGGAGAGATTTCCAGCACTTTTATATGATTTGTGGGTGATTCCTTATAAACTACTATTATAAAATATGTCCTGTGTTATATTGTTTGCCTTGCAAAACCCCAGACCATGACACTGAGCCTGGAGGTGCAGGCTTGAGCTTTCACTCCTCAGTGTAATGGTGCAGAACCCAAATCTTGTGTGCCCCCTTTTGGTTTCTTTAGCAGGGGATTGGTCACAGACCTGCCCCTCCTGTGTTTTGGGGCTGAAGTATCATGAGGATTCAGTGAATTACACAATGTAAGGTACTGAACCCTGAAGACTATGTGGCTAGCCTTACTGCTCTGGCTTCTAAGGGCCCACCTTGTACACAATGCTCAGGCCAGTTCTGGTCCCCACCCCAGAGGATAGTTCAATTCAATCATTTTAAAATGTATAGTAAGGGTGTCCTGAGGCTTTGTTGTTGTTATTTGAAATTATAAATTACTTGATGAATAAAATTGCATGCATTTAAGAGGAACAATGCAACTTGGCATACATATACATGGTAACACCACAGTCAAGTTAACATATCCATCACTGCTTATAGTTACCAGTTGTGTGAAGATGCTTAAAATCTTTCTTAGTAATTTCAAGAACACATACAGAACATCATTATTAACTATAATTACTATGTTGTACATTATACCTCCAGAACTTACTCAGGTTGTAACTGAAAGTTTGTACTCTTTGACCAACTTCTACTTTCTTTTACCACCTAGTTTCTAGCAAACACTTCTATTCTCTATTTTCATGAGTTTGACATTTGTAGATTAAACATTTAAGTCTTTAGTGTTTGGCTTACTTAACTTAGCATAATGTCCTATAAGTTCATTCATGCTGTAGCAAATGGCAGGATTTCAACTTCTAGGTATTTTTTTTGAAGAAGCTACTCATTCATTCATTCCCATAATCACCATAGCAATTCCATTCCTTCCAACAGTACAGAATCTTTCCCTTTTCTCCATACCTTCATCAACACTTATTTCTTGTCTTCTTGATAATAGCCATCTTGAGAGTCATGAGGTGACATCACACTGTGGCTCTGATTTTCATTTGTCTGAAGATTAATGATGCTAAGAATGTCTAACATGCCTGCTGTCATTTTACCCTACAAAATTTTAACCTGATACATATTACTGCAAATGTGTACAAAAAGGGAAGGGTAAAGAGATGGGTGAAGGGGGAGGGAGGAAGGGAAGGAAAGAAGAAATTTAAATGTGTTATGTACCTATACCAAATTCCCACAAGGAATGTAAACATGCACTATACACATGTATGAATAAAATAAAAGTTTTGAAAAAAACTTAAAAAATAAGTCTTCATCTTTAAAAATGTAAAAATTGTTCTTTTAGTGGAATAATGTGATGTTTCAATGCATATATACATTGTGTAAATGTTTTTTCTTTCTGAGACAGGGTCTCCCAGTGCAGTTCAGGCTGGCCTTGAGATAATTTTGTAGTCTACACTGGTCTTGAACTCACAAAGACCCTGCTGCCTCAGCCTTTTCAGTGCTGGGATTATAGGTATGCACCATTGTGCACATATCTACATTGCATAATATTTATATCAGGTATCTCAGTTACTCTTCTCTCATTGCTGGGACAAACACTCAACACTCAAAATGAAGGAAGGAAAGGTCTATTTAAGTCGCAGTTACTGGAGGTTTCAGTCTGTACTCAGCTGGCTCCAAGGCAGAGTGGTACATGACAGAAAGCAAGCTTTCATGATGGCAGTGGAGATCAGATTACAAAGGGAGAGGTAGCAGCTCAGGCAGCTAGCTAGCCTCTCTTCCCTCCTTACATTGTAATGCAGATTACCTGTCCCAGGGCAGGTGCAGCACCCACACCCACAATAATCTAGCACAGACTCCAGAAGCTGCCCCATGACTACATGAAGCTTTGGGGGGACAACTAGACACAAACCATAACACCAGGTTAAGCATATCTCCTCAAACAGTTATCATTTCTTTATGGAGAAAACATTAAAAACATTCTTTCCTGTAGCTTTTTGAATTATGCAGAATGTCATTGTTGACTGTGCTTGCCCTGTTGTGTAGCAGCACACCAGAGGTTCTTACTCCCATCTCACTGGAGCTCAGCAATCCGTGATGAAATGCCTGCCCTGTTCAGCCTCTGCTAGCCCCACCGCTCTACCCATAACTTCTTCAAGATCAACTTTTTCCAATTCTGCATCTGGGTAAGATCAAGCAGTACTTGTCTTCTGCAGCCTAGTTTATTTCACATAAAATAATGCTCTCAAGTTCCATCCATGTTCAAATGATTTCATCCCTTTTGTGGATGAATAGTCAGTTTTCCATTGTTGTAATGGTTTGCCAACTGGTAGTCAACTTCTTAGTTATACCTAGATAAACTGAGCCAGTGTGGTGCTGGGTGTGGGAGGCCCACCTGAGGATTTTAGCCAGCAGCATAAGAGGCAGAACTGGAGAAGCTGTTTGAAAAGCTGTTAGGAAAGCTATTTGGAGAAGTTGCTGTGGAGCTGTTGGAAGCTGCTGGTTCTCTTGGACTATTCTGCTGGAGGGCCTTGTCATGCTGGTCAAACTTCCCTGTTTTTGTTGGAGGAAGAGCTCAGAACCTCATTGTCACTGAGAATGGCTGTGGTTCATTTTGGGGGAGCTCTGGTCCTCATGTTGAGCATCACTTCCTGGATCTAGAAAGGAAGATGGTACCCTGCTCAGCCTCCTGGAGAAGCTTGTCTTGTTGGGAACTCAGCTTTCCTCATCTTCAGAGGAGCCCAGAACCTCACTGCTGCTGAGGGTGGCTGTGCTACTTTTTCAGGGAGCTCTGATTCTTACCTTGCGTGTTGGTTCCTGGCTCCAATTCAGACGCCTCAGCCTGCTGGTACAGATCCTTCATCATACTGGAATAGACTTCTAGCTTCTACCACTGACCTTTGGGCCTTTACAGCACCGATCCAGGAAGTGGGCTTGTTGTGGGCTCTAGGCCTCTAGTTGAACTTGTGGGGGGCATTGTTATGAACTCTAGGTTTTCAGCTGGATTCATGCAGGATATTATTGTGAGATCCAAGCCCTCAGCTACAGTCTTTGGTGTTTAATGTGTGGACAGATTTCCAGAAAGATTTGCAGTAACAGTGTTTGGACAAGATATTATGTCTGCATCTTGTGCTATGAAAAACTATGAAGACAACAATATGCAATGCATTAATTATTGTAACTGTCCTACTAAACTCTTTTGAAGCTATCCCATTGTTATTTGTTTCTCAATAAAACTAATAAAAAATGAAATAATCTCATAACATGTGTCCTGTGTTTTATTGTTTCCCTTGCAGAACCCCCAAACCATGACAACTGTGTATATCTAACATTTTCTTTTTCACCCAATATCCAAGAACACTTAAATTAATTTCATTTTTTGGCTGTTGGGAATAACGCTGTACCAAACCTGGGGATGCAGGAGTTTCTTTGATGTTATTTCGTTTCCTTTGCATATACACCCAGGAATGGGATTGCTGGATCATATGATAGGACTAGTTTTACCTTCATACCAAGAGTATGATAATAGTGGTTTTAATTTGCATTCTCCCCAACAGTGTGCAAGAGGTATTTATTCTCCGCATCCTTGCTAGCATTTTTGCTTTGTATAATAGCCATCCTGATTGGACTTAGATGATATCTCACTGTTGTATTGATTTGCATTTCTCTGATAATTACTGATGAAGAGCATTTCTGTATTTTCATCTTTTGAAAAATACTATTAGTGTCCTTTTCCCCAATTTTTAATTGGGGAATTTGTCTAGATTTTGTTATTGTTTTCTTGTGGTTTTTATCTTGCTACTCAATTGTGACAGTTGCTTATATAGTGTGGATATTAACCCCTTACCAGTTATGTAGTTTCTGGCCCGATGCTCTGGTCTGTGCACAGTAAAGAGGACAAAAGAGTGAGGACAGTCACAATGGTGGTGTGAGATGTGTCTGATTCCTGCTGGGGTGGGAGCTCAGGTGCCACTGGCTTAGGGAAATCACCACTGAGTCCATGAGCTCTGAGAGTCAGACTGCAATCTACGCAAATGAATACAGCCACCTTGGAAGAGTTTCCAAGTCGGGTAATGTATCATGTGGGCTCCAAATCATTCATGAGCATAGTGTCAGCTCTCTTTATAGAGGTAGTGAAACGATCATGAACAGGAATATCCAAGTGCAGCAGCCAGTGGGTAGAGGCCACATTAAATATGCCCACTTGAAGTTCAAGGATTAATGAGATCTAACAAATGTGCATTGCCTAATGCTACCATAAAATAAAAATGCAGAGTATCCCTAGCATTTTAGAAAGCTCTCATCTGCAATTGTGGAATAAATCTTACCCACTCTGACCCCTGGCAACTGCTATGGCATATATCTAGGTGTCCTTCAAAGTCTTGCAAGCTCATAGCTGAGGCTTCCCTGAGGTGCCTGGATCATGGATGCATGATTCTCATCAGTATATTAGTCTATTGATGTGTCCATAGCTAAATGTGATGTTAGGAGATGAAGTACGGTTGAAGCAGGTGGGGTACTGGGGATGTGGCCTGGAAAGATTTGCACTCTCCCTCTTCATTGGATCTCTTTCTGCTTCCATGCCATGAACTTTGTTCTTTGCAGTGTCCCTCTGCCATGCTGACTTGCCTTGAAGCCACTGGACTATGGACTGATACCTCTCATACTGTGAGCCTCAATACATCTCTCCTTCTGTCATGTGTGGGAGTTGGTGATTTTCTCATAGCAATGAGAGAAATAGCTAAGACAACAGCCATCTATCTATTTTCTTGAACTATGATTAAGGTTTTTCTAGAATTTCCTGCGAGTGGAATTGCAGAGTAAGAATGCTTTCATGTTTGGCTTCTTCCACTCAATATATTGTTGATTGGTGAAATTGTTGCTAATGCCAGTAGTTTATTCTTTATATTTTTGAATATTGCCCATATTCTAGATTTGCCCCAAATTGTTGATAGGTATATGAGGTAATAGGCAGTTAGTTCACCTCTAATTTTGGTATTATAACTAATATCTCTGTGAACATACACAAACAAGTTTTTGTGTAAATGTGTGTTTTCATCTTTCCTGAGTCAATTCTTAGAATTGAAATTGCTGGCTGACATAATGTACAATTGTCTTATTTTAGAAAATCTATTAGTGTATTGCTGGACATGAGTGTTGTTTCTAGGATTTGACTTTTGTGAATAAAATTGTCACAAAAACCTATATGGATACACATTTTGGTTTCTCTTTGATAAACATCTACAAGTAAAAATACTGTTTGGTATGGTAAATGCATACCAAACATGGTAAAACGACAATTTACTTTTGAAAGTGCCTGTGACATCTATGTTTTTACTGCCATGTATTCTGTTTTGTTCATAATCTCAACAAGATTTTTTGTTGTGTTGGTACTGTATTATTTGAAAAGTATCCATTCTGTTATGTGTACAGTGGTGTCTGTTTTTCTCCATAATTGTATTGACAGACAAATAGCAATGAGACAGTTTCAAATCAATTTGGTAGGACAGTTTCAATAATTAACACTCTGTATACTGTCTCATAGTGTTTCTAATTTGCTTTTCCCTAGGTGGTCTTTATTTCTATCTCATAAAATGCATGTATACATACCAACAGCCAGTATCATACTAAATAGAACAAACTAAACACTTTTACTTTAAAATCAGGAGCAAAACAAGGATGCCCATTCTCACTACTCTTTTTTTAATGTATTTGGCACAGGGTCGCACTGTGCAGCTTCTAATCATAGTGATCCTCCTGTTTTCAGCCTCCACAGTGCTGAGACTACAGGTGTGTACCACCATGCCCAGTCTCAGTGGTCAACTCAGCATGCCCCGGGGCCAGGGCCTGCATGGCATGTGATGCCAGGGATTGAACCCCAGGCCCCGTGCTTGCCTCAGCAGGAGCTTAGTTCACTGAGCTATCATTTTTGTTTTTTCAGAACAGGGGATTGAATTCAGACCCTTGCACTTGCCAGGGAAGCGCTTATTCCACTGAGCCATCTCCCCAGCCCCATTGAGCTATCTTGCAGGCCCCATTCTCACTACTCTTATTGAACATAATTCTGAAAACTTTAGCCTAAGCAATTAGAAAAGAGAAAGAAATAAAAGAAGTAATGATGGGAAAGAAAGAATTTAAATTATCATTGTTTGTGGATGACATGATACTCTACATAGAACACACCAAAAACTCCAACAAAAGACTTCTAGGTTTAATAATCAGATTCAGCAGCATAGCTGGATACAAAGTCAGCATTCAAAAACTAATAGCTTTCCTGTACATGAATTTCAAACTCACTGAAACAGAAATTGGGGGAAAAAACTTTCATAATGGCATCCAAAAATGAAATATCTAGGAATCAGTTGAGTGAAGGAAGTAAATAATCTCTATATTGAAAACTATAGCTCTTAAAAAAAAGGAGATTGAAGAGTATATCAGAAAATGTACAGAGGGGCAAAATGAACTTACTTTTATACAAGAGTAAGTGTCTTGTTCCAGCAGGATCAGAACCCAGGAATTCTGGTTTCTATAGAGGCTTCATAGCCACAGTACCATAAGTCTATGAAAGGACTCTTGTAGCTCCTAAGACTCTCAATTTTGTGAATGATGTCTTTGTTTTTTAGCAAGCAAGTTAGACAACAGTCAAATGAATGCTAGCTTTGCTTTTGGTGAATTGTGAATAAATCTATAAATTAAAAAAAGAGTATATCAGAAAATGGAAATATATCACTTACTCTTGGGTAGAAAGAACCCATACAGTGAAAATGACCATACTTCCAAAACTGTTATATAGATTTAATGCAATTCTAGTGAAAATTTGAATAGCATGTCTCACATAATTACATAAAACAATCCTAGAATTTATTTGGAACCTAAAGAGACCTGGAATAGCAAAGGCAGTTCTGGGCAACAAAGGCAAGTCAGGGAGCATTACAATCCCAACTTAAAGTTATACTACAAAGCTACTGTAATAAAAAAGCATGGTATTGGCAAAAAATAAAACAGACCCAAGAATCAATGAAACAGATTAGAAGATGCCGAAACAACTCAAGACATACTTAGCCACCTTATCTTTGACAAAGGAGCCAAACTCATTCCCTGGAAGAAAGATAGCCTCTTTATTGAATGGTTCTGGAAAACTTGGTTTTGCATATGCTGAAGATTAAAATTAGTCCCATATCTTTCACAATGCATCAAACTAAAGTCTAAATGGATCAAAAATCTAAATATTAAAATAGAAACATTAAATCTGCTGCAGGTTATACTAGGTAGAACTCTTGAAGACTTTGGTGCAGGCAAAGACTTCATAGTATAACCACAATAGCACAGGAACTATGCAAAAGAACCAAGAACTCTGAACTAATTTAAAAGCTTTTGCACCACTAGAGAAATCACCAACAGAATTAAGAGATCGACCACAGTGTGGGAAAAGTGTTTTCCAGCTATGTTCCTCAGGCAAAAGATTACTATTGAGAACATATAAAGAACCAAAAATTATCAGACCCCCAAATTTAAAACCCAACCCCAAACTGGGTGTCTGAATACACACCTCTCAGATAAAGGAATACAACAGCAAATAAATGTGAAAAAATGTCCAACATCACTGGTTATTCAAGAGACGCAAATTACAACAATGAGATTCCATCTTACCTTGGAAAGAATGGCTATCATAAAGACTCAACCAACAACAAAATCCTGGCAGGGATAGTGGGGAAAGGAGCCATTTCCATTGTTGTTGGAAGTATAGCCTGGAACTACCACTGGAAATTAGTATGGTGATTCCTCAGAAAACTAAGTATAGAAGCTCTGTTTGACCTAGCCATTCCCTCCTCAGTATCGTTCCAAAAGAATTATAAAGCATCATACCACCATAATATACACACGTGCATGTTTATAGCAGCACAGTTTATAATAGCTAAATCTTGGAAACAAACCAAGTGCTCATCAAGGGATCCATGGATAAAGAAGATGTGTTTTATTTTTACATGGTGGGGTACTTTTGTGCCATAAAGCAAGTTAAACTCAAAATATTTTGAGAAAATTGATGCACTTTGAGTCCATACTCTTAAGTGAAATAAATCTGACCCACATGTGTAAATACCACATTTTTCCTCTGGCGTAAGTAACCAAAAGTGTAAGTAAGGATCAAAACACATAGCACATATTGTGAAATAGGAAGAATATGTTCAAATGGGGAGAGGAACAAGGGATGGGTGAGGGGAAAAGAAGGAAGGGAAAAGTCAAAAAATGAAAAAAGAAGGAAAACTGGAAACAAAGCTTTTGTAAGTAAGGAGGGGAAGAGGGATTGAAGGGAGTGAGGGGAATGGGAAAAAAGATAAAGCAAGATATATCGTGTGCAAATTCCTGTGATGAATGTTATTATGTATATCTAAAATGTACCAAAGGGGCCAGGGAGATAGCTCAGCAGCTTAAGCACCTGCCTGGTGAATGTAACATCCTGAGTTTGATCCTTGGTACCCCAAAAGTAAATAAGTAAGTAAACAAATGAAATGTACCAAATAAAAAGTAAATTAAAATAAATTAAAAAATTCTGCTCTTTAAAACGTATTGCTCAGAAAATGTAGACAACACACAGTATTGAGGTATACAGTCACAAAACATATTTGATGTAGGCCTTGTATTGAGCACTTATAAAGAAATCTTGCAATTCAGTAACACTAAAAAAACCTTCAATTATAAATGGGCAAAAGATTTGCATAGCCCATTTCATAAAGAAAGATATGTAAACAATCTGTAAGTACTTGGAAATATGCCCATTGTTATTAGTTATTAAGAAAACGCAAGTTAGCTTGCTTCCCCTCCAAACCCGGGTTTAATATCCTTCTGTTTTTTTCTCTTTTCTCTTCTTAAAGTAGAAATTTAAACCATTGGCTTTAAACTATGCTTGGGCTGGAGACATAACTCAGCTGTCTAAGCACCTACCTGGCAAGAGCAAGGACTAGCATTTGATCTCTGGTACTGCATGCCCACTGAGCTGGCCACCAAAACTGGGCATGGTGGGGTATGCCTGTAATTCCAACACTGGGGGGCTGACACAGGAGGGTCACTACAAGTCTGAGCTCCATAAGCAGATCCTGTACCAAACCAATAAATAAAAAAATTTAAAAAAACTTATTCTTCTTTGCAAAATTTATATATCTCCTTATATAAGTACTATCCACATCTCAGTTTTTGTTATACTATATTTTTATTTTAATTTAACCTAAGTATTTGCTATATGCTTTTTCATAGTGCTAGGATTGCTTTGAAATTGTTTAATTTCCAAATATTTAAGGATATTCAAGGTTTCTTTGTTTTTAGTTTAATTCCTTTGCATTCAGAAAAGAAACTCTAAAATTTATTTAGACTTAATTTTTTGATGTTTCAACATATGGCATATCTCAGCACACATACAGTGTTTTGTTTTTTTTAAGGGGTATATCTTTAATGTCCAAGTAAAGCCAGATTTAACATAAATTTTGTTGCAATGTATGATCAAGTAGTTGTTTTTTTAATTTATGTATTTGGTACAGGGTCTCTTTTCATTTTTTTTTCAAAATTTTATTGATAAACAGATAGCAATGAGACAGTTTCAAATCAAATCATATGAGGTATGTCATGTACCTCGGTAGTGTCCCAAATTTTCTGATCAAGAAGATTATGGGGCCAAAGAGGAAAGTGATCGATGACATAGAGTGGGCCTAAGGAGAGTCACATGGGGAGAAGACACTCTCTCAGGCTTTCACAGAGAGCACATTGGCCAAGCAATGGCCGTGACTCATCCACATGGCTGCACTGATGAAGGTTCTACAATCTGAGGTACAGGATCTCAGGACAAATCCTGAGGGCATTTCACTGACCTTCTCTGACCAAAAAGCTACAACTCTTGTTGCATAGGTCCTGCTTTACCTTGGTCTTAACCATCCAGTAGAAAAGTATGAAGACGAAATATAGGAAGTAAAGCTATGCTGTTATGTTGAGCTGTGGGGACTCAGGTCAATAATTTCTGACATTGCCAGTTAAACAGAAGACCCAATGCTATTATGGGCTACTGGAGTCTTTTAGAATATTTTGCTGAGTTTACACACCTATAATATTCAAATAACAGAACTTAGAAAAAAAGAGGTATACAGATGAATGTCCATTTTGTATCTGTGTATTCAAAGTGGTTAGGATAGATATATAGTTACATTCTCTTAATGAATAGAATGATTTGTTCTAATGGTGTTTGTAAGTAGGATCTCAAGTCTGCATCTTGTACAATGTGTGTTTTAAGATAATATAATCTCACATTATTATTGTAGCACTCTCTTATAAATTTCTACTAAACCCTAGCTGACAGTGTCATTAAAGTTGTCTGTAATCTTATGGATTTTCTGTACATTTGTCTTATTTACTATTGAGAGAGACTTACAGAAATGTCCAAATATTCTTGTACCCTTGTCTATTCCTCTTTTCAAGTCTGACAGTTATTGCTTCTTGAATTTTGTATCTCTGTTATTTGGTTCATAAACATTTAGGATACTTAGTTCCTTCTCCATGTTTAACTTCTTCAATTTTCCTCTGTTAGTATTTTTGAAGTTAAATTTGTCTAATCTTATTGCTTCTCCACTTTTATAGTCCTTGGAATTTGCTTGCTTTCATTGTTATACCTTTTTATTTTTTAAAGGCAACAAAAGTAGTAAAGAAAACATTAGAACGTACAGAATTTCACTAAACAAAATAATTGGAATTAAAAAATGAGTGTATATTGTATATTGTCTTCAGATTGTTCACATTATCAGATGTGAAAGGGTCAAAATTTATTAAAAATTAAAAAGAAGAAAAATATTTAAGCATTAACTGTTCCTTTCAATAGACCAGTGCTAATCAGCAGTACAATTATTCAAGCTTCCTGTATATATACATAAACATATCTTTTCCTTTGTTTGTTTCTTTCTTTCATGCTTCTCCTCATCCCACTTGTTCCTTCCCTTTGAATAGATTTCCCTTTCCCAGTATCTATCGAACCTTTCAGATTTCATTTAATCTTTCAGGTTCTTATACTAGTGAGAAAATACGATGTTTACACATGTGGCTCTGATTTATTTCACTTATGAGCATGGTCTCAAAATGCATCCATTTACCTATAAAAGCCTCTAATTTATCTCTCTTTATAGCTAATTCCCCATGATATAAAATGCCATATCTTTTTTACCCATTCCTCAATTGATGGGCATATGGGTAGTTTCCAAGATTTAGCTATGACAAATTCTGCTGCTATAAACATGGGCACATGTATATTGTAGTATGTAAATCTGAGCTGTAACACTGTAAAAATCTTACAACAAGTTCTTAGCATATAAGTAGTTTCCTAATCATGATTATCACATATAGGAGGCTGATGCCTGTGAATACTTTTCTTGGGAAAACCAGACTCTTACTGCAGTCATAAATACCTTATGCTTGCCAAGGAGCTAGCTCTGTGGCGTAAGCACCTGAATGGCAAGCACAAGATCCTGAGTTTGACCCCCAGTACCAGAAAAAGAAGACAAGAAGGATAGATATATAGTTACATTCTCTTAATGAATAGAGGGATTTGTTCTAATAGAGTTTGTAAATAGGATATCATGTCCACATCTTGTACAGCAAATAACAACTAGGAAGAAGGTATGCAATGTGTTAATTATTGAAATTGTCCTACAAATTTGGTTTGAAACTGTCCCATCGCTATTTGTTTATCAATAAAATTATGGAAAAAAATTACAAAAAGAAAAGAAAATGGTTGCACTTTGAGACCATTATGCTAAGTGAAATAAATGAGATGGACAAACGTGTCTTGTGGATTCTTTCATATTAGAAACTCAAATTATAAATTTTAAAAAAGAAGACAAGAAATACCTTACACTTCATCCCAATTGTAAAAGATTTCCAGATATCTGCCAGCTGCCTCTGCTGCATGCTTTCTTTTTATATCCTTTTACTCATAAATGGAACAGGTAATGTGCCTGAATATTTTAAATACATTTTTATAGATAGCATCAAATTGGGCTTCCTTTTAGTTCCTCAGTCACATAATATATGTCTTTTAAGTGGAGTTTTAGACCATTTGTTTTTTTTCCTTTAGAATAAAATGAATGCCTATTTCAATGGTCGCCTCTTTGGTTTTCTTTTTCTTTTTTTTTCAAAGTTTTATTGATAAACAGATAGCAATGAGACAGTTTCAAATCAAATCGGAA
>NW_004524645.1:4232141-4238781 GCF_000260255.1 Octodon degus | reverse complement strand
CGGCCATTGCTTGGCCAATGTGTTCTCTGTGAAAGCCTGAGAGAATGTTTTCTCTCCATGTGACTCTCCTTAGGCACACTGTACATCATTGCTCACTTTCCTCTTTGGCCCCATAACCTCCTTGATCAGAAAATTTGTGATACTACTGAGTTATATAACATTACAGTACAAGATCTCCTATGTCCTGAGTCTTAATTGACCTTGTAAGACAAAGGCCAAAATGTTGGCTTTCCTTGTGGCCCTCCTTTTTCTTTAATTTTGGTCAGTAAACTTAGATTGTTAACCCTCCAGAAGAGAAGCTTATTGTTATTTCCATACTACCGAGGCTGTTGAGCTTAACCTCACTATCTGTCTGAATATCAAACATCTTAGGCATAACATGGAACAGGTATTTTTCCAGTATTGATATGTTGAACTTTAAGTCCCTACAACATATGATGATTAACTCAAGTTAAAAAAAGCCAACACTTTCATAATTTGACCAAAGTCATCAAAATGCTTAAGATTTAAGGAAAATAAACTGTAGGAAGCAGTAGTTTTTGCTCCTCCCATCTTAGAATAGGTAGGGACTGGGGAGTTAGCTCAGTGGCATAAGTACCTGCCATCTTAGAATAGGTAGAGGATTTTAAATAAATTCTAAGTTAAAGGGTCATCAACTTCATAAATTATAAATGATGCAACAATAAGTTCAGCATTACTAAAGTATAATCTAAATCCACTGAGTTAAGTTTTGAAAAGCTGAATGGAAAGGATTAGATAAGAAATAGAGCCTGGTGGAAAAGCTTTCAAACCAGAAAATATATGTCTGGTATCCAAAGTGATCCTGCCCACCAATTCAAGTGTGCAGAAAGATGAGTTTGTGCGAGTCCTGCCCCTTTCTGCCTGTGAGCTTTCATCCTGCCGAAATGTCCAGAAGCTCATGGGTGCTGTAGTGTAGTCCTAACCTCAGAGGACTTACGCACAATTTCTGGGTCTGATTGACATACCAGAGTGGTAGTGGTTGAGGGGCAGCAAAGAAGTTTTTAAATTTGGCATTTTTTGAAATTACAAATCGTCAATGAGAATGCATTCTGTAGATATTAAATTGAGGGTAGTGTGCATTGACTTCTCCAAGTTATAGTACTGTCGTATTTGTCTGCCAGCTTACTTTTAGTTGTATCTTTTAGTATATATTTAGTACATGATATTTACACTTGTTTGGGGGGAGTATCCTTCCATCCTCTTTACCTCCTCTTTCCCCTTCTCCTGACTTCTGTTCCCATCTCTAAAGATTCTGTCGTTGCTTTGTCTATGTTTCAGTTTTCACATATAAGGAAAGTATGTGCTGTTTAACTTTCTGGATCTGACTTATTTCACTTAGCATAATGGTCTCAGGACCCATCTATTTTCCTACAAGTGACATGTTTTCATTCTTCTTTATGACTGAATAATACCATTGTGCATGCATGCCACATTTCCCTCCCTGACTGGTTCGCTGATGGGCATCTGGCTGTTTCCAGAGCTTAGCTCTTGGGAACTGCATTGCTATAAGCACGGAGATGCATATATCTTGGGAAGATGATTCTTGAGGCAATATACCCAGGAGAGTTCAAGTGGAATGATGGGGCCAAATGGAATTTCAACTTTTAGGTTTTCATTTTTGAGGAATCTTCACCAACAGTGCAGAACAGTTTCCTTTTCCCTAAGCCTAGCCAGCATTACATTGCTGTATGTTCTTGGTAATAGCCATGCTAGATAAAATGAAGTAGAATCTCCACATTGTTTTAACTTGCAGCTCCGTAATGGTTAAAGATGAGGAAGATTTTTTTGTGTACTCATTAGCCATTTGTATTTCTTTCATGAAGTGGCTAATCAGTTTATTTGCTCATTTTATAAAAGTTGGGTTGTTGACTTTGGGGAGTTAAGGTTTTTCTCCATTCATTGTAAGTTCCAAGTATTAGGTCTCGTTAGGGGAATAGCTGGCAAAAAATTTTCCTGTTTTGTGGGCTGTTTCTTCACTTTGTTGGTTCTTTTGTTTGCTGTACTAAAGCTTTCACATTTGATGTAGACTCATTTGTTGATTCTTGTTATTGTTTCTTGCAGTATTGGAATTCTGTTCAGGAAATCCTTCCATGTACCAGTAGCTTCCAATATTTATCTCCCAGCAGTTGCAGAGTTTCTATTCTTTTATATACCTAGATCTTTGACCCAGTTCTGTTGGCTTTAGTTAGAGGAGAGAAGTATGGGTCTAGTTTCCTTCTTGTGTGTATGGATGACAAGTTTTCCAGCACCATTTGTTTAAAAGGCCATCTTTTCTCCAGCATATGTCGTAGTCTCCGTCAAAATCACATTGCTGTAAGTGTATGGGGTTGTTTCTGTGTTTTCCAGTCTGTATTATTGATCTGCAAGTCTATTTCGTCATAATTGTGTTTGTTTAATGTTTGTTGTTGTTTGATGAGGGTCTCACTATAAAGTGAAGGCTGACTTTGAACACAGCATGTAGTGCAGACTGGTCTCAAACTCATAACAACTTTGCCTCAGCCTTCCAAGTGATAGGATTACAGGTGTACACCACCATGCCTAGCTCTATATGGTTAATTCAGCACAATTGATTTCTTGACTTGTTTTTTAAAAATTAATGTTATTGGTAGTCTTTTGGTATGCACAATGATCACATTCATCATAAGGACTTTGTACCTGTACATGATATACCTGGAATCTTCTTTTTCCCCCTCATTCCCCTCCCCTCCCTTCAACCTTTCTTCCCTTTTCCATTTATGAAAGTTTTTTTTTTTCTTCAGAACTGGGGATTGAACTCAGGCCCTTGTGCTTGACAGGAAAGTGCTTATTCTACTGAGCTATCTCCCTGCCCCTACGAAAGTTTTCTTTGTATTTTCTTTTTCCTTTTCCTTTCCTTCATTTTCCTCTTCCCCTCCCTAGTTCCCCTATCATTTGAACATTTTATTGCTGTTTCCCAACATCTGTTCTCTTAATTTTGGTCCTTATTTGCAGTTTCAGCTTCTCACACAAGAGAAAATGTATTATTTAAACATATGTGTCCAAATTATTTCTGTTAAAATTATGTTCTCAAAGTGCATCCATTTACCTAAAAATTTCTCAAGTTGTTCTTTGTTATATCAGTGTGGTACTCCACTGCATAAAATAACACATTTTTTAAAACTGTGCATCTGTTAATGGGCATCTTGGCAGTTTCCAAGATTTAGCTATTACAGATTGTAGTGCTTTAAACCTGGGTGTGCATATATCATTGTGTTATGATATTTTTAAATCTTTCAGGAAGATACCAAGAAGAGGAATATCTGGGTCAAATGTAGTCACTAGTTTTGGCTTTTTGAGAAATCTCCACATTGATTTACATAGTGGTTGCACCAGTCTACACTTCCACCAACAGTGTTCCTTAATCCCCATAGCTTCACCAGTATTTACTGGTTGATTTCTTGGTATTAGTTATTCTTTGTAGAGTTAAATGGGATCACAGTGTTGTTTTAATTGGCATTTCTTCAATAGCCCGTGATGTTGAACAATTTTTCATATTTTTATTTGCTGTTTGTAGTTCTTCATCTGAGAAGTGTCTATTCACTTCAGATGTCATTTTTCAGATTTCTTCAAAATTGGCAGTCTTAGTTTTGAGTTGTTTATATATTGTCAATTGAAGTTCTTTGTCTGAGGAATAGCTGGTAAAAAAATTTTTCCCACACTGTGGGTTTTATCTCTTCATTTTGCTGGTGATTTATTTTGCTATGTAAAAGCTTTTGAGTATGATGTGATCCCAGTTGTTCATTCTTCATAATATTTCCAGGATGATCTGAGTTTCTTCATAAAGGCTTTGTCTATACCACTATTTTCAAGGGTTTTATCTAATCTGTCTTCCAGCAGATTAAGTGCTTCTGTTTTAATATTTAAATCATTAATCCATTCAATTTTAGTTTAGTGTATGGTAAGAGAATGCAGGGATCTAAGTTTAATCTTAGACATTTGGAAAGCCAGTTTTCCTAGAGCCATTAATTAAAGAGGCTATATTTCTTTCAATGAAGGTGTTTGGAACCTTTGTCAAAGGTAAGATGGCTGAATGTGTTTGGAATTGTTCCTGAATCTTCTATTCTGTTTCACTAATTCTAGGGTCTGGATTGTTTTTTTTTTGTTGTTGTTGTTGTTGTTTGTTTGTTTTTTGTTTTTTGTTTTTTTTGCCAGTTCCATGCTTTTATCACATAGTTTTGTAGTATAATTTCAAGTCAGAGATTGTGATGCTCCCTGCTTTAGCCTTGCTGACCAAAAATTGATTTTGTCTTTCTAGGTCTCTTTGGTTTCCTATGATTCTTAGGAACATTTTCTCTAGATCTGTGAGGCATGTTATTTATATTTTGGTTAGTATTGCATTAAATTTGTATAAAAGTTTTGGAAATAAGAACATTTTCACTATGTTGATTCTGCCTATCCATGGACAAGGGATATTCCATTTCCTAATATCCTCCTTGATCTCCTTTGCATACCACCGTAGTTGTCCATGTAAAAGACTTTCACTCCTTTGTTATATTGATTCTTAAGTATTTCATTTTTCTTGATACTATTGTGGAAAGTTATGTTTTCCTAATTTCTCTCTCAGCGAGTTTGTTATTAGTGTACAAGAAACATGCTAGTTTTTGAGTAGTGACTTTGTATCCTACTATGCTACTAGATTTAGTTATTAATTTTAGGAGTCTTTTGGTGCAATTTTTGAGGTCTTCTATGTAGAGTATCATGTGATGCACAGATAATGATAATTTAATTTCTTTTCCTATCTTTAATCCTTTTGTATTTTTCTCTTATCTAATTTCTCTTACCTCTTTCTTAACTAGTCAATGTTTCTAGAAGCATACTGGATGAGAGTGGTGATAGTAAGCATCTTTGTCCTGTTCCCGATTTATGTACAAAAGCTTTCCGTTAATGACCATTCAGTATGATGTTGACTGCTGGTTTATTGTAGATGTCTATTATCACATTGAGATAAAGAATTTCTATTCAAGTTTTCTAAAGACTTGTTATCATGAGTAGTTGTTGGACTTTGTCAAAATCTTTTTCTGCATCTATTGAGATGACCTTTCATAGTTATTTATTTATACCCGAGATTAAACTCCTCACCTTGCACTTGCCAAGCAGGTGCTTAAGGTACTAAGCTAATCTTCCCAGCCCTGACCATTGGTTTTTATCCCTAATTTTGTTGATGTGATATACTGAAGTTATTGATATTAATTTGTTGAACTTTCTCCATATCCTTGGAATGAATTTTCTTTGGTCATGGTATGTAATCTTCATGATGATTTGCTGTATTCTGTTTACCAGTATCTTATTGAGGATTTTTGTGTCTGTTCATTAGGGAGATTGGCCTATAATTCCCTTTATGGATGGACATTTCTTTTGGTTTTGATATCAGTGTAATGCTTATGAAGGTAGTGATTCCATTGCCTATAAGGCAGATAAGATACATAATGAAGGGAAGATGGTAACAATGATCTCTAGATGAAAGAGAAGTGTTTTTCATCTTACCAATTCAGGTGTGGTATTGTGTTTTACAGATTTAATTTATCTATGTGGAGAGATCATTGTTGATTCAGGATGATAATTTAGAAGGAGTTTTCTATTCTCCCTACACTTTGACATCAACTCCTAAAATTAGTAAGAATGGGGACTTATCTCTTTTCCCATTCCTACTTCCTGCACTTCTACTGAGCAACTGATTGACTTGTTGGATTGGCAAAAGTGGTCAAATGATCTCATTCTCTTCATCCCATCTCCATAAGCAGTGTGCTGTTTGCTTTTACTGTCTTCAAGTCAACTCTATATGACGAGTAGCCCTCATTTTGGCTTGAAGGCTTGAATTTCTCCTTTTCTACCTTGGATTGGTGAATCAACTCTATTGAGTGAAAGGACTGGAAGGTTTCAAGGTAATAATTCAAGCTATGGCCACTGTCTTAGTTACTCCTCACATCACTAGAACGAAATACTCAACACCCACAATTTAAGGGAAGATAGGCTTATTTTGGCTCATGATTCAGTTCATAGTCAGCCAACTCCAAGGCAGGAGAGCATGCCACAGAGGCATGGCAGGGGGAGCTACTCAAAGCATATTAGAAGGGAAGCAGAGAACAAAGGAAGGATGCAGGGTGGGAGATATACTCTTCCAGGCCATACTCCCATGATCCACCTCTTCCAAATAGGCTGGTGCTACCTACTAGCAAGGTAGCTGTCCCCCAATGATCTAGTCACATTCCAAATACTGGGGACCACTTTAGATCTAAACAGTAAGGCAATGATCCTGAGAATCTTCAAAAATATATTTTAATTTTTTAAATGTTTTTTCATCATATTCTGTAGGGACTTAAAGTTCAACATATCAATACTGGATGAAAAATACCTGTTCCATGTTATGCCTAAGATGTTTGATACTCAGATAGATAGTGAGGTTAAGCTTAACAGCCTAGGTTGTATGGTAATAACAACAAGCTTCTCTTCTGGAGGGTTAACAACCTAAGTTTGCTGACCAAAATTAGAGAAAAAGGAGGGCCACGAAGAAAGCCAACCTTTTGGCCCTAGCCTTCCAAGGTCAATTAAGACTCAGTATATATGAGAACTTGTACTGTTACATCATGTAACTTGATAGTAT
>NW_004524645.1:4227664-4232041 GCF_000260255.1 Octodon degus | reverse complement strand
GGTCAGTGATTTTAGACCATTTGTACTTAGTGCAATTATCAACAGGATTGGCATCAAAAGTAAAGTTTTATTTGTTTTCTATTTATTGATTTGTTCCTATTCCTGCTTCTTCTCTCCAGCCTTGTTTGAAATTCATTTAATATTTCTTCAGTATTCTATTTTATTCATATTATTATCTTGTGGAATGAATATAGCTCTGACATTTTAGTCATGTTCTCAGGAGTTTGCAATAGGCATCCTTATCCCATCACATCACACTTCTAACTGATGCACTATCTGTTTACTTAAAAGGCAAAAACAAGGGTCAGCCAAATACCTCAGCAGATTAAAGCCCCTGCAAGCAGGTACAGGGGGCAGGGGTTTGATATTTTCTTAAACTCTCAGTATTATAATGTTATATGTTCAACGCTATTATAAACTGAATTTTTCAAATTTCCCTTTTGTATATTCATTTTATATTTAGTATAATTGCTAAATTAACTAATTTTTTAAAAAATGTTTTAAACCTTTCATTTATTTATTTATGTGGTACAGGGTATCACTATGCAGCTTGGACTCATATTAATCCTCCTGTTTTCAGCCTCCCCAGCACTGGGGTTACAGGTGTGCACCAGCACATGTGATCTTGTTAGCTGGCTCAGAGGGCCCGGAGGTGGGGCCAATGCAGCATGTGGTGCCAAGGATCAAACCCCAGTCCCTGTGCTTGCCTAAGCAGGTGTTTAGTCAGCTGAGCTATCTGCCCAGCCCCAAATTCACTTATTTTTAAAAGAGATGCTTTATGGATTTTTTTTTGTTTCTTTTTTGTTTTAGTTTTTTGAGACAAGTTCTCACTGTGTAGTTCAGAGTGAGTCTTGAACTCACTATATTGCCCAAGATGGTCTCAAACTCATGGCAATCCTCCTGTCTTATGTAGATTCCTTAGCATTTTTTATTTTAACCATACCATCTGAAAATATGGACAGTTTTATGTCATACAAATATTTTTCTGTTTGTTTTCTCCTTTTTAAAAAGTTTACTAACTACAACTGCTAGTACGTCAGCTAAAAGTAGTAAGCTTGAAAGTTGTCTTTCTTTTCCTCTGATCTTAGACTAAAAGTTGTCAGTATTTCACAATAAATATTATGTTAGCCTTAGCTTTTTCCTTCATATCTTTTTAAATTTAGAATGATCCTGTGAATGCTTTTGAGAGTTTTTAAATCAAGTATGGGCATCAAATTTTGTCCAATCATTTTGCTGTACCTATTCAAATGACAATATGGATTTCAGTTACTTTCCGTGCAACAAGTACGATGAAAGATGAAATGAAAATGGTGTTGACACCTGGACAGGAAGACCTGGAAATCAGGAGTTCCATCCAACATGCCAGTGCTCAAATGATCTTGCCCTCTGGCCAAGTTCAGAAACCGGCTTCAGTGCGCAGGTCTGCCCTGCCTGCCCTGCCTTGCCAAGAAGCACAGACTTCTTGAACATCTCCTAGGTCAGTCATGGCCATTGCTTGACCAATTTGCTCTCTGTGAAAGCCTGAGAGAATGTTTTCTCTCCATGTGACTCTCCTTAGGCACACTCTAATCATTAATCAGTTTCTTCTGTGGCCCCATAATCTCTTCGATTAGAAAATTTGGGACACAACTGAGATACATGATGCTACAATACATGTTCTCCTATAATCCGAGTCCTCACTACCTTGAAAGGCTAGGGCCAAAATGTTGGCTGTCCTTGCAGCCCTTCTTTCCTCTAATTTTTGTTGTTAAGCCTCCAGAATAGAAGCTTAATGATATTATTCCCCTATAACATAGGCAGTTGAGCTTAAACTCACTGTCTGTCTGAATATCAAACATCTTAGATATAATATGGAACAGGTATTTTCCATTACGTATTGATTTGTTAAACTTTAAATCCCTACAGAATGTGAAGAAAAACTGAAAAAATATTTTTAAAAATAAGCATAAATCTTTACATATTTTTCCACAGAAATTTAAAAATCTAACCATATATAGCATTGTAGCAGGACAGTCCTATGAAATTATTTTTTTCTTGTCTCTTGTTTTCATCTATTCACTGGAAAGGGAATGAATGATGTGTCCTCTCATGGCGGAGAGTGGTAAGAGTGAACGCAAGTCATTTTATAAGGTACTAATTCACTTATTAGGAGGAATCCCTCATAACAAAACCCTAAAGGCCTCACGTTTTAGTACTGTTTCATTAGGAAATAAGTTTCAACATGGATTTTTGAGGAGACACAAACTTTTAGACAGAAGTAGTCCCTTACCCAATCTCCCCAAGTCATCTCAGAGAAATCTTAATACTCACTCTGACATAGAAATACCCCCACCCCCAACCTCAGATGATTCCTTGCCATCTGCACTGTTATTTTTCATTTCTACCAAATCTCAAAATGTCAGCCTATGCAACTCCTCAGTTCTCATCAGGAAATGGGAATGGTAACTCTGAATGAACAAATTCATTAAAGTCTTCTTGTGAATTTGTACAGCTCCAATTTCTTGATTATAATATTATACTCAAATATTTTAATATTACATCCAAATACAGAAGTGCATGACATAGAAGATAAAGCCCTAGAAATTCCACTCCTCAGAAATAATCATTGTTATCAGTGTGGTGTAGGTTCTTCAAGATTTTTTTGTGGTACCAAGGATGGAACGCAGGACCTTGCACTTACCATGCAGGCACTTATGCCACTGAGCTATATCCTCAGCCCAACATTTTTCTTATGCATGTCCCAGCATGTAATTATGTACAGAGTTCTTTTGTAAAATTGGGATCACATATGCCAGTCTACTTTTTCAACAGCTCATAGTTTTGATTATGTAGATCTGTCTTCCAGGTTTTTAAAATAACTATCTATACATATTGTTATGCATGTAACACTTTATTGACTGAATTTCCTGTTGACTAACAGTTGAGTGTATCTAAATGCTCTGTGGTAGATTGACAACTGGTGGTCAACTTGCACCACCCAGCTGAACCTAACCAGCATAGTGCTGGGATTGTTGCCAGCAGCATAAGAGACAGAACTGGAGAAGAAGAAGCGAAGCTCTTAGAGAAGCTGTAGACGCTGCTGGAAGCTGCTGGTTCTCTTGGGCTATTCTGCTGGAGGACCTTGTTATGCTGGCTTTCCTGGTGAACTTGGCTGTCCTCATAGGAGGAGGAACTCAGGACCTCATTAGTGGGAATGGCTGTAGTTCACTTAGGGGGGGTGGTTCTGGTCCTCACTTGAGCATCGCTTCCTGGCTGTGAAGGGGAAGGTGGTGCACAGCTCAGCCTCCTGGAGAGAAGCTCATCACATTGGCTTACCTGGTGGGAGCTGTTCTCAACCTCAGAGGAGCTTGGGAGGATGCCTGTGGTCCTTTTTAGGAGAACTCTGGTTTTTACCTTGGGTGTCACTTCCTGGTTCTAGTTCAGATTCCTCAGCCTGCTAGCACAGATCCTTCATCCCTCTGGCACACTTTCTAGCTTCTACCATTGACTTTGGGCCTTTCTAGCACAGATCCATGAAGCAGGCCTGAATGAGGCATTGTTAGGGACACTAGACCTCCAGTTGGACTCTTGGGGGTGATTATTATGAGCTTTGGGTCTTTGGTTGGACTCATAGGAGGACATTGTCATGGGATCCTGGCCCTCACCTGGATTCTTAGGTTTTTAGTGTGTAAACAGATTTCCTGCATTCTCTTTTAGTATATGATTCTTTGGGTGATTCATTATAAAACAATGTTATAAAATGTGTCATGTATCGTACTGTTTCCCTTGCAAAACCTCAAACCACAACATGCTCTTACATGACAAGCAATGCTGTGGCCAGCATCTCTGAGGGGAGGTGGTTTAGAGTGAGGCATGATTAGGAGAGGAGACAGCATAGGATGGAAGAGATAACAGACACAGAACAACAGGGGCAGCAGATTCCCAAGCAGGAAAATGGATGACCAAGGCAAAGCCAGGGAGGGGCTCTCAGCCTAGCAAGGGTAAGTGTCACATTTCTTTGCAGACAATATGGAAAGCAGACAGGTTCTGTGAAGGAGGAATCTTGTGAGATGGTGGAGAAGCAGGTGCCTTAGAGTGAGTGTTGGGGTTGAGAGGAAGACACTTGAGGAAGTGGCTGTTGGAGGGCCTCTGGCCTTCTCCTGACACAGCCAGTGATGCTGACACTAGGGTAGCCAACATTGGGTCACAAAGGTCAGGACCAGAGGCTGTGGATGTATGGGGGATGGCCAATTAATTTCAGTATGCAAGCACACTGGAAAGCACAACAACAATCTGTCAAGTTTGAGGTTCAGAGCTCAGGTAGAGATGAAGATTCCATAAGGGTGATTTCTGTTGCCCAGGCTGGTTCTCCACAAGGTCTTCATTTGAGGATGGTTT
>NW_004524645.1:4215264-4220009 GCF_000260255.1 Octodon degus | reverse complement strand
ATGATTTGTTCTAATGGTGTTTGTAAATAGGATCTCAAGTCCGCATCTTGTACAGCAATTAACCACTAAGAAGAATATATGCAGTGTGTTGTTGAAGCTGTACTACTGATTTGGTTTGAAACTGTCTCATTGCTATCTGTTTATCAATAAAATTTTGAAAAAAAAGAAAGGAGTTTAAAATGATCAAAGTATGTTATATATGTGTACACATATGTAAAATGAAACCTATTGTTTTGTGTAACCAGTACAGTATACACACACACACACACACACACACACACACACACACACACACACGAAAGAGGAAGGAGAAACAGAGAAAGAAACAGAGAAAGAGGGGACAGGGACCGAGACAGACAGAGACAGAGAGGAAGATCCAGCCTACGGCAACAGAATTAATAACAGTCCTGACACCCGATGGCGTGCACTGCCACGAGTTCCACTTCCCAATGTGGCAGGTGGCTTCTGGGTGATAGCCTGGAGGGTTAGTATAAACTTTTAGACTGCCGTTAAAGTTAAGGAAGTAGATACATGTATATTTGCTTTATTTTTTGGTTTGGGGAGAAGTTTCAGTTACAGTAACTCAAGTTATTATTTCTTTGGGAGATATTTGCAGAGTTTTATTGGAAGTTGGGATGAACCTAGTACATTCTTTTAAATAGTATAAAAGCTACATGAAATCATTTTATAAATGACAGTCAATATAAAAATTAAGCAAATAAGTAAAAATTATTTTAACTCTAATATGACAATTAATATTTTTGTTTTTTACATAAGAAATAGTTCCAATATCATTTAATTGTTATATAATTAGAAATATGTATAGTAGGATAATTTTGATGAAAAACAATATTTTTTATTTTTTAAACAGATTAAACATATTATAAATAACCATTAGAAATGATACAGGATCTCACTAAATAAAGTAATATTAATTCAACAATGGTTATTATATTGCATAATGTTATCTTCAAATTAGTTGTTTAGATTACCAGATTTAAGCATGCAAAATTGGCAAGGAACAGTTACAAGAAATTGAAAAGAAAAAAACTTAAACATTAACTACTTCTTTTAACAGACCAGCAGAAATGAGTAGTGTAATTATCCAAGCCATCCTGTATATATACTTAAATATATCTTTTATCATGGCTTTATTCTTTCTTTTGTCCTTTTCCTCATCCCCATTAACAATATTTTTTGTATTTTTATATTTTTATAATTGGTAATGCAACACTCATCACAGTTTGTACATGTTAAATATAGATTCAAATTTGAGATCATATGGTTTAGAGGACAGAACAACAATTTGTAGCAAAAATAATTGCAAATCTATGAAAAGGATAACTTTACAATGCTGTAGAAAACTTAGTGTGGCTCTCTCCCACAGACTTGCAAACAATATTTTTCTTTGAGTGTGCTCAAAAATTTGGCTACCTAGATGCATATCTAAGAGCTGGGATGAAATGAAGAAAATGCCATATTTTTAGAAATTTGCATATTTTTCAGTTTAACTATGATTACAGGGAAGAGTGATTGATGTAAATATATATTACTTACTAAACATCGGTAGCAATTTGAATATTGAAAAACTTTTATCAGCATACAGTCAGCAGTTATGTTTCAAGTTGAGGCAGTTGTTTTGCTAAGTCATAGAATCAATCTGCCAAATTATGTTTTGCTTAAAGCATTTAGATGATCATTAAATATTAGCAGCTTTGGCATTTATAGAATGAAGCCCTCAGTCTCAGGGACTATTATAGTTCTTTATGGTGATATTCCCATGAACAGAGATTTGGTAGAACTAGACAAGCCAGTGAGACTACCATGTTGGAAAAATTAGGAATATTGTCCACTGTGATGGACAAAATAAATATAGTAGTCATTCCTCTCAAAGCTAGCTTACTTTATACTTCACTGAAATATGTGGAATTTTAAACCTAGCCAAATAGTCTCCATCTTCTGAAATCTTTGCTTGATCCATTGAGTCTTTTCTTGATCACATTCAGGTGGTTTGAGATGTATAATCTCCAATTTCTACCTTTCTCACACTTAAATATGTTCATGATCTCTCTTCCCTTACATTTAGCTATTTGCATTAACCACCTCACTGTTTTCTTACATTTACAATTTATAAACATTTCTTTTACAAAATAATTTACCTAATTTTGACTAAAAATAAAAAATTGAAACTACCAGGGCCAACCAAATAGCTCAGCAGATTAAAGCTCCTGCAAGCAGGCCCAGGGACTGAGGGTTCAATCCCTGGGCCTGCTGTGCCAGCCCTGCCCCTGGAGCCCCCTGAGATGGCAATTGAGACTGGGTATGGTGGCACCTGCCTGTAATCCCAGCTCTTGTGAGGCTGTAAACAGGTGGATCACAACAAGGCCAATCTAGTAGTGGGACCCTGAACAACCTGTAGACCCTTCCCTGAAATACAAAATAAAACAAAACAAAACAACAACAAAATCTAACTTGATGTTAGTATAATCTGGTGTTTCCTGGGAATTCTCCTAACTTTCAAACAGGAATTTAAAACCACACATCTTTATTCAGAGGAAAACCTTTCACTACCGGCTGTTTTTTTTGCCCTAACTGGAGAGCATAGTGCTGGAAGTTCCGATTTCTTTCTCCACACATAAGTCATTGCTCTGAGGAAGATCTGCCCACCTGAAGAGTTTTGGAGGAGGGCTTGAGCAACTTCCTTCTTTGTCTCTCTTCCTTCCTGACATATACAGAATGCCTGAATGCTAGTCTTTGCTCTCACCCTTGTGAGGAACCTGAAACTACTTGGTGTTGCCTTTGCCAGAGGATGTGTCTGCATTACTCCAGGGAAAGGTATTAGATACCTGGTGGAATTGCCAACCAAAGATATGCTCTCTTCTGTGTTTCATTAGAAGGAAGTACTGGAGTAACACTGGAGTCTCTCTCCCAATTGTTTTCAGACTGAGGAGGGGAAAAACATTTATTTAATGTTTTACCTTCCCTAAATCATCATGTACACTTTAAATTTTATTTCACAAAAATCTACTCAAATGCTTATATTTTTAGGAACCTAGGGAAAAGTTTCATGCTCTCAGCACATTTTTCGTGGCTTTGTAGGACAAATTTAACTAGTAGAAATGAAGTACTATTACAATCGCTAATGTTTTGACTAAGAAAATGAAGCAATTCCAAGAGAATCACATTTTAGCTTTGTTCATTACCAAATGAGCATAAAAGGACTCTAAAAGAGATTTAAATCTTTTAGAATTTTGTTAATGTTTTAATATTAGGTCAGCTCACAAATTTTTGCATAAAATGATTTGACCACTGGACAAATTTAGAGTAACTAGGCTATAACAAAATGTTTTCTATAACTTATGACTATTTTACTGTTCTTTTTGTGATTCTTCATTCACTGTCTTATGGTGAGACATGGGAAGATTCACTGCATTTGAATTTAACAATATCAATGAGAGTATTGCTGACTACTTCTATTATCCAGGTTCAGTTCTGCACTATTTATAATGGTGGGAAGCTTTAATAAATACCATAGAATTTCTGCCGTGTTCTGGGAACCCCCAGATCCAGTCCTAGCCCAGGCCCTGGTAAGTGTGTGGGAGAGCTTCCTGTGATGGTGTCCCAACAAAGGTGCAAAGTGGGTAAGACCCTCTTCCACCCCCTTGGGAGCCACCCACCACTCCTCAGCACACCCCCACTCCACCCGCCAAGTGAGAATTTCTACTGCATTTTGGAGACCCTGAGATCCAGCCCTAGCCCAGGGCTCGGTGAGTATGTGGGAGAGCTTCCTCTCCCCCCTACTCCAACTTATCCCCTCCAGATTCAGCTCAGGCCTGGTGTACAGGCCTGGGGTGAAACACTTCAGCTGAAATCCCTGCATACAGAGTAGGGGACAAAGCCACCCAGCTAGTCCAGGAGCAGAACATCTGGCCAGAGGGACACAAGAGGATCAATCCCAAGGGTGGCAGCAGGAAGGACCTGAGCACAGCAGCCAGACCCAAGTCAGGCACAGCAGGATAAATCCAAACTTTATAGATCTGCACCTGAATTTCAGTGGGTGCTAAGGTTATAACTGCAACAAAGATCTACAACAAAGCTCAGAGGAGAGTGCTACACAAAATGACAATGAGAAGGAGCAAAATGTAATCTCAGACATCAAGCACAACCATAACAAGTGCAGAGGACACTGACACAGAACAAATTGGGAACCACACAGCTGAAATCAATGAATCAACAGCTTCTGAAATAAAGAAATAGCTGCAGAAAAGTATACAGGAAGTCAGATTGGAAATGAAAAAAGAAATCCCTGAATTAATAGCATCTACAGTAAAGAATCAAATGCAGAAACATATGGAGGAAACCCAATGTCCACCAAGAACAAGTGCAGAGGACACTAGCTCAGCTTAAATATATGAATTAATAGTGTCAAAAGTAAATAAGCAACAGCAGAAAGTTATACAGGAACTCAGACTGGAATACTTTTCTGAAATAAAAAAAGAATTCTCTGAACTCATAGCATCTGAAGTAGAGAATCAACTGCAGAAACAAAGGGAGGAAACACAATCTGAAGAAAACACTGCAGTAAAAGAATTAATAACTGCTTCTAAAGAAGATATTGATAAAAAATAGAGGAGATTAGAAAAATGACGGATTCCTAGAATGAGCAATACAGGAAAGAAATAGATCGCATGAAGCAGAGTCAAAGAGATATAGAGGAACTTAAAATCGCAATCACAAGCTTGCAA
>NW_004524645.1:4213809-4215164 GCF_000260255.1 Octodon degus | reverse complement strand
AACTGGGGATTGAACTCAGGCCCTTGCCCTTGCCAGGCAAGCACTTTTTCTGAGCTATCTCCTCAGTCCCTTCCAATTTTTTTTTGTCCAGTATGCACATCAACAGTGGTGGTGCTTGTGGCATTGAAGAAACCATCATTGTCTTTTCCTTTGTGAGTCTGTGCTGTCTGTGAGCCTCACCATTGCCCGCTAGGGTCAGAAATGCCTAGGAGGGGCTGTAAGGAAGTGGGAAGAAGGAACTCTGTTGCATTGTGGGTGAGAATGCAAATCAGTTCAGCCATATGCAAATCAGTGTACAGCTTCCTCAAAAGACTAAAAATAGCCGGGAGTGGTGGTGAAGGCTTGTAATCCCAGCACTCTGGGAGACTGAGACAGAAGGATCATGTGTTTGAGACCAGTCTTGGCAACTTAGCCACTTAGCTAGACTCTGTCTCAACAAACGAACAAACAATAGCCTAAAAATAGAGCAACACTATGATCCAACTATATCACTCCTTGCTGTATTCCAACCCAAATTAAAGCCAGCACCCTATAAAGACACCTGTATATCTATGTTCATTGTGGTATGGTTCACATAACTCAGCTATAGAATCAGCCTAGGTGCCCCTGAACAGATGAGTGGAAAAAGAGAGCCTGGTGTGTGATGAGAGCAGAATATGACTCAGCCATAAGGAAAGACTAAAGCCTGTCAGGTTTAGGAACTGGATGGAAGGAAGATCATCATGTAGACTGAAAGAAGCCAGCTTCAGAAAGTCAAATATGTTTTCTCTCATACATGGAATTTAGAAAAAAAATTATATTTAAAAGAAATTGTAAAAGTAAAAAGGTGACAGAAAATAGGAAGGGGGTGGAGGGAGGAGGGAGAAAAGAGAAAGGAGGTAATGAAAGGAGTTCAAGATACCCAGTCCTAGCCCAGGTCCAGTGAGTGTGTGGGAGAGCTTCCTGCTCCCCTGCGCTGGCGGGACCAGTCCCAGCCCAGGCGCAGCATGGGCCGGACCCTCTCCAACCCCCTTGGGCCGCTCCCCCACCACTCCTCAGTACCTCCTCCACCCCGCCCACCGAGTAGGAATTTCTGCCGAGTTCTGGAAACTCCCAGACCCAGTCCTAGCACAGGTCCAGTGAGTGTGTGGGAGAGCTTCCTCTTCCCTCTACTTCACCTTGACCCCATCCAGGCACAGCTTGGGCCTGGCATACATGCCTGGGGTGTAACCCTGCAGCAGCAATCCCTGCAAAGAGTGTAGAGGATGGATCCACCCAGCTAGTCCAGGAGCGGAACATCTTGCCACAGGGGCACAACAGGTTCACCCTGAAGGGCAGCAGCAGGAAGGAGCTAAGCACAGCAGCCAGACCCAAGC
>NW_004524645.1:4179176-4213709 GCF_000260255.1 Octodon degus | reverse complement strand
TCAAACCATCCTACCAATTTGATTTGAAACTGTCTCATTGCTATTTGTCTCTCAATAAAATTGTGAGAAAAAGATCTAAACAACAACAGCCATCAAATTCAGCAAATTCTGGCTCAACACCCCACCTTTCTCCATTGTGTATGTTCATTTAGAAAGCAATATTAGTAATCAGTTCCCTCAACCCTGAACAATGCCACAAAATTCAGTCTTCCTAAGTGAAATTCTAAATTCCCAAGAGGGCTTCATGAGCGCTGGACTTGGCATAATATTTGAAGACAGTACCTCTGCTGAGGAAGGCAGTAAGCCCTGCTTGTCATATTCTTGGAAGAAACCACTTTATATTTTTGTACATAAATCTTGATCTGGTCTCCTGCAACTTGTTGTTTTAAATGAAGTTTTGAGAAAACAGGTTACTTGCAAAAGCACTTAAACTCAAATAATAGTGATGACAACCAATGGTACCCAAGGTCAGAAGCCACATCAGGAGAAGAGCAGCAGGAGTAAAGTGAGAACTCAGTGCTGATTCTTACAGGTATGACACCACTGGAGTTTTATGCCAGGCAACACTTGGCACTACGTCCTATCTCTGGCTTTTCTTCTTGCAAGATCACAGCAAAAAGCAGAACTTGGGGACTCTGTGAACTTGGATCAACAAAAAGGGACTTTTCTTCAGAGAAGTTTTCAGCAGGAAGTGGCCAGTGTTCTTATGCTAGAGAAATGATGATAGAAAATAAAAAGAAAACTAAAAAAAGCATACAGAGATGAACTCTGGGTATCTGGGACATTTCTGCAAAGTTTGTTGGACTTAAGTCCTGAAAAAACCAAAAGTAGACCAAGCAGTGTTTAAGAATATGTAATGCACAGAAGAGCTAAATTGAGTGTTGCCCTATAAATTCACAAAAGTTATAATGTATGAATATGGGACATGAAACATGAACATAAATTTTATATACCACAGAAAGTATTTCCCAGACACCATTTGTTCAAAAAAAATATTACAACTATTTACCAGGTGAGGAGCACAGGGTTAATTTCTAGAGATGGTAAGTTGATTATATATATGAAATAATAAAGTTAATATATGTTAATATCTATGCAATGCTTAATAGACATTGGAGTTTGTGTTGAGTACTTCTCTTGGATTACAGTATCTCACTTAGGTTTCTAAATGACCTATGGAAGGTTGGGTGCACTCATCAGTAATTGTAGTACATATATGCATAAACACAATTGCATCCACGCTTGTGTGTATACATACAGATACCTGTGTGAATGCTTATGGAGTTACATAGCATATGTAGATATCCATACACATATAGGTCCAGCAGGTGGGAATTCCACGATTCTTGAGTTGACTGACTTTTCAGGAGGCAATCATGAAACATCTGAGCATCAGGCCTATTCAGCAGCAGTTCTCATGATCTGACAGTAAAGCAGGATGCAAAAGCTTGCCAGTCCTTCAGCCATCAAGTGGCAGCAGGCTAAGCATTAAGATACCTTTGCGGGTCATGGCAAGTGAAGAATTAATGGTTAGATTTTTCAGAGACATGAAAAAGGGAGTGATAGTGTGAGCACACTGAGTGAGTGAGAAGGAGAGTTAGAGGGGGATTCCACTGATACTGAAACACAGTTTAACAGTAGAGGACACAATCTATGAATAAAGAGAAAAGCATTTTGCAGAAAAGAGGACCGCTCTCCTCCTTAACTCAAGGTTACTGCTTTCTTGCTGCACACATAAAGGGACATGATGGCTAGCCCCATCTTAAGACATCAAGCAAAAGAAATGAAAACCCCTTTTTTGGACAATTTTGTCAGAGAAGGGAATTCCATTGAAATGAATGACCATTTTGTATCTGTGTACTCAAAATAGTTAGGATAGATATGCAGCTGCATTCTCTTAATTCAATGAGTAGAGAGATTTGTTCTATTAGTGTTTGTGGACAGCATATCATGTCTACATCTTGTACAAGGAATAACCACTGAGAAGACAACAACATGCAATGTATTAATTATTCAAACTGTGCTAGTAAGATTTTGAAACTGTGCTAGTAAGATTTTGAAACTGTCTCATTGCTATTTGTTTTTCAATAAAATTATTTTAAAAAAAGAAATGCAAACAAGTGATAGAAACAGATTTGATAGTCTGTAGTCTTCAATTTATTTTTCTATTGCTCTTTCATTAATAAATACTGTTTAACACACACCCACACATATGGGTATACTTTATGATAAAAATAGCTACATATATACTTTTTCAAAGATGATTACATGTGTTCCTGTATAGTAGCTTCTTCCCATATCCCAATTTGGTGAGCTATTTTAGGATCTCAGCTGATCAGCAGCACCCAGGAGGGACCTCACAGTCCACTAGATGGCAGTCTGTGATGTACATCAAACCCTAGTTAACAGCTTCTTAGATACTGAGCCAGGAAAATTATGGTAAAGATATCTTTTCACCCTATAAATACAAGGATCAGCTCCATTTATCAGGACTTTTGGGACTGAGATATAGTCAGCCATCTGCCCTTGTCTATAGCTAAAACAGTCCCAGTGTTACTGTCCAAATTGCTTTCATATTTCAACCCTGAACAAAATTGCCAGGCCTCTACACAATTAAATGACATACACTAGATTGCCAAGCAGGGAGCACTGGAGTTGAAGTCCAGCCCCCCTCCCTTCCTGTGGGCTACAAGCACCAAAGTTTATATGCAGAAGGAGAAGGAGTTATTCAGCCCAACATGGGAGTTCAGGATTTTGGTGTGGGAGTGTTCCCAGTGTTTAAAGTCTCTGGTGTCCCAAAGCAAGATACAGTACTTCCCAAACTGCTCTGCAGGTGAACTCCTGCTGAAGTCCCTAGGATAGTTTTTAAAATGTATTATTTCTGGCGCCCAGGGATGAGAACCTCTAGCGTGGAGCTTGGAAGCCATGTGATTTCCAATCTTCTTAGATGAATCCATCCCCCTATGAAATGAAGGAACCAAGTGGACCAGTTGGACAGGACTGTATCAATTGTTCAGGGGTGGGGTCATCCATTTCCTATGTAACCCTGACACAGTTGACTTACCCTCCCTAATCCCACCTTCATCTCTGAGTTAACTCATAGTCTTTAAGATGAAGCTACTAAAGCCAGTTTTGTAGATGAGATGTGAAGAGTTAATGGAATTGATGAAGCATTTAATTTGCGTTTGCTGACTAATAAATGTGACTGCCATCCTCTTGCCCTTTCAGCGCCCACTCAGTATTATTGTCAGGGTAACAGTGACTTTATCTTGCATTGCTTCTTCCAAAAATCTTCCTCACTTTCCCATTGGCTCGCACACCCTTTGTGGGCCCACCCTCATCAGTGAGAACTAAGGTTGGGGTTGTTATCAAATGCATCCTGTCTGTTCAGAGCATGCTTCCTGTTGCCTTCACCGATCATCTCACCAGTGACTCTAGCATGTTGTGTTAATGCACAGGAGTAGTGTGTTGACACAGTCCTGGACAGGTTATAAATTAAATAGAGGTTTGAGGAGGGATGGCTCTGTCCAAAAGCAATTGCACAGTGTCAACTGCAGGCCAAAGAGTGAGAGACAGGATCTAGATGCTGTTGTGCTTAATGCATGTTACCAAGTAACCAAGTCCTGCATGGTGGGCCTCCATCTAGGCCTTGCCCAGGAATGTCATTCTCCATCTGCTTGACAGCAGTCAGAACCTAGCTTCCCAAACAGCTCAAGCAATCTTCTTAGCATGGTGCTCCCACCAGACAATGAGCCACAGATATAGACTATGTGGATGTCAGTATGAAGCTTTCTCAAGATATCAACTCATGCAATTCACTATAGTAGAAATTCCTGGAATCCACATCTCATTGAATATCATACAAGAACAAGATGACATGCAACTTAGCCATCTCTGTCACATTAAATGCTATTGCCAGCCAGACAAACATTTCTGTCTGTGGAAGCAACTACCTGCCTCCCTCTGCCCCCCACTGAGCTCTGGAGACCTCTGAAAATGGCCATGGCCACCAGGACTTTTTTCCCTCCAGATCCCTCCAGACTCTGCAGAGAGGGCTCCTGGTAAGACATGGACTCAAACTTCCCTGGTCACTGTACATCTATGCCTTTCCCAAATATTGAATTAATTAATATATGTCATCAAAATCTACAGGCATAAACCTGTGAAGAAATGAGCTCATTAAAATGCCATGAAAAGCATGTTGGAAATGAATTGCAATCTGAGGTTGTGGAAAACCTTCAAGGCAGACTGTCAGGTTGTAACCAGTTCCTTGACGCCCACTCTTGAAAGCTGAAAGAAGCAGAAAGACTATGAATTTGAATCTGGCAGAAAGTCCAGCCAGTGCCATCCAGGGAAGTTCTTGTAGATACTTTTAGAGAGGTTCGTACTGTCCAGAGCTTGTGGGTATTTACTCTGTGTGTGACACAGAGATAAGTTTTAAATCAAAAGTGCATGCATAACCACCTTTCTCCAGAGAAGAATCCACCTGCAGATGTACTGCTTTCTTTTCATTTTTGTGCGTAAGATGAGGCTTGCTGTGGGTGTGCAGAGTCCAAAAGAAATGGCAAGGGAGAGAAAAGCAAGGGAAGAACCGTAGCAAAGAAAGAAAACCAAAAGCAGCATGAAAATGCCCCAGTGCATTCCTCTCTGACCAGAATGGGCGGCCCCAGCATGACCAAGGCTCTTACCACACAGTCCCACTGTGAGCTGGAGCCTTTTGCTCCTTTTAACCTTGCTTCTCACCTGTGTTGCTTGTTTAGTGGGTTGGTTCACATTCTCTTTACTATATAAATGTGGCAGAATGGATTAATTCTCTGCTTAGTGCTCTCAGAGTACATCCCCTTTTCGCGTTCCCTCAATCCTGTCCTTTGCTTGTTTCCTTCCCACATTGCTCACTCTTTGTGCCTCAGATACTATAAATAAGTTCCCAGTGTTCCTTAGGGACAAGTAGTCCACATTTTATTATCTGCAACTGGCAGTAAGTCTTGGAACTAACTGCTCCTGGATTTTGACATCAGAAACCTCCAAGGAGAGGCACATTCCCAGTCTATGCAACCAGTCTTCCCCATAACTAGTGTTTCCAACGCCCTGCACATGTGCAGAAGAGACACATACACAAAAAACCCCTCCAACCTCAGCTCCACCCTCATTTAAAAAGTGCATCATAAATAGCTAGCAGGATGTGCTCTGGTTCTCTTATTCACCAAGTCTCAGATGAGAAGGAGGAAGTCAAGAAAAACATGTCTTGTGGGAAGGCAAAGGTCTCATCAGAAAGAACAGTGTGTGCTCTTTCCCAGCTACCCTCATCGCTGCATCTTTGGGGATGGCATGAGATGCCCACCTTCTCAGATCCCCGCATCCCTTCATGTTCTCTGTGTGCCCTGACACCATTTAAGAAAGCATGTGGGCAAAGGGTGTGCAGAGACACTGTGCAAGAAGCAGACAGGATGCTGCAACCTAGAAAACCTGATTCAGGCATAGCACCGTGATGCCACCCAACAGGGGTGGGACCACCCTGATTTTCTCCAGACCAGACCACAGGTATTTCCTTTGCCATTTGCTCAACTGTAGCATGTGCCTTGCCCAAGGCATCTCTTGCCTGAGATCCTAAAAATGATCCAGTCTTGCTACTAGGAAGAGGGACATTTCTTTGCCAGGCTCAGGGTTGAAATGGACTGGGAGCCAAAATTTTATTTATTTATTTATTTATTTATTTATTTATTTATTTATTTGGTCCAGGGTCTCACTATGCAGCTTGGACTCATAGTGATCTTGTCTCAGCCTCCCCTGTGCTGGGACAACAGGTGTGAGACATCACTTCTGGTTTCGGTGGCCAACACGGCCCAGGGCTGGCCTGGCATGTGGTACCAGGGATTGAACACTGGTCCTTGCACTTGCCAGAAAGCTGTATACCACCCCGTTATCTCCCCAGTCCCTGGTAGCCAAATTTTGGTGGTGGAGCAGGATTTGTCTTCTATAGAAGAGCTGGCAATAGGTAGGTCAGCAGAGAACCTTGTACTTAAGGACTTATACAGGACTTGGGTCGTGTTCTCTTGGTAGATTGAGGTTCTCTTGGTAGAATGAGGCAGTGGCTTTGCATCTGCATCACCTATGAACAGCACCACCCCTGCAAAGCCCACTGAGTGGCTTCGGAAAGCTGAGTGAATGGGTGCTCAAAAGTACAAAGGAATTAGATAAAGACCATTTGCTGATGTGCTCTCGCCTGTTTTCCTACATCAAGCCAACGTCCTTAACCTCATGACAAAATGTGCTGCGGTTTCCAAGTTCTATTAGTTGTAGTTTCTCTTCCTCTTAATACACATCAGAATATGTTTAAGTTGCCTCTAAGGTAATTTTGATTTATTAATCACCAAAGTCTTTGAAATTTTATACATTTATGTGTTTTAATAGAAGAAAATTGATAATGGTCAGGAGTCATTTTTTTTTGTTTTTACTGAGGGAGGAAAAAAATCTATTAAGCACAACAAAGTGAATAGAAATTATGAAATAGTTGACTCTAGCAACATACTTACCATTCTATCATGCCAGAGCTTAATCTGGGAATCTATGATCCCTATCAATTCATGAAGTATCCTTTGGAAATAATTCCTATACTTTGTATCCACAGCCACACGTAACACTTTTGACATTTATACATAAGGAAAATAAATTTCTCCACGCAGTGCTCTAAGACTGGAAACTATACACACTATTTTCAAGTAAACACAAACAACTTTGTAGATAATCTTTCACAAAATAAAGCAAAGTGGTCAGATTACAAACTTTGAACTCATGTGAATTTATACCTAGTTTTTCTTAATAATATCTCAGCCCTTTCTGTGGCTTTGAATATGAAAGCTGAAGTTCAAAACTGATACTTTCTCATTGTGAAAGTTTATCAACCTCTGCTTCTTCTCCTCCTTCCATCTAAAATGAAAGGAATTTAGGTAATTGTCATCAGCTAATTTTTTTCTGATAACTATAAATAAATTCATAGTCCTCTTTTTGCACTTTCCATCAAAACTACCTAATGTTGGTATATCAAAGTTGCAGATATTTACAAATATATTGAATGAATTAACAAGATAATTTCAAAGATCATTGAATGTAGTTGTTACTTTGGATAAAGTGTTTGCCAGTGCAGATAAAAGTATTTCAGCATCAAAGGTAATGAGCATCTTTTTGCATAAAGGTAGATAGTTTCATCATTTTCCATTTATAGGTAGATTATGTTCATTAACAGTAAAGTCATTTCTCTTTTTCCCTACTGAGCCCCTCAACAGGCACAAGGGAAAAGAGCCAACCTTTGCCCTGCACAGTAGATGGTGCTAGATGATGCTGAAGCAATATGTTGAGCGGTTAACTGAGTTTATCTCACTAAACCAACTGGTACCATGTTTTGTCACATACAGAGCTTAAGTATATTTCACCCTATTTTGAAACATGTCAGTACTTCTTAATGGTAAAATGTGGTTCTTTTCAATGCCGTGACTGCATATAGATCTAATGATCACAGTTGCAGGTGACCCAGAATCTTGAGCTCTCTCCTTGCCACCCTTCTTCCCACAGTATTATGTACAAGAGCTAAGGTGAGAGACCCACAGGCAAAAGGAAACATAAAAATTTAAAAAAGAAACCTTGATGCATTGTGTAAACACCATCTTCCCAATTTCTTTGTCATACATTGGTGACTCCCCTCTGATACAGGCAATCCCAACTCTTGGAGAATCACAAAACATTCTTTTTTTTTTTTCAGAACCGGGGATTGAACTCAGATCCTTATGTTTGCCAGTCAAGCGCTTATCCTACTGAGCCATCTCCCCAGCCCACAAAAAGTTCTTTTAATGAAATATTTTTGAGAAAATTCATGCAACCATGCATCTCCTAGGTAAGCTAAGTGGTCATGATTCAGAAAGAACTAGACAGTTTCCTTGAACAGCTGACTATAGGCCACGTGATTGTCCATGGCCAGAGCATTTTTAAGACACTGCCAGAAATACAGGTGAGCCTGTGGATTTGTTGGCCACTCAAGGACAGAACTCCCACAGAGCCTTTTCCGAAGCTGCAGAAATTTGGACTTCTTTAGGGGCTTTTCAAGGAATATCAAGACAATCACATCTACTTTTTCATCCATGAGCCTTTGATGGGATAAGTAAAATGCTATCTTAAAATTCTCTGTCTTTGCATACTTTTCTGTCATAACAAACACTGTCTTTTTGCTAAGCTGTATGCTCTGTGAAAGGTTTTCCAGAACTGGCTGGCCTGGTAACCAGTCCCTTTCTTCCAGACATAAATTAAAATGTTTCTCTCTTGGGTCTTCCAATGTGGCCACCAACTCATCCAAGACCCACTCTGTCACTGCTGGGTCTTTAGTGTCATACACAATAAAAGCATCATAGCAGCATTCTACTGATCGCAGAGGCTGATACCCCCTTATCTTTGCCTTACAGAAATGGTAAATATACCACATATCCCAGAAATACAAGTGACTTGCTGTCATAACCACCATCAGAAAGAGAGCGACAGATGTGGAAAATGAGAACATAATCAGGTTAGTCAGGTCTAACTCACAAGTATACAGATCCAAAGAGACAACACTCTGGCCTTTGTGTGCTCCTGGCCCCATACAAGTCACTTCTGTGGCCAGGTAAGGAATAGTCACCTCTGTATGATTAACCCACCAGACAAACCACACAGCATCGCAGTTGCATAGGAACTGATTATGATGTAGAAGCAACATCTCCAGATTGTTGAGGACATTTTGTGGGAAGCTAGTTTTTTGGATAACCTGGATTTTATTTGAACTGAGATCAAGATATCGCAACTGGAAAGCGTCTTCTAGAAAATGCTTTGTCAGATATCTGATTTGATTCTTCATAAGAATCAGTTTCTTGAGGCTTCTGGAACAGTTGGCTAATTTTTCAGGGACAGTTGTCAGTTGGTTGTGGCTGAGGTCCAAAATTTCCAGATTCTTCATAAACTGGAGATTTCTCCAATTGAAAGATCTGAGCCCATTTTTGGCCAAGGAGAGATTCTTTAGATTTGGGGGCATGCTACAGAAAACATCAGGAGGCAAGAAACTCAGGGAATTTCTAGAGATGTCCAATTCTTCTAAGTTTAGCAGATTCTGGAAGAATTGTAAATATCTATTATCACCATCTCGCCATAAAATATCTAAGTGATTTCCTCTGAATTCTAGAATTTTGAGAGATTCACTCTCCATCTTCAGGCTGGTGGAGGTCGAGATGTCATTATTGTTCATCATCAGTTTCTTCAGAAACTTTAGGTTCTTGGTAAAGTTGAGCATGTGAGTAATTCCTTCAGATTGAAAATAATAGCTGTTGCTGCTTAAGTCCAGGACTTCCAGGTTGTGAAGCTCCTCAAAGGCTGTTGAGTGGAGTAAATCAAGCCGGTTGTTAGAGCAGTCTAAATATTTCAGCTGATGTAAATACTGGAATTCACTTCCATTGAGAGTTTGGCCAATGGCATTTCCTGACAAGTTGAGGCACTTGATGAAAGAAAGGTGCTGAAAATCAGAGGGATTGACGAAAAATATATTATTTCTACTCAGGTCCAAGGTCTGCCCGTACATGTAGCAATCATTATTAAAAGCCAAGAAAGGAGTCTCTTTGTTTTTGTACCTGCATCTCCTTGCATACTCGTCATATCTGAAGTAATGGAATGTCTCCAGGACCTGAGGTCCGTGGCTTTCTACAGAAGTTATGCCATTAGAGCAGAAGCCAGTTTCACTTGAATCTCCTGAAGGTGATATTTTATTCATTGAAAGATCTAACACTTTCAAATGTTGAAATTGTTTAAATATGCTGAGGTTAGCAATTTTTATAAAGTTAGTGCCCAGATCAAGAACTTCAAGTTTGTGAAGATCACGTAAGGGAGAAAGATTAAAGCTTGTCAGCTCTTTAAAAACATATCCTTTGATCCGCAAAACTTTCAGGTTTTTCAATGAAGAAAATGACTGTGACAGATTTAGAAATGTATGATAGACCTGAAGTTCATAATTGAAGGACATATCCAATTGGATGAGATTGGGGAGAAAATGCAAAAATTTGGCATCTCCAATTTCTTTGGCCAAGTAGTTTTGGGAAAGGTCTAGTAGTTTAAGGTTTTTCATGTTTTTAAACCATGTTGTGGGCACATGCTGAAGAGAGTTGCTCTGTAGACGCAATATTTGTAGCTCTCTCAGGGCATCAAAAGCATTTTTGTGAATCTGCAGGGGGGAGTTATTTTCACAGGGTGTGCAAGGAAATGGGACATTATAACAGCGAGGGCAATTTCCACTTAGGTCAAGAATTTGCAATTGGTTGAGGTTATTAAAATCATCTTTTTGGATATTTGTGATAATGTTATTGTAAAGATAGAGTTCCGTTAAATTAGATGGCAAGAGAGTGGGGACAGCTGTAATGTTGTTAGCTTTCAGGGAGAGCACTTTTAAATTTCTCAGGTTTTGAAAGGCATCTTTTTCAATTGAATAGGAAACATTACAGGGATTGCGATAGTAACAGTTTTGGCCCAAGTAGAGCATTTCTATGTTGACCAGTGCTGTTAGATTTTCCTTCATGATGAAAAAGATATTGTTGGCCTCAAGGCTCAGAAGCTGCAAGCTTGGTGGAAGGTCCTGAGGTATCTCTAGAAGCTGGTTTGCATCTAGGTAAAGAGATTTTAAATACGTGAGTCTACTAAAGCTTTTGGGTTTAATCTGCAGCCTCCTGGTACACACATTGTTTTTGGGCCCTGTCCGAACAGGTATACAGTTACATCTGAAGTCAACCTCTTCTAGATGGTCCAGGTTATGGAAGGAGTCTGGGGAAATACTTGGGATGTGGTTAATAGTGAGGGTGAGGTTGGTGGCATTGGTGGGAATACCTTTCGGAATTTCTGTCAAGTGTTTATCTGTGCAGTCCACAATCACATGGGTCTTTGAAGCATCCAGACTGACATCACAGGGCAGGGTTTTAGGAAACCATCTAGCCCCAAGAAGTTTGGAAATGAGGATCATGTTCAAAAGGATAAGAAATTGTCTCTTCAGTATCCACACTGGAAGCCCCTGAAAAAAGCAAGAATGAATAAATCATTGTTCTAAAATATACCAAAAATCAGAATTCAAACATTATATTTGCTGCATCTCTTTTGTTACACTGTAAAAGGAAACAACTCAGATGTTGTTCTTAATGGTCTAAACAGAAAGTCCGACCCTGAGATTTCATCAATGACTGAGCTTTCATCTATGTATCTATGTATCTATCTATCCATCTATCTATCTATATTACTTTTAATACCTTAGCTTTCTAGCAAAATAGCTTTTAAGTTGTAGAAGCAGGATTTCTCCTACTTGCTTTTATGTAGTATGCTGCCATGGAAAGGCCACTGATCAGCTGCCAAAGTCTAAAATGTGAAGGGTCAAGGAATGTTTATAAATACAAGTACACTTGGGAAAAGTAATACACGAAAATTTTAGTAATTTATATTTACTTTCTAAGACTGCCCTGGTACATATCACTGGGGTATCTCATAATATTTAAGCCTCATGATATTTTAGTTGGAAAAGAAGAGATCTATGATCCCAGTATTGAAATTTAAGTAATGACTTAGCAATATTAATTGGCATTCCCAAGGTGACCCATTTAACAAATGGTGCTTGATTGTCCAGCATACATTCCTGCCTTCTTGGCCCTGGCCTTCTAGAAGTTGGTTCTCGCATTGGACCATTTTTAGAAATTATCTCCAAATTGATTTATAGATGTGAGTTTTCCCTACACATTGGGTCTCCAGTGCATAAATTTCTTTTTTTTTTTCTTGTCTCAAGACAGAATTTTATTCATTCTCCTCCCAGACCTCCCAGCACTCTGTAGTCAGCTCACACTATAGAGGAGTGAATTTCTTGGGTCTGGATTGGGAACCTGGAGAGAAGAGGATTTTGAGGCATGTTCCCTTCTGCAGAACACATTTAACTTAAGAAGGAAGTAGATTAAACGCATTTTGTTATGAGATTTTCACAATGTTTCTTGAGCTATTATCATACCAGGCTTAAGCATTTCTGCTGTGTGTCTTGCTCCAGTCATCTCTAAGACTCTAGGTGACTTAGCAATAATGCGATGGCTTTATTTTTGACACCTCTGTCTTTCAGCAGAACTGAGGAAAGTGGCAGAAATGGGAAAAACCAAGGGTGGCTGTCAGTCCCTATAAGGCTTGTTCTGAGTACCATTTGGTAGTTTAAGCAAGCCAGTAATCCCAGCTTCACCACCACAGCGTGTGGGAGGCCGAGCACAGGCCAAACGTGACATGTCTCTAAGAATCAGTACCATGTGGGTAGGCCTCTGTGCTTTGCTTTTGGCCGTGGTTGTGACGTTCCTTAGCAGCTGGACCCCTGAGCAAGTTGTGCATTACTCGAACATGCTCAGCCAAGGCAGCACGTAGGGACTGCTGCCCAGACCTTGCTGTGCACCGAAGCATGTGCCCCTGGGCCGTTTGCTGGGTGGGGAAGCACTTCTTCTGACTCAGGAAAAGGCAAGTGGTAGCACTGACTGGGGACTCTCAGGTTAGTGTCAGAGTGGAGCCTGATCTCTCTGAAGTCTACTTTGTATCTCTTGGAAAGAGCACCATGCCTTAACTCTCTCACTCTGGCTTCTCATTGCCACTGCCCTGAACCGCACCCCTCTTCCTGCCACCCTGCCCTGGTCTTCACTCATTGCCACATCTCCTCATGCAGTCTTTGCCTCTCCAGTGCATAAATTTCGAGAGGAGATGTTAGTAGCAGACACTGAAGTTTGAGTGACCTGTAACCATAGGATTGATCAAGTGGGATCCTTATAGGAGTTAGAGGTCAGCTATTAGCAATTATGCTAAGACTATATACATAAAACAAGACTCTACAGGCAAAATGGAACATATAGAAGCCTACCCAGAAAGGTGATTCTTGGGCTTCTAGGTTTAGCATGAGAGACAAAGGAACCCTGGAAAGAAAGGCCTTTAAAGAGAATACATGAGAAATTCCAAACAGCTTTGTTACTCTCCATATTACGCTCAACTGTCCCTGCCTTTGAGGGTGGCTTAGCCATGAATTTGCTGTGAGGTGTCAGGATTTTTATCAGTATTTTACTTCCTGTCACTGGTTTTCACTCAACCAGAACTTACGCATGGAAAGATCCAACGTATGTTTCTACAATAAGCTTCTAATTCAATTAATGATTTTATCTTCCCAGTTGACTGAATCCATGGATTGTGTTAATACTAATAGACCAAGTGTGCATTTAATTTAATTCCTCTAACAGGAGGTAAATAAAATTTCCCAGACCTTTCTTTTTCTGTGATGCAGCATAACCCAGAAGGATCTAAAAAGACTTTTGCGTCCACCTTTACATGCCTAAAGTTTGTTGAACTTAGGTACACGAAACTGTCTTTTTTTTCCTCTTCCACGACCCTGGGTTTTCCTCCCTGTCACAGTAAGGCTGTTCACTGAGACCAGTTAAGCACCTTGTTCACCCTTCTCAGCACCCTCTTGCTTTCCTATGTTAGTTAACACAGTACCAGCTGGGATTATTCCGCCCTTGCTCTAGTCCAAACACTTGTCTGTAGGATGACAATCCATATTATCTGTCAAGCTTTCCAAACATCAATTATTTTCTTGCTCCAGTGTCTCTAAAATGGCTTTCTTTTTCTTTACAGTATGAGCTCAGACTTTTTATCATGAGATCTAAAATCTTCCATAATGGAACCCTGTCTGTTTGTGGGAGTTTACTTGACACATCTCTTTAAATGCTAAGTTCAAGATCCCTAACATACAAGTCTCTCTGCTTGGGATTCTCTTTTCAACCATTTTCATGCACCAGAATTCTAGCTCTCTTTCAAAGCTATATCACTGTAACTGGAGCACTCAAATACCTGGGAGTATATGGCAATAGATAGTTGACAATACACAAAGTTCTTAGGTAAATATGGCACATCTTCCTACAGCATAACTATTACTCTAAGACTTAAGGAAAATGGTTACTATTCAGTCCATAGAGAGATATTGAGTCAAGAAAAAAAATATGGAACTTAGAAGAGAGAAAGGAACAAAGCAGAGTGGGTCCTTTGTATGGGTCTTGATCACAGAACTCCATATCCTAGAATATAACCTTAGCTGTATTTCTGTCAGAAGACATGATGGGTGCATGCACTGCACCATCAGAAAGCAATAAGTAGGACTGGTCAAATAGCTCAGCAGATTAAAGCACCTGCAAGCAGGAGCAAGGGTCAGGGATTAGATCCCTGGGCCTGCTATGCCGCCCCGCCCCTGAGGTGCACTGAGAAAGTAAATGAGACTGGATGTGGTGGTGCATGCCTGTAATTCCAGCTCTTGGGAGGTTGTAAATAGGTGGATCACTATGACTCTGATCTAGTAGTGAAACCCTCAAGATCCTGTAGACCCGTTCTTAAAATACAAAAAAAATGAAAGAGAGAACATGATGGAACCATGGGTGATGACTGCTCTGACTTCTTCAGGCTGAAATGGGTTGTAGTTGTTGACTGACAGCTAGAGATACTCTCCATAGGTTCTATCTAAAGGCCCTCAATAGACAACAGGCATTTTTTTTCTCTTGGGTAGAGGAATAACTTTAAATCTGAAGAAGACAAAGCCAAAGAAATAATTAAAAAGGCATGAGCCAAATAATAACATCAACAGAATAATTATGAATATAAAGATTTTTACCAAGGAGACAGTAATGACTTCCCATAAAGATGATAAAGATAGGGTTCAGGGAACCTCAGTATCTTACATTGATTTGATATCTAATATCTTGAACAGCTATTGAGACATTAGCAGAAGGATCTGGAGTATAATATTTTTTAAATTTGTAATCATAAAAAGACTGCAATTTTTTGTGGGTCCATTGGAATATACTGATTACTCTCCAGTTTGCAAGTGGGATCACCAGATGGTTAACTGCTGAAAAATCTGCATGAGTATCTATCAAAAATCTCACAGGCTTTTCCCTTATATTGGCAGTTAACATGGGTTCCTGCAGTAGAGAGGTGGAAACCCATGACCTCATCAAACATAAACTTCCTCTGATTCCATCATAAAAATTTTCTTTCTTTCCTCTCTAGCAGCTCTCAAGATTTTTGCTTGAAATGTCTTTTTTTTTCTGTCTGGATCGAGAGAAGCATTATATTTTTTCCTGTTTTTCAATTGATCTTCCTTCCTATAGACTGATAGCATCACATTTTTTCTATTTTTCCATTTTGTATCTTTTCCACTATGAAATATTTTCTGATCAGTTTGTATCAACTGAGACAAATTATTTTTCCTAACTCTCTTAACTTTTGCAGCTCGTATCAGATATCTGGGGCCCACTAGGCACCACATGTATACTAATGTAGGCAACTGAATATAGTTAGTTAAGGCCTTAGTATGTATCATATAACCTTTTAGACAAGATCTGGTGGATACCAGTAAAAGGAATCTAAAAGTAATCTAGCATATTTGTTAGAAGTTTTACCTGCATGATTATCTGAGTTTTGGCATTTCTAGGAAAAAGCAAATTTTCTGAGATCAAATCAAAGTATGAACATTTGAGCTAAGAGGTTGAGAAATTGTTGTTAAGGACTAATGTTAACCCCACTGGCTCTTACACCCCTTTATTTATGAATTCTGCAATTTACTAAAAGTTACTTTAGTTGTAATATTCTTTACATTTTAATGACTTATGAAAACCAGATTAGGGGCTGGGTAGATGGCTCAGTAGAGTAAGTGCTTGCCTGGCAAGTGCCAGGGCCTTCGTTCAATTCAAAGTTCCGGAAAAAAAAAGAAAACAAAATTAATACCTTATTTTACTGTCAATATCTTTAAGTAATGTAAGTACAGTATGGCATAATTTCTAGTTACAGTTTTTGAGAAAACAATGGCATGAGCAAGTATATTATTTTGTACTTGTGTTTTTGAACTCCAAACTTACTGCCTTTGCTTTTAATTTAAGATTTAGAAATTTACAAAATAATTGCAGTCATAAGAGATGGGGAGATAGTTCAGTAGAATAAGCACCTGCCTGGCAAGTGCAGGGTCCTGAGTTCAATCCCCAGTACTGCAAAAAAAAAAAAAAGAATTTTGTTAGGATAGATATCCAGCTACTTTCTCTTAGTTCAGTAAGAAGAAAGATTTGTACAAATAGTGCTTAAACAAGATATCATGTCTGCATCTTGTACTATGAATAACTACTACAAAGACAACAATATGCAATGTATTAATTGTTGTACCTGTCCTACTGTTTTGAAATTGTCTCATTGTTATTACTTTCTCAATAAAATTAATTTTAAAAAAGAAGAAAAAAACAAACAGGAAAGAAAGAAAGCAATAAGTAATTCTGAGGGCCAGCCAAATTGCTCAGCAGATTAGAGAACCTGCAAACAGGCACAGGGGTGGAGGGCTCGATCCCCAGGACTGCGGAGCCAGGGCACCCTGAGATGGCAGTCGTGGCACGCACCTATAATGCCAGTACTTGGGAGGTTGTAAACAGGAGAATCACTATGAGTATGAAGAGTGAGACCCTAAACACCTCATAGACCCTTCCCTAAAAATACAAAAAAAAGTAGCTCTGTTAAGAGTGATATTGTGGATGAGGGAGGTGAACAGTGTTCCAGAAAGGATGATATGGTTAAAGGACAATCATGAGCCAGTCCTCTCTTCGCACCCCATTCCCATGAATGTGTATCAGAGCCTAGGAAGAAGTGGGAGTGTCCCTGAATTAACTGATTTTAACAATATGAAGCAATTGAGACTGAAATCATCAAACTGAGATTTCTAAGATATTTAGATATTTTGTGGATTGAGCAAAGTAGGGACTCTAAAGAAGTTTATTTATGGGAAAATAAAATGATGCCCTAACAGTGACATGCTGGCAAATGTTTAACAACTGCCTTTCAATGTTCATCCCACATCCCCCAACAAAGCTCCATGTGTTAAGTCCTGATTTATAGTATTCATCAAATTTCATAGCATCGATATTTCTACCCAGCCAATTTCGAAATACCAGTGTGATGGCACTGAATGCAGATCTGTGGGGAGATGCACAGAACTGCTCTTTCTTTCCCTTCCTCTCATTTTCTTATATTTTATTTTTTATTAGTACATGTTTTTGGTACATAGTGACTCCATTGGTCACAAGGAGTGTGTACACGTACATAGCACATCACAGTTCTTGTCTTGGTCCCCTGCCCTTCCAATCCCTCAAACTTTCTTCTTAAAATGAATTCATATTTATTTTATTTTATTTTATTATTTATTTATTGTTAATTTTATTGAGAAACAAATAGCAATGAGACAGTTTCAATAATTAGTACATCGCATATTGTTGTCTTCATAGTGGTTATTCATAGTACAAGATGCAGACATGGTATCCTGTCCAAACACTATTAGTTCAAATCTTTCTTGTCATTGAAATAAGACAAAGTAGTTGTATATCTATCCTACCCTTTCACATTTATACGGAAGCTCCATTTTCATTTTTTCTTTCAAATAAGTTATTTTCTTTAAATATCTCTTCCGTTCAGGCGCAGAATGGGGGACAAATAACAGGAAGTAGAAAGAACTTGTTCTATTGGAAAGATGAGCAAGACAACTCCTGTTCTAAGCCTGTATTTGAAGACAAGGTTCCACTGAGCTTAACACAGCTGAGACAATGATTGTGAAATCTTCAGATTTACACACTGACGTATAAATTCAAACGCAAACTTTACTAGAAAACTGATTTTTGCCTTACTTCTAAATTGTGTCTTGTGTGTGTCCACTTTTCACCCAGCCTACTGCCACCTCCCTCTTCCAGTTAGTCATTTCTCTTACCTGCCCTAGTGCTCTGGCCTCCAAACTGCTCTCCATGTGATTCATCAATCAGCATCAGAACATTCTCTCTAAATGTGAAGCAGGTCAATTGCACTGATCTATTGCACTTTGAATGAAATACAGTCTTCTATTACTTCTATTATGCATGTTCTGGCTCTAGTCTGCCTCTCTGACCATATATGTGTATAAATGTTAACTAATTTAATCCTCACAATAGCTATATGAGGAAGTCTTATAGGTTACAGGTCTTCAATCCCTTATCTAATAGCATTGGGACTAGATGTGCTCTACATTTCAAAATTTTTCAGATTTCATGATGTGTGTACTTTCTATTATATGATATCTATTGGGGCTTGGGCATCTGGCCCCAACTGAACTCACAAATCTCTGCAATGGTGAAAAAGATTTTGCACTTTAGAATATTTTGCAGAAAAAAAAAGAATAACCAGATCTTCAGTTTAGATAAAGACTGCCCTCCAAATGCATCCGACCATGTCTTGTGCCCATGACCTGAGGGCAAAGCTTTCATATTTGGGATTTTGGAATGTCAGGCTTCTCCATTTTCATTGTATCAGTGAGTCACCAGAGCTGCAGAGAGGCCTATGTATGTTCTGTAATAGACTGTTTTGCTTTCAGAGCACTGAGCACAATCAGAAATTATTTTGCTGATGCATCGCCTTATTCATAAGCTCCAAGAGATCTGAGCTTTATGTGTCCTCAGGTAAAATATACCTGGACTTAGGACTAAATCATGTTTGGTAAATACACAAGTGAAACAATGAATTCATGCACAAATTAGCAGTGAATTAAAACAAAATACCCTAAAAATGTTTCTCCTGAGGAAGATTCTTTCAGGCTACACTGTCAGACTCAGGAAGGGTTCCTTCGGTCTCTTCTACAAGAACCCTTCTGGGATTGAAGCAGACAGAAGTACACCCTCCCTTCTCTCTTCCTCTTACTGATTGCACATGAGGCTGTGCAATAGAAGACTGGTTTAAGGATTAGAAGAACTAGGTCTTAGTCTGGCTTGGTAGTTCACTAACCAGACATTCCTCAGGGTCTGAGAGAATACATCCCACAAGACAATGGCACATACCATAACAACAAAGGGGGCATATCAAAGGCCCAGCCACCATCCCCACCCCCACTACTTTGGATCAAGAAAATGGATCTGAACTGGGCAGTGCTCCAACAATGCCTTATCTAGAAATTGTGCCAAGTATCTCATGAGAAAGAATTGATAGTAAATATCAAATTCCGCTGACTCATTCATTCTTCCATTGAAAAGTATGAACTGGGTACCTGCCTGGGGCAGGAGACACATTGCCTCTGCCCATAAAGTGTACAAAATCTTTTGGGAGAAAACAATATAGAAATGTAAAATACAATGTAGAAATCCATGATTTCTTTCCACACAAGATGCTGCAGGACTGTCCTGCAACAACATTGTATATGGTTAGATTTCTGGACATATGTGTAAACATATATAATTCTTTATTCCTATTTTTTAAATATATTTTATTTTTTAAATTTTTTTGTCATATTTTGTAGGGACTTAAAGTTCAACATATCAATACTTGATGAAAAATACCTGTCCCATGTTTTGCCTAACGTGTTTAATATTCAGACAGAGAGTGAGGTTAAGCTCAACAGCCTAGGTTATATGGTAATAGCAATAAGCTTATCTCCTGGAAGGTCAACAACCTAAGTTAGTTTGCAGACCAAAAATTAGAGAAAAAGGAGGGCTACAAGGAAAGCCAACATTATGGCCCTAGCCTTCCAACGTCAATTAAGACTCAGGACATATGAGAACCTGTACGCTAACATCATCTAACTCAGTTGTGTTCCAAATTTTTTGACCATGGAGATTCTGGAGCCAAAGAGGAAAGTGATTGATGATGTAGAGTGTGCCTAAGGAGAGTCACATGGAGAGAAAACACTCTCTCAGGCTTTCACAGAGAGCACATTGGCCAAGCAACGGCCGTGACTCATCCACATGACTGACACTGACAAAGGATCTACAAGCTGAGGTACAGGGTAGGGTCTCAGGATAAATCCTGAGGGGATTTGACTGACCTTATCAGATCCAAAAGCTACAACTCTTGTTGCATAGGTCTTGCTTTATCTTGGTCTTAACCATCCAGCAGAAAAGAATAAAAATGAAATAGAAGTAAAGCCATACTATTATGTTGAGCTGTAGGGGACTCAGGTCTACAATTTCTGACACTGCCAGTCAAGCAGAAGACCCAATACTATTATGGATTACTGGACTCTTTTAGAATATTTTGCTGAATTAACACACCTATAATATTCAAATGACAGAACTAAACAAAATAAGGGGATATAGATGAGTGTCCATTTTGTATCTGTGTATTCAAACTGGTTAGGATAGATATATAGCTACATTCTCTTAATTCAAAGGATAGAGGGATTGGTTCTAATAGTGTTTGTAAATAGGATATCATGTCTGCATCTTGTACAGCAAATAATCACTAGGAAGACAGTATTCAATGTGTCAATTATTTGAATTGTCCTACCAATTTGATTTGAAACTGTCTCATTGCTATTTATTTCTTAATAAAATTATGGAAAAAAGATGCTGATATTCATATTATGTGTAGCTTAAATGTATGTTGCTCTTAATTTATTAGGCAGTTTCTGATAATTTCAATAAAATCTTTTCATTATCATCAGCGTCCCAAAATTGCTATACATCTCCCAATATATTTTCCCCCTTTTCCTCGTGTCATAGTGACAGGTTTTCCAGTTTTAGTTGGACATTCACCACTCTGAAAAATGATTATATTTCCCAGATTCCTTTGCAGATAAGGATGTCTATGTGATTAAGGATTGGCCATTTGACCAAGGTGATTTGAGAGAAAGTGAAGCATGCAACTTCTGGGAACTGTCGTTAATAAACAGCAGAGCTAGTCCTGTTCTTCCCCGACTTGTATGGTGAAATGAGGGAAACATGCCAGTCATGGTGCAGCTACAGGGTGCATGATCCAAAACATCCAGAACCTTCCTTACATGACCTCATACATCCCAGAAGTAACACATGATTCTGAATTGCACACTTCCAGTTTATGAGAAATAAGAAAATGTATTTGCTAAGCCAATGTAAATTGAATGTTCATTGCACAAATGAAAACCTAATTTTAACCAACATAGAATTTGATGATAAGTCGCTATTCATGAAAACACCTAGGTTATAGTCATTTCATCAGGCTATGGGCAAGAAAGACGCAGATATTGGAGACTGGAAAACTGGTGTCCCATGTTAGGCTACTATAGGACACTTGATAAAACTATTACCTGTTAGCCCTGGCTGGGAGGCAGAATGCATTCCAACTTTACCCTTAAGGGAAATTGTTGGGCAACATTCAGAATGATAATTTGTGTTGACGGCTTCTTGTTGGTTTTTAACAGTCTTATCAGAGATATCAACTAGGGCTGAAGCTGACCTGTCTTCAAGCAGGGCCAGAAGGAAATCTGGATTCTCCAGGAGAGATTTTTGTCCACCTGCAGCCTTAAACTCTAACTTAAAACTTTTTCTATTGGGATCCAGTTGAATTGCAAAAGACAGTTTTTCTTTAAATGAAGGCAGATGGAATGGACAGAGAAAGCATTGGGGGAAATAAGTGAGTGTGCACATGCATTTTCCACTAAGCATTTTCTGGCAGACAATAAAAACCACAACAGGGTAATAATGTGATAAAGAGTGTTGCCTTCCCCTTGACCTATGCAGCCTCAGGATGACTGATTAAATTGAGAGAGCACATCACAGAACAGAAAGGGGGCATGGAACATAGAGGGGAAAATGGATCATCATGTTTAGACCTAACATTGTCTAGAACTGGAGTAGCCACCATTCACACATGGCTCTTTAATTATAAACAAATTGTAGAATTCTCTTTGTCACACTAACTGTACTGTAAGTGCTCAAAAGCCACACTAAGATAGTGGCCAATGTATTTGAGGATACAGATAAAAGCATTTTTATCATTGAGAAAGATAATACTGGTCAAGATCATGTGTCAGCAAACTTATTATATAAAGGTATGTTTTAGGCAAAATTAGAAATACTATGCAGGATCTTTAATAGTCATTTGGAATGTGAACTATTAGAATTATAACACTTATTCTTAGCTCACAGGATGCGCAAAAGCAGGTGATTGCCGGGTGTGATAGTGCATACCTATAATCCCAGCACTCAGGACACTGAGGGAGGAGGATTGTCATGAATTAGAGGCCAGCCTGGGCTATACAGTGATTCTGAGGCCAGCATGGACTACATAGCAAGACCTTGTCTCAAACAAATGAACAAAGAAACACCAAGTGGTATAACATTACAGGCTACAAGTCATTATCTGCAGACCTCTGATCTAGATAGAATCTCAGATTATCTAGAGTTAATCTATGCATGGAAATAACTCCAAGGGTGTGCAGTCCAAGTCTACCAAGGATTAGGTGAAATTGAACATGATGTGATTTCAATATGATTCACTTCCTCTTTCAATTCTAAGAGATAAGTTCACTTCCAATAAGGAAAGTGAGAAGCAGAGGTGGTGTTGCTTGCCCCAGGTGGGACCCAGGAAATTCAGACACAAAGCTTGCACTATTACCTGTTCTACGCTAGCCCCTTTATCTCTCCCTTTAGTTTGGGAACACCTTTAGGCCCAGTAACCATGCTTTGTCTTCATGCATCCTCCATCAGAATGATGACTGCCACAAACTGAGTGCAACAGAGTTATCTGCTGAAGAAAACAAAGCTTTTGACTAAAAATCCCATGGAAGGCCCACATTAAGCAATCCTAACTAGTAAGATTTGTTCCTGAAGATCAGATTTTGTCAAGGGAACAAGGACTGGCCCAGAGGGCCTAGAACTTCCCCTTATTGCTGAAACAAAATGCTTGAAGCCTTTAATTAAGGAAGGAAAGGTTTCTTTAGCTCAAAATCTGTGACATTTCAGTCCACAATCAGCTGGGTGTGAGGCAGGGTAGCACAGCACAGGGACCACTCTTCAAGGCAGCAAAAGCAGCAAGAGTAAAAGGGAGAAGTGCAATCCTCTTTTCCTCCCTAATATTGTAAGGAGACTACCACCCCCTGGGATGGTGTAGCACTCAAACCATCTCCCTGCCCCCTCTTGCACAGGATGAGGATGTTTACAAAGTGAGGACCCTGACCCCCTGCTGAATCCCTTAGTTAAACTTCCAAATGTCTCAAGTTTACACAACATACCAACCATTACTGAGGTGGAATAAGGAAAATATGCAAAAGATAGGAGATGGCTTTCATTGGTAAGGGACCTAGCCACAGGGAAGTGGAGCTAGGAACTCCCTTATGTGCTTTCCCCAGGAACGCTGGTCCTTTGACCCTGAAACACCAGAGGAAGCACAGTTAATTTGTTTCACCTATGAACAGATATTCCCAGGTAAGGCTTGCCCTGCCCCACACTCTAGGAACCCAAGGCCAACTGGCCCTTGTCATTCTACCTGGTAGATAAGACTCCTCTAGGCTCTTCCTCCAGCCTTGCTGGAAGCCTGGAATTTGGAGCCTGCAAGATGTCCGCATTCCAAGACTCCAGCCAGAAGAGAAGATTAACTGCAAGGAGAAAGGTGGGCTCTGATCTAGCAGGTAAGTAGAAAAATGGACTCAAGGAACAAAGCCTCACTAAATCAGTTAAAGAGAAAGTGTACCTTTGAGATTTAGAAACATAAGAGAAATTTTTAAGAGTACTTCTTACAAATGTGTTAAAGTGTTCCTTTATTCCAATGGAAACTTTCTTAAGTGTGGAAAGGTTTCTCTTTCAAGCAATTGGGAACTCCACGCTTCAGTTTTATGCTAGCGTCTGTTAATATTATTCTAAAATGTAAAGATTTCACACTGAGCCAGATGTATTTTGTCACATGATACAGATAATGCATGCTATTTTGTTTTGCTTGTTTTTGGACATGAGTGCCTAAAGACACGCATCTTTCAGTAATTTGATTTATAAAACAGCATGGTACACAAGACAGAAGCCTGGCTTTGGGGATGAATCATGGCTAATTACTCATGCAAATACCCTGGGTAAATTTGGATGCTCAATTATTGAGGTAATTATGGTAGAAATGGGAATGTGTGGTTTTTGTATGCACAGGTGTTTCTATTCTCTTAGTAAATCACCTCATTTGTTAAAATGGAAAATGCAGAGTTCTTGTTGGGCAGCCATCAGTCATTCATGTGTTTGTGTGTTTTAAAATGAAAGCTGCCTTTTATTCTGTACTTATTTGCCAGGTGCTAAGAGAAACATTGCTTCTATTACGTCACTGATCCCTCATCTTGAAGTTGAAGGGACAGATTAATATTCCCACTTTACTGATGAGGAATCAGAGACCACAGAGACAATTTCAAGCTGAGATTCAAACCTATTTTTGACCAATCTTCTTCAAGTTCCTCATACAGCTGTAGAAAATGGCTTGGTATAATGTCCTTGCTCTGCAATTTCCTTTTGGATTGAATGCTCCTTGACACTCTACTGCTTTCTATTTTGTACTATTTAGAATTTTTGCAGGAGGGGAATTGGATGCTTTTGTAAGAAAAATCTCCAAATACTTAAAAAGTATATTTATGCTTTGAGTGGAAATAAGTTGAAGGGGGAAAAAGAATGGTTTTGATACTATAGTTCTTATGAATGGCACAGTATGTCTACCAATGGTACATCAGGGCAGTGTATGAATTTTTCAATTCATTTTTATTTATTTATTTATTTATTTAGGCGGAACCAGGGATTGAACTCAGGCTCTTGTGCTTGCCAGGGAAGCTCTTATTCCACTGAGCCATCTCCCCAGCCCTGAATTTTTCAATTTAAAGGCACCTTGAACTTTACTTTCATAATAAAGAATTGTGTGCTTATGTAATCATTCAACAACTATTACCAGGAATCCATTGCATGCAGGTTACTGTGCTAGACCAGAGAACATGTTTATTTCTTGTGTGTAGAACTCTCTCTGCTATGGGTAAATACATGGGGAAAATGCGTGGCAAGACAAATAAAGAGATTATGAGACAAGGTCTCAGTCCTAGATGCAAGGCTGCTTGCTGATTCTTCAAACAAGTTTAGATAAACAACACTTCAAAGTGGCAAAGATTGCTGGGCCTGGTGACACACACCATTAATCCCAGCACTCAGGAGCCTGAAGCCTGGAGGATCATCAAAAGTTAAAGGCCATATTGACAGCTACACAGTGAGTTCAAGACTGGACTACAGAGTGGGTCTGGGCTGCCCTTGAACACAGTAAGATGCTGTCTCAAAAAACCAAAACCAAATAAACCCAAACTGGCAAAACCTTATACACTTCAGTGTCTGATTTTCATGGCAGGACTCAAACTTGTATTCTGAACTGAATTCTCTTGATTTTACATCTATATCAGTTTCTCACTAGATTGTTTATGACTACAGACATATGATTACTAATATGAAGAAACATTTACCAAGATGTTCCTAACTTCATGTTTGCAAATACTATTTCTATCTTCAAAACTCTGCAAGTCTGTAAGAGATCGTAATCCAAGGCGGAGGAGATGTATGTAACTGGAAATTTAAATGTCGAAAAAATGAGGAAGTGAGTTTGAGCCATTTGAGTTTTCTGACTTGTGTTTATTCATTCCAGGAGTTAGCATTTGTTCTTGCACGCTAAGATTCAGATTAGAGTTCAGCCTTTCTGCATAGAGCAACCAACTGAATTTTCTTTTTTGTTTTGTTTTGTTTTTTAAAAACTTTATTGATAAACATATAGTAATGAGACAGTTTCAAATCAAATCGGTAGTACAGTTTCAATAACTAACACAATGCATACATTCTTCTTAGTGGTTAATTGCTGTACAATATGTGGACTTGAGATCCTATTTACAAACACCATTAGAACAAATCACTCTATTCATTAAGAGAATGTAACTATATATCTATCCTAACCACTTTGAATACACAGATACAAAATGGAAATTCATCTGTATACCCCTTTTTTTCTATGTTCCGTTATTTGAATATTATAAGTGTGTAAACTCAGCAAAATATTCTAAAAGAGTCCAGTAGCCCACTGAATTTTCTTAAACTTTGACTTTTACATCTGCAGATTGGGGTTAGGGGCAGTTATCTAATGTCATGGTCCCTTTCTGTTGTCCTTATTCTAGGACTCAGGTGGTTGACCTGGAGATCCCTGAAACTTATCTGCCAGGGACTCCCCTCAGATAGGGTCTTCAGAGCCTCCCAGAACTTCATGCCACTACTGCTTCAAAATTATCTAAGCAAAGCCTTTTATTTATTTATTTTAGTTTTGTTTATTTATTTATTTATTTTGCAGTACTGGCGATTTCACTCAGGGCCTTGTGCTATTCTACTGAGCTATCTCCCTGGGCCAGCAAAACCTTTAAACATTGACCGCTTAAGGATTTTGCAGAAGAAAAAACCAGCTAATCCATCTTTCTATAATTTGAAACATGAGATATATTCAGATAAAACTGCTGTGTTCATTCAGTTCAGCTCTCTAAAATATTAAGAATGGGAAGAACTGGATGGGAGCCATCAGTTTGGCAGAATGGTTTAAAATAGGAAACCACTAATAGTGGTAGAGCTGGAGGTTTTAGGATGGAAAACTGTTTAAGGTTTATTATTAAGCAATAAAAGTAAAGTAGAATTTTAAAGAAAGCATCAAAAGATATAAAGGATGGGGTCCTTTTATAATGATAATGCATATATATATAGAAAAAAGTGTAGATTATACCTGCAACCTTCACAGCAATTTCTTTGGAGCAATGGTATAAAGGGGGTGTTTATTGGGGTGAAGAGGATGTCTACTCTCGTGTTATATCTTTGACCCTCTTCTGAAGTATTGTTTTCACTAAAATGCTTTGAAAAAGTAAAATAACCAAGGAAATAATAAAACCTATTATAACAACATGGGAGGAAACTGAGAAAACAATTAAATTCAGTAAACATTCATTGATATCTGCTACACACTGGCTACATTTCTCAGTGGCAGCACAGCAACATCCTGCACTCCTCCGCAGCTGCCCCAGGCCACTTTCCAGATCACCGGAGCAGGCAAAATTCCCAACTCAGCTGAGCTTAAAGACAGTGTGAATACCTGTGTTCCTATAGAAGTGAGCCATTTGAATGGCACTTTATGGGCCAAGGTGGGGACCCCACAGCCAGATATCCTGGGTAGAATCACAAAATATGGCTGCCTAGCTGGAGGAGAGTGGAGAAGTAATTGTTGGAAATGCCCCAGTTGGAGTTCACTGACTTCTGGCTACAGAAGGCAGGACATGAAGACGCTAAATTGTTTGGTAACTAGATTTATGTTGTGTGCAACTGTCTCTCCAGGGGCTAACCAAGTGAATAAGGGAAGTTGCTGCAGTGCTATTTATTTGTAGACTGAGCCTCCACTAGGAATTTCCCTAACAGATTTTTAATTGTTTAGAAATGTTTCTAAATGTTTCTAGATGTTTCTCCCATCTTTGCACATTTTTAAAATATTTCTAATCATGTTCTAATTGCTGTAAAGTAACGACATCATAGAGGTCAAAGTGATGTTGTATAACAACAAAATGTACAAGGACACACCGAATATTCTTTAAAAATGAGAGACATTTTAGTGTTTACTCTCTACTTGACTTGATTTTCAGACTAACATAATAAAATGATATAAAGTAATTTTATGTAAATCAGGAAGTCAGCAGCTATTACATGTTTTCACAATCACCAAAGACTCCAAGAGAGTAAACCTCATGTGACCTCATCCTCCTGTTCTCTATCAGCACAGATTGACAAATTTTTCTGTAGAGGGTGGGTTAATAAATTTTTTAGTGAAATATTTTAGTACTACCTAACTTCTAGTATAGATTGATGGGGTTGGCCACTGATTCAAAAGCAGTTAGAGATTCTACATAAACAGGAGCAAAAACGATAGAGCTATTGGTAGACACTTTAACTTTGAATTCAACTTCTAGGTGCCATGGAAGAATATTTTTTGTGGTGTTTTTCAATCATTAAAAAATGAAAATAATATTTTTACCTTGTTGGCTACACAAAAAGAGATGAAGACTGGATATAACACATAGTTTGCCAACCTCAGCCCTAAACTCTGGTCAGATTCTGAGGTGAAAAGTGTCTTAGAAGGGAGAAAGACTGGTTAGTTAATTCATAGTAGTGTTTTTTAATGCCAGCTTAGCCCTCCAATTTTTTAAATACTCATATTTGATAAGTAGTACCACTGATATCTCTTCATTCCTTTAGTCATGGAGAAATTAGTTAAGTTGATGTTTATATTTTAAAAATTGCGCAGCCACTGTTAACATTTTGGCATGTGTCCTGTCCTTCCAGTGCTAATTTCCCCATCCCTGCATCTACTTTGCATGTTAAGAAGCATTTTAGTAATAGCCATGACTTTCTCAGAGGAAGGATTTGGTTTTAAATCCTTATCCAACATGGGACATGCATATTTCTTTAGCCAGGCTGCAGAAACTATTTTGGTAAATGGTTCACCACACTCTCTGTCACTTCTTTTCTATCTTCTTCTATTTTTAACTGTCCACTTTTTTTATAAATTTATTTTTAAAGAATACAAAATGGTAATAGAAAAAAGCCCAGCATTGTAAACAATAAAAAATTTCAACAACAATTGTTGCTGTACTGCGTGTTATTTTCAGCTTAGTTGTTTAGGATACCAGATGTAAACATGCAAGATTGGTTTAAACAGAAAACAAAACAAAATAAAAACAAAAATCTTACAAGAAGTTCAAAAGGAAGAAAAGTGAGAATAAAAAGAAAAACAATTAAGTGTTAACTTCTGGTTTCAAAAGGCCAGCAAAAATTGACAGTACAATTATCGAAACTATCCTGCATATATACCTAAATATATCTTTTTCCCTTCTTTCTTTTGTCCTTTTCCTCATCCCAGTTTTTCCTTCCTACTGAACAAATTCTTTCCTTTTCACAGTATCTGTTGTAGCTTTTAGATTTTTATTACTCTTTCTGGTTCACACACCAGAATTTGGAGAAGTCCAACATCCAGATTAAAGAATCTGACATGAGTTGAATATTTTACCTGTGCTTTGGGACCTTGCATTTTTTTCTTTTGAAAGTTGTTTTCATGTTCCTTAGAAAAGGTCTAGAAATTTTCCCCTTTGTTCCTAAGATGCAATAATGGAACCCACATTTCTTGAGTGCCTGTGATAGAAGTATGTGCCAGGCTTGGAAAGATGCAGGAGTTTCAGACAGCTCTGGAATCAGGTTGCCCAAACCATGACCTTAAGCACCTTAGACCCTCAAACCCCAATTTCCTTATTTGTACCTCACATGGGCTGCTTTGATGCTGAAACAGAATCATGTGTATCAAGTCCTTAACCCAATGCTTGACTAGCAGTAAGTGGCCAAAGCCTGTGAGGTCCCTGCATGACCATCATTTCTATTGTGCCATCCTTCAAGAAGCACAGAAAGATAGTCATGTGCCCCCTTTAAAATAGACATCTGGGTTTCTAGGAAATGAAACAAGAAGTGGTTCTTTTGTAGCACAGTAGTCCCATAATTACTACTTTATTAGATCTTAGTCATTAAATGAGTCCAACATTCATATCTAGACATCAATGTGGATTCCTAGTGAAAATCCTCCACTGTGACTAGTGTGCATGACAAAATAATTTTGGAAAAAAGCCACCCATATCTTTTTCTGATTTACTTTTGGCATACCTCATCACTTACACTTGTACCACACCACTCACAAAAACCTTGACTAAACCCGGTGTTATTGGAGTCTAACAGTGGTCCTGAAGGCAACTGGGAAAGTGTTATAATACTCCTTTCAGAGTCAGAGAAACTGAGCTTTCTAAAGGCTCAGGTGTTAGGCACCAGATCCCCCAGCCAGTGATTGGAAGAGCCATCCACTGGCAAAAACTCTCCTTGAGTACACGTCAGTCAGGTTCTTCTAAGCCTAGGTGACTTGGCCTTTGGGTTTTGTGTCCATCTTTGCATTGCCCAGTTGGAGTAAGACTCCTGCCCAGTTAATTCATTGAGAATCCTCCTGCATACCTTGGTTTGTCATTACCTTGAGTATTTGATGAAATTTCTCATTTCTCTCACCCCCCCCCGAAGATGATTTGGACTACATGCATATCTTGATCTATAGGCTTCTTCCCTGTATCCAGCAAGAACCTGGTCTAGTCAGTTTAGCCGGAATTCCTTCACCCATGAAGTTTCCTCTAGTAATTTTCCATCTACTGACTGCTGTCCTCCTCACGCCATACATGAAATTGAGCCCCGTTCTCTACTGAGTTCTCTTTTTTCTTGTTCCCATATTTCCTGTAGTGCCCCTTTAACTACTTGGCAGCTCTGTTTTTCTTTGGCAGAATCAGAATTTGGGGTGCTGTCCTATGTGCACCCCACCAACATAGTCAGCCTCACAACACCAGATGCTAGGAAAAACACAAAGTAAATTCCATGATTTGGATGGCTTTAAATCCAAAAATCTAGGATGAAAAAGGGGACCCACTGAAGCTACATCTCTAACGAAGATGTGTTCCTGATAACTACAGTTTGTATTTAACTTTTACAGGAAGTTGGGAAGAACAAACATCCATGGATCTAAAATTATGAAATACTCCCTTACTTAATCTGAGTGATCAAACGGCACAAAACAGTTTCCCCGCAGGAAATAAGCAAAGTACAAACCTTAAACATTACTCCTGCCCACTGGTTTCAGCTCTTCCCCCAAAGATTACAGATAACAATTTTAAGATTCTCTTACCATTTTTAATCTTCTTGCAAAGTGGAATGCAGAGGTCTGGTTGAAGAGCAAAGAGCATGAGAGGTACCAAGGTCAGCCCAGGATGAAGCCAGCAGCATCAACTAAGATAAAGACAAGCATCATATTTGACATTGCAAAGACAGAAGAACACTGTAGTTGAAAACCATGCTGGGAAAATTGCCTTCAAATGTGCTATTGAAAATACCAATCACTGGCATTTATTCCTTCAAAGTTAGAGAAAGTCAAACCCTAAAAAAAATAACATATCTAACATTACTAAAACTTGAACTTATCTTACAGGAACTGACATTTTAGACAATCACATTTTCCCTTGCAGTCTAAAAAAAAATTATACACATGATTTAAGTCCCCTCTCCTCCCTTTTCCAGTCCTTTCTAACAGGGCATGCATCTACTTACTTAAATCATCCAAATTCGTTCCAATACTGAAAATACTTTCCTTGATTGCAAGGAGCCTTGTGAGATGCTGGGATGAACACCAGACAGCGTAGAGTCATAGAGACTCCCAGCTGCCAGCCCCTGGGTTTGAAGTGCAAAGACAAGTTGGAGGCAGTGGGGGGAGCAGGGAGGAGCGTGACTTTTTAAGTCACCCCAGACATGAGGTTTGCGGAAACACCAAGTTCCTCTTATTTCTACCACCATAACTGGAAGAATAACTCATCTGAACTTTTAAGAATTCAGTACACCAATCTGCTTTCTTTTTTATAGCAGAGATTTTTCTTTTCTTTCTTTTTTTTGTATTTTATGGAAGGGTCCACAGGGTGTTCAGGGTCTCACTACTAGATTGGACTTGTAGTGATCCGCCTGTTTACAGCCTCCCAAGAGCTGGCACACCACCACGCCCGGTCTCAAGTGTCATCTCAGCATGCCCCAGGGGCAGGGCTGGCACAGCATATAGCAAAGATTTTAACCTTAGCATTCTTGACACTTTCGACCAGATCATTCTTTGTTGGGTTGCAGAATGTGTGGCCCCATCTCTGCTGTGTGCCCATCAGATGCCAGTAGTACTCTGTCCTCTGAGTTATGAGAAGCAGAAATGTCACAAAACTTTGTAAATTTTCCCTGGAGAGGCAGAATACCCCAGATGGAGAACCACCATTCTGTAGATGTCTTAGAGACAAATCTAACTTACATTTGTTGTTTTGAGCCTGGCAGGAAGAGCTATTGGTTTTCAAGCAATGGTAAAGCTCCAGTTGGTTGACTCACTTTATCTTAAAAAAAGTCAGCTGCATTTGTGGTCTAGTGTCCTATAAAGGCTTGCTTGTCAAAATGTGGCCCCTGGCAAAATGATTCCCTTCTCAACTGATTATCAAATCCTTTTGTGGATCTAGTCGAAATACTGTAGCCATTTCTACAAAATATCTCATCCATTTCATTAAATTTCCTTAATCCATCTATTCTGTCTGGGAAGGAATGTGGTAAATGCAGAGTTTGACATGACGAAATCAGGTAATAATGATCAGGCTTAATGTGGGTTGAAAAGTCATTGGTTGGAGTACTCCTTTGTTGTAAGAACAATAAGTTTCAGTCATTTGTAGGAAAATGATGTACATTCAGATCACAATGTTAAGTGAAATAAATCAGACACACAAGTTGAAAGATTGCATGGTATTTCATACAAGAGAAAGGCAACATATAGATAATTTAAAGAACCAAATAAAAAATAGATAATAGGAAACAGGGAGTTAGATCTTTTGGAAAGGACAAGTGGGCCAAGAGAGAGAGGGAAGGAGGAGGGAGAGGATAGGAAAAACGAAGCAAAAGAATGCAGATGTGTTGTGCATATGCACCAACTCCTCATGATTAACGTTAATCATTTTGATTGTAGATGTACGAATAAAACATTTTTGAGAAAAAAAAATCAGTTGGGTGTGGTGGCATCGTGCCTGTACAGGAGGATGAAGCTGGAGGATTGCTCTGAATTCGAGGTGAGCCTGAACAGCGTCATGAGACCCTGGCTCTAAATAAATAAATAAATAAATAAATAAATAAATAAAATAAAAAAGAAAAGTCATTGATGCTCCAAATCAGCCAAACAACTACTAGTTACTCTAATAACAGGTGGCATTTACTGAGGCTTTGTTGTGAGCTAGGTACTGGTGTAACTTCACATGTATTCTATCAATAAACACTAAAAGTAAAGTAAATATCTTACTGCTTTGTTCTTTTCATAACAAATACTGGAACTGATGCAGAAACAATTTTGACCTTGCTTCATGTGACATAGCAAAAGGATACTCAACACAGGCAGTAAAAATTACACATCTCAGCTGGGTATAGTGGCACATGTCTATAATCCCAGCACTTGTGAGGCCAAGGGTAGAGAAATGCTACAAGTTTGAGTTTACATGGTGAGATACTGTCTGAAAAACAAACAAAAAAAATCAGACATCTCCTATCAAAGCTCTCTACTATGCCAACAATATGGAAAAGTTAATAGCTTTCTCTGATATAAACAATAACTGGTCCAGAGTAGAAATGAATGAAAGGAGAGAACCCATTCTCAACAGTAACATTTAGAACACTTGGAAAGAAGGTTAACAAGGAACACAAGTAATTAGGACAGTTGGGGGAGCTGGGGGCTTCTCCTAGCAGGCTGCACCCTTTTCCTGTGTCCTCCTCAGCCTCCTTGCATTGTCCCTGTCAACCTGTCCTGGGTTCTTGGAGGCCTCACCTTGTGAACAGCCCCTTGCTCTCCATCATCAGATTCGCGCTAGCCTTTGGGAGGCCCTGGGGCAGGAGTTGGAAGGCAGGATCCCTGTCCCTGCATCCCTGCTCTGCCTCTGAGAATGAACAGCAAGCCTTGTCTTGTGATAGTCTGCTCCCAGAATCCCATTCTTTCCTCCTTCCCTTGCCACTTCACACTCGGTTGGCTGGGGAGGCTCTCTCCTGAGGTGCTGCACCAGCCTTTCCAATTTCCTTAAATCTTGCACAAGGACAGATTCACTTTGCTGAGCTCATCAATTTCCCATGTGAGCATGACATTTGTTTCCTGCCAGGGCCGGGGAGGATGCATAGATGCATATAAATGAAGGACGCAACATTGTAAGAAATGGAAATTCTGCTGAAATTGAATTTTATATGCTATGCAATCTCAATCAAATAACAATAGGATTGCATGAGAAACTTGAGGAATCAGTTGGGCCTTTCTGTTTATCACAAAGACTGGGACAACATTATCCATGCATCTAATCTTTTGTTTAGTAAGGAAACATTACCCAGGTTTAGGCATTGGGTCTGACTGAGGGAGGACCATGTTAGAGAAGAGCCAGGTGGGTACTGAGGGAGAGAGCACCAAGCAGGGGATTTGGCTTCCAGATCTGTTGTTAGGACCCTGCATTCCCTGAGACAGCACAGCACCACTTCAACAATGAAACAGAGTATCAGAACTAAGTAAAGGCAAATATGGGGTATTGTGGGGGATCACATCAAGGCCCAGGAGCTGGGGAGATGGCTCAGTAGAATAACCACTTGCCTGGCAAGCTTAAGGGCCTGAGTTCAATCCCCGGCTCCGAAAAAAAAAATCAAGGACAAAAGGGGTCACTTAAATAATGTCGGGCAACTAGCTCAAAGTTTAGAAAACCCACAGCCCAACCTCAATTCTAGTATCAAAATACATTTCATATGGTTCAAAACTATATAGTCCCAAGGCCAGCCTGATAGCTCAGCAGACTAAAGCACCTGCTTAGGTAGAGCACAGCGGCCGGGGTTTGATCTTCAGCGTGACTTGCTGCCCCCGCTGGCGGTGGGACATGCTGAGATGGCCAGTGAGACTGGGCGTGGTGGTGCGGGCCTGTAATACCAGCACTTGGGGGGCTGAAAACAGGAGAACCACTACAAGGCCAATCTATGTAGTGAGACCCTGTAGACCCTGTCCTAAATACAGAATATA
>NW_004524645.1:4176084-4178656 GCF_000260255.1 Octodon degus | reverse complement strand
AGGTGACCTTCGTTGACTGACCCGCTGGTTCGGGACAGTGGTTGGCTTCGAACTTGCAGCTTCACCAGTCCTGGGAGTATAAGACCTCCTGCATGCAGGGATTGCAAGAATGTGGCATCACATCTGGCTCAAACTTTTTATTTAGAAAAATTTAAGACATAATTTTTTTAAAAAATTGCACATTATAATCCCTTCCCAGGTGTTTAAATAACTTTTATTTGAAGTCTGTGCAACACTCTTGGGAGCATGGTCACTTTTACTGTTGCTTCTTCCTACTCAAGAGCAAGGGGTATTTTTCCATTTTCTGGTATCCTCTTCCATCTAATTTTTCAGAGACCATAGTTTTCAGTGTAAAGATCTTTTATTTTCTTTGTTAGATCGATTCCTAAGAACTCCGTCTGTCTGGATGCTATTGTGAAAGGCAAGGCTTCCCTATTTTCTCTCTCAGTGAGTTTGTTGTTTGTACACAGGAATGCTACTGATTTTTGAGTATTGACTTACCGCATTGCTCTGGTGCGAGAAAGTGAAAGTGTAAATAAAATCTACACTAGATATTATGAAATAGGAAGAAAATGCCCAGTTGGGAAGGGGAATGAGGAAGGGGGAGAGGGAAAGAAAGGCCAAGAGAGAAAAAAGGAAAAAGAAGGGGAAAAGGAAAAAGCTTTTGTAAATGAGAAGAGGCATTGAAAGGAATATTAAAAAAAGGAATTGAGATAAGTCATGTACAGGTACAAAGTCCCTATGATGAAAGTGATCATTATGTGTATTGAAAGCATACCAATAAGATAATTAATGAAAAATAATATGCTAATAGAAAAAATAGATATTTCTTCATAGCATACTATGTTGCCAATATGCATACACACACATACTTATATGTGTGTTTCTTAGTCATTTGAAAGCTGCAGAGATAACTTTTATCCCTGAACAGTCCTAAAATAAAGATGGCATTGAAGAGAATGATAAATAATATTGTCTTATTGATATTGATTCTGTATTTTTTTGTTGGTTATATTTTTTTTGGATTCTGTATTGATACTGATTCTGCATTTAGATTTCTCTAATTTGTCTTGTAAACATCTTCTTTCCCCCATGTATCTGGTGCGGGATCTCACGACACAGCTCAGACTTGTAGTGATCCTCTTGTTTTCAGTCACCCCAGAGCTGGGATTAGAGGCGTGCACCACAATGCCAGGTCTCAGTGGCTGGCTCAGTGCACCTGGGGCAGGCATGGCATGGCATGTGGTGCCCGGAATTGAACCTCAGTCCCTGTGTTTGCCTAAGCAGAAGCTTAGTCTGCTGAGCTATCTCACTGGCCCTCCTTAAATATCTTACAGCTTTTGGAATTATATCTTGTACCCTGAGCAACTGCTTTAAAGACAACAGCATATAATGTGTTAACTGTTACTATCCTCCTATTATTTTGTTATGAAATTTTGTTTTACCCCCCCCCTTTTTTTTTTTGCAGAACTGGGGATTGAACTCAGGCCCTTGCGCTCGCCAGGGAAGCGCTTATTCCACTGAGCCATCTCCCCAGCCCTTTGTTTTACCTTTTTGTCCATAAAATTTTTTTTACAAAATAAGTCCTTGGTGTTCACACAGAAAATTTGATCTCTATCATCTATTTTAAGATCTTTGTTTATATCCACATCTTTAAAAAGCTGTATGATTTTCCCAAAGCTAACTCTAAGCTCTGTGTCAAAGAAAAAGTCTTCCTTCAAGGTAGAGTGGTAGAGCTGCCATTGTGTGGTAGAGAGCAGCACGAGAAACACTGTAACTTCACCCAGGATTCAGAGGCAGGTTGACTTATGTTGACAGGCACTTATTGGGACCGTCCCCAGAATATCAGGCCCTGGTCTATGGTGCTCTAAGGCTTTAGATGATGCACAAGCAGGAGGCTCAAAGGAGGCACCAAGGTGGGGCAGAACAGCCAGCCAGATCTTCTGATGACCTAGCAGGGCGAGATCATTAGCTACAAGGACACGCGAATGATCACCTGTTCAGGAAGCTCAGTACAGTGGCACGGCATCCTGTACATTCACTTGTGCTCTCATGGTTACAGGGGTTAAGAAAGTAATCCCAAAGCCATGAAGCAGTTATAGAGCCAGATGTTTTCAAAACAACGTTTGAGAAAGAGCAATTGATCTTGTACAGTTTGGCTCTTTTTTAGAACATTCCAGTTATGTGCTGACTGTTCAATATGATCAAAGTGTGCTGTTTGTTATGTACAAGAGAAAGCATATTCCTCCAAAACAGAACCCTAAGATTTTGAAATATTAATTTATAAAAGCTGAGAAATGAAAAGTTAAACTTAACCCTGTTATTCTAGAGCTACAAGAATTCTCCACCTCCTCAGAGACTGAGACAGTGATATCTTCTTCTTCTTCTTCTTCTTCTTCTTCTTCTTCTTCTTCTTCTTCTTCTTCTTCTTCTTCTTCTTCTTCTTCTTCTTCTTCTCCTTCTCCTCCTCCTCCTCCTCCTCCTCTTCCTCCTCCTCCTCTTCTTCCTCCTCCTCTTCTTCCTCCTCCTCCTCCTCTTTCTTCTTCTTCTTCTTCTTCTTCTTCTTCTTCTT
>NW_004524645.1:4158655-4175804 GCF_000260255.1 Octodon degus | reverse complement strand
TCCTCTCCTCTTTCTCTGAAAATATTTTGATTGAGGCTTTTGGTTGGCAAATATCAAGTATTAGCTTTTTAACATTTTATTTAATTTTAACAGAAAATAATCATGAAATAAAAACTACAGTAAACAGGAAAAAGAAGAGAGAAGAGAAAAGGAAAGAAACAGCAGATTGAATGTGGCTTTTAGTTAAGCAAATTAAAAACAAAGGCCTATTCCACTTTTATTTTATTATAATAGGTAACACATATTCATATGGCACTAGAGGAGAAGGGGGGAAAAGTGGAGGAGGAGAAAGAGGGCAGAGAGAGAGAGAGAGAGAGAGAGAGAGAGAGAGAGAGAGAGAGGAGAGAGAATGAAAGATATCACTCTGGGCCCTTTGGCTAACAGCCCAATAGCCCTTTGGCTGAGATCAAGTGTGGAGCCGCAGTGTGTAATGTGTAGAGGTCACCAGTGTCTGGAGTTCTTTAGGAGGCTTTGAGCTTCTGCATACACTCACATGGTTACTATGACACCATAATTTGCTACAGTGGAAGGATACAAACCAAACTGAGCAATAGAAATCACACACGCCCTGCTTAATTCCTCTAGCTATCAGTTGAGAAATACTCGTCCTGTAGTAGGGAAGAGCGTTACAAGCAGCAGTACCCAGAGTGCGCACTGGGCCTAGGCCCACAGGTCCTCTGCCGGGCACATTCTTGGCACTCCTCACAATTCAGGGCATGGTGCGAGCCCTCATGTAAAACCAGTTTGCAGACACCAGTCCAAGGCCACTGTCACAAGCAAGCTTTTGTAATCATAGCATCCTCAGCCCAAACGTTTCGACGCTTATGGGTCACCCAGCCAATCCCATACCTATAAGAAAACATTCCCAACCAGCCCCGTCCTTGCACCCCCAGAGGAGCTTTAGGCACAAAAGAAAATAAAAGCATGTTCTTTTTTTCTCATTTTTAAAAGTAATAAAAATAGGGGCTGGGGAGATGGCTCAGCAGAATAAGCGCTTGCCTGGCAAGTGCAAGGGCCTGAGTTCAATCCTTGGTTCAGCCGGAAAAAAAAATAATAATAATAATAATAATAACATAGAGGTGCTCCAGCCAAGGGAAGGTCTATTTGAGCAAAATAAATAAGATTTATTTTATAAAAATAAAAATATTTTTGTCTCCTTCTTTTCCCCTGCATGGTTGTGTAATTGTTAGCATATAATTTGTTCATGTCTTGCATCTTTTAAATTTAGAGTTCCTTTAATACTTTCATCTAGTGAGCATATTTACTCTTTTCTCTGAACTAGAAAACAGTCCATTGTTATGATAGTTCATAATTCATTTGTTCTTTTCTCGGTTATGAACAGTAGGGTCATTTCTGATCTTTGGTCAGTGCACTTATTGCAATAAATCTCTGTGATCTCTGAAAGGATTTCTTGGGAAGAGTTAGTTGTGGCTCATATGAACTACTCTAGGCTGCATAATGTGATAGAAGTGCCAACATGATTGACCCAGCCCCCTGCAGCAAAGTGAGCTGGAGCGAAATCATTGGATAAAGATGATCAAGCTATCCTATTTATTTTGCTAGAATAGACCTTCCATTGGCTGGAGAACCTCTACATTTTTCCTGTCTCCTTACATTTCTTCTTTCACTGGGGGTGAAAGAAGGGGGTAGAAAACAGTCTTTGGTCTGTAGGTAAGGTATAGAGGGTGCCAAATAGAGCAAATGAGAACAAGTTGTTTCTACAAATTAATTTGTGGCTTATCTGAAATTCACATTTAACTGGATGTCCTGTCTTTTTTCTGTCCACCTTAGTTTAATATAAAGATTTAAACAAGAAAAATGCTTCTGGAGTAAAATCTCTGAAATGAAAAGGAAGGTCAGACTTGAGCCATTTCCAGAGTGGTGATTGGTCAAGGACATGGCCAGGTGTGGAGTGCTTGGTCAGATGGAATCTCAGTTCTACCATTCAACTCAGACATAGACAGCAGTGGTTCATTGGAAAGTTAGTGTGACAGGTATGCAGTGTAAGACACACAGGGACTGTAAATTATAAAAATTTAACACAAAAAGACATATTGCCATTAACTCCCCTCAGAATACTCCTCCTTACTTCAAGCATGCTTTTCGTGTTGTGCTTGCCACTTTCTGAAGCAGTTCTGGAAGTGCTCTTTCATGAGTGTCTTTATTAGCTGTGATCAAAAAGACAGGAATGCAGCTGTTGACTGCCATCCAACAGAAAGGTAGGATAGTTTTAAAAAAATCATCATGGTGTGTCCTCATCCACCTTGTTCTTTGGATCTGGTACCTTAAATCCCAATGACCATGAAAGGTCAGTGATTTGAATCCACTCAGGACATTGAGACAGCCACAGTGATGCATCTAAAGACGTTTGGAAAGAGGACTTCCAGGACTGATTCAGGAAGTGGCAAGAGGAAGTGTAGTTTAAAGAGAATCATCCAGGCATGGTGGTGTGTAATCCCAGCACTCGGGAGGCTAAAGCAGGAGGATCTCTGATAGTTCAAGACCAGCCAGGGTTACAAAATGAGCTCAAGACCAGCCTGAACTACAGAGGGAGACCCTACCTTATAAAGACAGAAAAAGAGGAGTGGGATCAACAACAATGTGTCTATTACTATAATAGATTATAAAAATGTGAACCTTCACCATAATTTTCTATCGTATCTCATACTTTCTCAAGGCTGGAGAAATGTTTCACTATTGATAACAAATGAAATAAAGCCTCAGGTTCATCAAATGCTGTGTCTCAGGATGTGGTTGTATAAGGTCTTGGCTTTCTTTATTCAAGTTGTTCGATTTGAAGGTTCTTGTGAGTCAGAGGGAGGTAAGTAGGTAGCAACCCAGTTGCCTTCCCAGTTCCTGCAGCTGTTCCCACTCTCAGACACTATACATCAGAACCTGCTTAATGAGAAGGAAGGACCTGAATGACAAGCATCATGGAATTTTTATAGCAAGTGTGAAATTTTAATCTTTTCAATCATGTGCAGTCCTGGATGTTTTAAATAATAATACTCTTTATTAGAAATTTGCAGATATGTTGAGCCTCTAGGTAAATGAAATGTGGAAAAAGAACATAGCCTATATATTTCTTTGTATGTGATGCACTTTTAGCACTGTAAAACCCCAGTGTCATAATTAACCTTGTCCTCTGTTTCTCATTCCCCTTTTAAACTAAAATGTGAAATACTTCACTATTTAGTTCTCCTGTAAGTTTCATTTTACCAAGAAATGAAAGTGTTCTGTAGATGTCCTTGACAGGATATGCAAATTAATATAACAAAAGCCTTTTTCTGTGTTTAAAGCTGGTCCCAAACACATACTACAACTCATGAGATGAGTCCAAAGGGTCAGGTGTTTTGAAAAAGTCCCCTGATGCCAATAATAGAGTATGTGACTTGGTTGCAAAGCAGAAAGGCTATTTCTGGAGGTAATAGAGTAGTTTCCTGCTGTCTTGGAAACTCAGAAGCAGTCTGCTCAAGGTGGGCCTTCAGATAATATATCTCACCATCTGGTCTCTATAGACCCATATGTGATTCATTAGTAGCAACATAATGGAAGAGCACTTGCTTGGGATTCAAGAGATGTGGCTAGCAAAGGAAAATGTGAACCTGCTGTCAAAGTAAATTAAAGTGGGGCCCAGGCCCAAGATTTCCCTAAGCAGAGAAGCCAGTTAGACCTCCTAAGTGACTTTAACCTTGCCTGATTTACAAGCATAGGTGAAACTTAACTTGAGCTGTTTCTTTTAAATGTATAGACTAAAAACTAACACAACCCAGTCAGGAACAGTCAATGAATTTATAATGTTATAAATTAAAGGCTTTCTAATGGGAGAAACCAAACAAGGCACCAATAACCATAACCCAGCAAACGTTTTCTCTGCTTCACTTCTATGTCTCTCCTATACAAACTTTCCCCTTGTTTTCCCTCTATGGAGTTCCTGAACCACTTCTAATTTGCAGCTGCCTGATTTGTGAATCATTGTTTCCTCACATAAACTCCTTGAAACTTTTATGCCTCAATTTACTCTTTAAACAACACCTTTGTTTTGTTTATGATTGCACTCCGTTAGATGCATTACCACTTACAAAACCTAAGAATGAGCCAGGCATGGTGACATATGCCATTATCCCAGAATTTGGGAGGCCAAGGAAAGAAGGATCTCCAAGAGTCCAAGGCTAGCCTGGGCTATATAATGAGCTCAAGGCCAACAAAAACTACACAACAGTGCTCTATATAAAAAAAAGAAAAAAACACAGCTGGGAATAGCGCAGTGCGAGGGCCATGGGTTTGATCCCCAACACTACCACCACCATCAAAACAATACAAAACAAAACAAAAATTCAAACACACACACACACACACACACACACACACACACGACTAATTTGCTTGCAAGGAAGCTATTGATCAACAAATCATAGATTTACTAGCAAACCAAGTTAGATCACAACTCATGTCCACATTCTTTCTGATAGCCCTCTAAACAGTGAGGATCTCAGCAATCCGACTAGGTAACAAAAGTTCTCTTCGAGTTTATCATTCTAAAGATTTCTTTCTACATGTGAGGCAACCTTTCATACTAAACACTGACATGTTTTGTTTATCTATTACTGTGTAGAAGAGCACCCCGTGCAACCACTGTATTTGCTCAGAGTTGGTAGAGTTCTGCTGGCAGCTGTTTCGTGGAGTCGCGTAGAAAGGTGCGCTGGGATGGCTTTGCTTGTGTCTGTTCCCTTGGCGCAGAAGGCTGGGAGGCTGGTACTGCTTTCTCCTTTTCTTTACACGTGGCTAGCTTGGACTTCTTCATACAGTAGTGTGAGCATTTCAAAACAGAGACGATCCAGTGAACCAGCAATTATCAGGTCTTTGCTTGAATCATTATTGCTAATGTCCTATTTCTTGGCCATGGTTGAAGTCATTATGGAGTGGCACTCCATAATGTCATAAATACTGAGAGGAAAGGTTTACCAGCAACCACAAAGTCACAATTGATCACTTGTGGTGTATACAATAGAAATGTAAGAGGATTAGTATTAAAGTCAAGTTCTCTCAGATTCTTTGAAGAACACTGAACTTTAATAATTAACTCAGAATACTATGTAGCCTCTGAGAGTCACATTACTAAAATATTAAATGGCATAGAAAAGATATGCTAAGCAACAACAACAAAAACCTAATAGTTGGCAGTGGAGGTAGCTCAACAATCTAATGCCCGCCTGGCAAACACATGGACCAGGGTTCAATCCTCAGTACCATATGCCTTGCTGGCCCTGTGCCGAGCAGGCCACTGAAACAGGCCATGATGGTACATGCCTGTAATCACAGCACTGGGGAGGCTGAGAAAGGAGGATCACTATGAGGCTGAGCTGTGTAGAAAGACTCTATACCAATAAATAAATAAATAAGTAAATAAATAAATAAATTTTAAAAACCCTAATAGTAAGCTCCCTAAAAGTTTGAAAATAAATGCTTCTTTGGGAATATAACACACTTTTAGCCATTATAACTATTGATAATTATTCATTGTCTCTGTATTTATGAAAATTTCATAAATGAATATATAATATTTTATAATATGTAATAAGGTTCTTTTATAAATGAAAATCTAAAAAAGTGTATGATAGTACCAATTAACAGACTAACAAGATTAGTGTACATCCATATAATTTCTATTACTACATTGCTCTATTGGTTGTCTAAAATAAAATTTTAGAGCCAATAAAATGTTGTTACAGAAGTATACATTAAATAAAAGCCCAAAATAAATGTATTATCAGATCAGGGATAATGCGAAAGAGTTTGAGTTTGCAGTGTTGACCAGGATTTAGGCCCTCTGGGTTGAGAGTACAAACAGATACAAGCTTTGTGCTTTGCAGCTAAAAAAAATTAGAAATAGGCCCTGTTTCTGTGGAGGGATTCCGCTTGTAGGAATTCTAGGTAATGAGAAACATTTTAAAAGTCCTTCAAGGGGGCCAGGGAGATAGCTCAGTGGAATAAGTGCTTGCCTGCCAAGCGCAAGGTCCTGAGTTTGATCCCTGGTACCGAGAAAAAAATTAAGATTAAAAGTCCTTCAAAATGCAGGCAATGACTTATATTGACTTGTGAAATGAATGGTGACATTTTGTTCATTTCTATGTCATCTGATTCTTTCTTCCTTGTAAATGCAGCACCCTAAAGCCTACAAACTGTAATGCTGAAAGGAGGCAGAAGAGCTGAGAGCTCTATGGCCATGACCTTGCACCACAGATTTTCTCTGTGGATTTGTTTGGAGTAGAATCATTTTGCAGGCTCTGATGCCTGGCGCTCACCAATTCTGACTTAAGTATTCCTGGGTATAGCACTATCCATTATTTAGGGTTTGGTAGAGGAAAAGAATCACTATATAATGGATTAATGAGGGAGGATTACAGGACCAGAAAGCGGAGTAGTCTGAGCAAACAGCTGCAGGATCAGAGATAGAGGGATCTAATATGGCCATCTGTGTGCTCAAGGTGTGGAGCTGTTGAAGGACAAATGCCTGGATTCTACCTGCAGAGCCACCAGTATTAGTCCTTCCAAAGCCAAAGAGTCTGTATTGGAAGAATCTGTTGCAGAATCTGCTATGAAAACTGAAGGAACTCAAGACCAACATCTGTAGGCAACAGCAAGGACCAGAGCTCCCCCCTAAAAGAGACAGACTTCTTTTCTGTCTTATTCCATGTAGACTACAAGCCTATTGGTTATTGCCACTCACTCACATCTTGAGTGTGTCTTGTGTCCTTGGTGAGAAGCATGCATGCCAGTCACCTATAGGCACATCCAGAGGTTTCTTAATCTGCTATGCAGTTCTTACTCAAGGTGACACATTGTAATTAAAGAACACAATTTGCTCTTGCCAGTTGAACAACCAAACAGAGCTCCTAAACCATAATTAATTTCCAAATACAATAGCAGGCTCTTAATTGTGCTTAATATGATTTAGTAATCCTGAATAGAAACAGAAATGCACTAATTGTCTTTTCAGAAAAGAAAGTAAAGTTTTTCCCTATGTATTTCTAATTTCCATAACATTCCATACCTTTAACATTATAATATAGCCTTGACAATAGGTAACAATCAATATTAAGTCAACCAAATTATATTACAAACAAGATATCTGCTTAATATACATGTATATATGCACGGGCATACTAGCAAAACAAGGGAGGCATCCTTGTGACACATATAATCCCTATTTCTGTAACTGTCATATGGTTGCTGCCGGTATTTAAGAAAAGTGTGTGCCTTTTCTTTGGGGGGTGGGAGCAGCAGTCTTCACCATTGCTTTTGGATAATGCTTTCCAGGTCCTTCAAGCTTTCAGCAACATCCCTTCAGCCTCTCAATACAGACTTTTTGGCTTTTGTTTTTGGCGCAGACTCATACCAGTAATGGCAGTGAACATTCAGGCCTTCAACCTGGAATAGCTACTGAAACTCCAGGTCTCAAGTGCTTAAATGGTCACATTAGATTCCTCGACCTCTGATTGAACAGTTGGCCCTGTGGGACCCTTCCCTTGTTGGTTGTCTAAGAATACCTAGATAGTCATTTGCATAATTATACATTTGCTTTATACTGATTCTGTTCTCCTAGCTGGGATAGATTTGGGGAAGAACAAAGGGGCTCATTGCTGTGACTAATACCTGACTATTTTTTTTGTACTGGGAATGAAACTCAAAACCTTGTGCTTGCCAGGCAGGCTCTTGAGCCCCTGAACTATATTCTGGCCCCTGACTATGTTGTAACAAGCTTCTATACAAGAGAAGTCTGGAAATGATTGATGAACTTGCCTAAGGATTTCCTAGAATGCAGAAAACTGAGCTCAGTGGCAGACTCTGGCTAAATCTCAGAAAAACAGGAGGGTGAAAAGAGGAAACAGTAAAGACAATGCTCAGGAAATTTTAGTCAAAAAATGTGGCAACTGAATTCCAGGTAATATGTTATGTTGTGGGAGATTATCTACATTTTGTTCACATCCTTAGAGTTTTCAAGAGACTTGGATGAAGGACAGTTGGCCAGTTAATGTAATTAAGGAAATTTTGAGGTAGCCCATTGTTGAAACTGTGGGAAACACACTGCTCACTGCTTTTTAGGAAAACTTACCTGTAGAAAAAGGAGCAAAAATGAGCATTTAAAAAGGATTAACTTTTTCCCAGAAAGCACCTGTGTGATTGAAGCAGAGGACAGTATGGTTGCAGAAAATATTAGCATGGAAAAGAAGCCAGTACTTTACATCAGGACCATAGAAACAAATGGCTTGAGTACACATGAGGAATCAGAAAGACCCTTTTCTTCCTAGACTCAAGGGTGCAAAACTACAAAGCATTCATTTGTGAAGAAAGGTCCAGAGAACCCTGCTCCACAAGCATTACCACAAGTGTTGCTTCACTGTGCTGCACTTCACAGTGATCAGCCGTCCAGGCGCTCAGTGGCCTCCTCGGCTGTGATGCAAAGCAGCTGCATTGCTGCTGGAGCAGGGGCCAGACACTGGTGTCCTCCAGGTTACGCTGGCCTCATAGGCTTATAGAATGTAAGATTTGTGGTGTCAGAGAGGCTTCCAACTAGACTTCAAGAAAATGTCTGGGGGACCAAGGAGTGCATTCTTGAGAAGGCAATGTGTGGAGCTTTGAGCACAGAGTCAAAAAATACAGTGAAGGTGCCAGAAAGCTGGAGATGCGTGAAACACATGACCTCAGCTGGGAAAAGCAGTAGGCAGTGAGAAAAGCCACTCCGAGAGACACAGTACCAGAACTGGAACTATGAATACTCTACTGGCAGAGCAGCCTAAGCCCACTGGAGCCCACATCGCTGTCCTGACCATTGGACACCGAGCGACAGGATTTCGTGGAGGCTTTGCTGGGTTTGGGGCTTTATTTTGGCCCATTTGTTTCTATGCCTTTATTCTTCCCATTTGGAATGGGAGTGTTTACACTGTACCACCTGTGATGCAAGTGTTTAACTTTATTTTTTTATTTTTACAGAGGCTCATAAACAAGAGCTTGTCTTAAGTCTCACTGGAGACACTGTACTTGGACCTTTTAGCAATTCTAGAGCTGGAAGAACTCAGTGATTACTAAAAATTAAAAATGAATTCTGCACAAAGAAGTTTGAATCAACCTTTTGTTGATTGGGACAGAATTGTACACCTCATATCGAGCTGTTGCTCAATAGCCTAATGCTCTCAAAGACGCAGATTAGACCATGGAGGAGCTGTAGCTAAAGCTACAGTTCAGGGTGAAATTGGGAGGAGGGGTCTAGTCAGAAAAGGCAGGTCTCAGGGGTGTGAAGTGGTAGAAGGCATCTCCTATCCTGACTCATCGTTCTCTTTCCTGACTACCATGACACGAGCAGCTTTTCCTGTGTTGGGTACTCTGCCATAGCTCTCTGCTTCAAAGCCAGCAAATTGTAGACCAAAAAAATGTGATACAAAATAATCCTCCCCTTTCTAAAAATCAAGGATGTCAGGTATTGTGTCCAAAAGGTGACCACTCTGATTGTAAGCATGACCAGGGCCCCCAGTGGAGACCCTCTATTCACTGAAGGGTGAGAGCCTCAGAACAGAGGGAACTTCAGCAGATAAGGGATGAAGCCAGTGGGATGGAAAAGCTTCCTAGCAGCAGTCTACAAGTAAGCAGTTTCAAAATGCATAAGAGAAATTTGTAGGAGGTGAGGATGAGGAAATCCCCACATAGTCCTACATGTGGCCATGTTAGTGTGTGAGGAATGCAGGTAAGACACCCACAGGACAATAGTGGAGGTGCAGAAGGAAGAAGGGCAACACTGGTGGGCTGTGCTTGGAAAGAGTGCAGTGGCATCACCCTGTCCCTTCTTCACCATCCACTGAGATCAGTAAAAGAGAGGTAGGAGGGTGAAAGATGAGTGGAGGAGAGCTTGGTGGGAGTGCTAAGCAGAGTCCTCCCTTCTCCACCATACACTTGTGCTCATCATTCTCCCTGCCTTCCTCTTGTCCAGATAAGGACTGTGTGGTGGCTAAGGCTCTGCCTCAGGGCAAGTTGTGAATTCAAAGAGCTTGGGTCACTCCACCCCCATGGCACTTCTTGTGGTGGTTTCTCCCATGACTTCTCTCTTGTGCCTGCTCTGCTTCCTCCTTGCAGTTTTCCTCAGATAGTCCCTGTTCCTGGATTCTAGAAACTTCTGCACTTTTCCATTCACACTCACAGCTTCACACACTGCCCTCTCAGGGTCAGATTGTCTGGCCTCCTAAGGCTTCTTCTGAAATCTTGTAGAAGTCTTCCTGGTTCCACAACTCTACCATTCAATGCATACCTAAAACAATACCATGTAGATGATGCCAATATCTGCTGACAGCTAGAGCAGTAGACAGGTTTTCCTCTTTCTTGGTTATAAGAGTTGATTTCTTGGATCACTGAGCACTCTGTACATAAACCTGAGGAACAAATTTTCTAAACCACCACTATTCTGCGACATTGTGTTCTGAGACTTTCTTCTCAATGCAGGGTGTCTCGCTTTTGCACTTTTGTGTCTGCAATGAGTAGAATCCTGCTGATTCTGTTGATGTTTTTAGATTATTTTTCTCTTCCCCCTCTCCTTCTCATCAATGCAAATCTTTTCTGCTCTATGTTTACAGTCTACAGATTCACTAGAGATTGTTTTCTGGCCAGAGGTACAACATTTTAAATCACTCTGCTCTTCATTCTCAACATAGACCTAGCTAAAAGCCACCCACAGTAGCCATGCTACCACCTCCACATTAGATGCTTTGAAATTACCTCTGTAAAGTTAATTATTTCACTGTCTTTAATCTGAGTCTCAGGTGAAGTCTCTTGACAGAAACAGAGTGTAGATGAATTTTCTGCTAACCCATAACCCTATTCATCTGGAGTCTGGCAGTCAATGCATTTCTTATTTCGAGCAGAGTGCTCCTAAGCTTGGTGCTTACCAGCTTTTTGGTCTTGTGCAATCGAATCAGAATCTCCTATACATTATGTGTTTGAACACTTCTTTTTCAACTGGCATCTTTGAACTTTTCCAAACTCTTACCCCAAGCCATTCCCAGCCTCCTGAACCACATGGCCAGATGTAGTCACAGCAACAACCCCATTTCTCTGGTACCAAATTCTGTCTTAGGCACTTTTATCTTGTTTTGAGACAAAATACCTGGCACCCAACATTAAATGGAAGAATGGTTTATTTATCTTAAGGTTGTACAGCATTCAGTGTCTAATTGGCAGGCTCCAAGGCAGAACAGCATTGCAAAGGAGCATAGCTCATGGTGAACATCCTGTAGTAAAGCCGAAAGGGAGAGAAGAGACAAGCCTTTTTTGTCCCTTACATTGTATGCAGGCTACTCACCCTAGGTAGGTACAGCACTCACACCCTTTATTGCTATCTTCAACCATAGATCATTTACAAGTTCTAGATGAGCCATCTCTGAAAAGTCCACATGTTCATGATTGTCCGAGGCGTTGGCTGGATATCTAAACAGCAGCTGTAACAGTGGCAATCAATTCTTCCTCTTGTGAACTGGCGGATTTATGTCTATGTGTTCTCTGTGGGCAGACTGGAAGAAAGGAATGAAACAAAACAGTAGGAGGGGGTGTGAGAATGGAGGAAGTTTGGATATTTCTCCTACTGACTGAAATTTGAGCGTGGAAGTTCAGGTAGAATGAGTTATGCCAAGAGTCTCAAGAGGATAAATGTATTGTATTGAATGAATATTAAATTTGCAGTAATTTTATTAATTCAATATTTCTGTTAGCATTATCTACTTATTCATTATGAGCCTCCATAAAAATTCTGAGCCTTTTGGCATTTGTAGGAGGCAAGGATGAAGCAATCTCCACGTATTTATTAGGCATGAACAGGTTAGCAGGGAGGAACCTCTAGGTAAGACACACAGTAGGTAATAGTCGAGGCATGGAAGGAAGACAATGTACCACTGAGGGGAGGCTCCTTGGGAAGAGTGGGGAGGAATTACCTGCTCCCTGCCTGGTAACTCATGGATAGTGAGGATACAAAATAAGAGGAGTAGAAGAGAAGTTGCAAAGCTTTTCAGGGGAGCTGAGCACCTCCCCGCCTTCTCCATCACGCATGCTGCACTCTTCACACTCCCTCCCCTCCCCCATCCAGATGATGATTGTGTGGCTCCTCAGCCCCTCCCCCAGGGCTGTCATTGGCTGTTGACTTGTTAACCAAACAATGCCCAAGGGCGTGGCCAGTTGAGGGGAAGCTTTATAAAGGGAAGTGAGGTCCATTTAGAACAGACCACTGGAAGGAGGCCATTTGGACCTAAGGCTGGAGGTCCTCCAGGGCAGTCGAGAACTGTTGAAAGAGTTCTCCAAAAACACATTGCTGCGAAAGAAGGACAAAGTCTGGGTGAGTGAACTGCCTTCCCTTTTGCCCCTTGTCAACCCTCCCTCAAGACTTGAACCCAGCCCTCAGTCTGGACCCCCGCAGCCCCTGTTGCTGTCAGTAATCACCCTCCTTCTCACAAACAGTGCTCTTCTTTGATATCCTTGTTTCCTTCCAGGTGAGGAGGGGAGCAGGAGGCCTCAAAGAGCTCATCAGAGGACTTGGAAGGGGCCAGACCCTGAGAAGAAGAAGAGAGGGAAACAGGAGCACGGTCCAGCCATTATCACCTGCCTGAAGAAACAATTGAGTATCAGCATGCCTAGGAGAAGGGCCAAGGTGGTCCGTAGCAGACAGCCACCCCGCATCATGCCCTGGGGATACCAGACTAAAAAGGGCAGAAAAAGAAACCGAGCCAACAGGGAGCACAAGAGGCCCCCCCGGAGCTGGGGACACCTAACCCCACCCAAGTTGATCCCAGTGGCACGTGGTGGTCGCAGAGGATGCAGAACTCCCTATAATCTGAGAGGTTGCTCATAGTATGTGTATCCCGATTGAGCAATGAACACCAATACTGAGCACCAGCACTTTCCAGTGATGGTGTAATAAATCTATCTCTATGAGACTAGAAGTGATTGTCTACTTTCTCTTGGGGTGCAGAGGAAGAGTGGATGGAGGGAAGGGAAGAGCCAAGAGGGACTGAGAAGGAGGAATGAAGGATTCTCCTCCCATTGGTGGAAATTTGAAGAGGGATGAGGGAGGGAGGAAAGTAGGATGTTGGAATACTGGGAGGGAAGGAGGAAAAATAGGAAGGAAACAAGAAAAGAAGGAAGGAAACAAGGAAGGAAGGGGCTAGCAGGAAAGAGTGTGAGAAGCGAAGAAGGTGGGTTCATCCTTGAACTAACTGAATTTTTTTTTTCAGAACCAAGGATTGAACTCAGGACCTTTCGCTTGCCAGTCAAGTGCTCATAACTAAATGAAATTTGAACATAGAAGTTCAGATCAATATTGCTTTCAAATAGAACAATTAAATCAAATACCACTGTAGAAATGTATGTCCATTTAATCTGATGAATTTATTCTCTTGAAACCCTCCTGCATGATTCATTGATTATGAGCACCCTTAAAAGTTTCCAATATTTGGGCAATTTTAGGATGGAAGCATCTGGAAATCCTCACATGGATGAAGCCAGGTTAGCAGGGAGGAACTGCAGGTAAAGCATACTAGGTAATGTTGGAGGGGTGAAGGAAGAGCACGCACCACCCATGTTGTAGAGAGCCTTACAGGAGCGGGGGCTCTTTACAGGGAGGTGGATCAGCCTCTGTGTATGCTTGTGCAGTTCTGATGTGACTCTGTAAGACAAAATATACCCGACCAGACTGTACAATGTTAATGTACACCCATCCAGAGTGTAGAATGTTAGTGTGTGCCCACACAAGGGAGACAGACACAACTTACATAAAAGGCAGCTACACCATGCTCAGCAGTCAGCCTTTGGACATGAATCCGCTGAGTCGATGCCAGTAGAATAATGCTGCTTCCTGGGGAAAGGACTTGGTGTCCTGTCTTTCCATGAAAATTCCCCAGCACTGAAAGGGGTGTTCTTGGGAAGCACGTGGAGGAATGACCCTCTGTCTGCCTGGTGATCCATGAGTACTGGTCCTAGACAGCTAAAGGCATGCAAGGTGAGTGTAGGAGAGCATTGTGGGGTACAGACTCCTCCCTTCTCTACCATGCATGTTAGACTCATAATACCCTTTTCTTCCCCATCCAGATGGTGCTTGTGCTTTGTGGTATCTCCACCCCTGCCCTAACCACCCCCTTGGCTGGTGGGTTGATGACCTCACCACAAAAGCCCAACGCCCTGTCCATCATAATGAAGGCTATACAAAGGAGGGCCAGGGCCACCTAGAGTAGACCATGAGGAAGAACTCACCTTGAAAAGAGGGCCAGACATCCATTGCTGCTGCTTGGGTACTAAAACAGGAGGCCCAAGACAGCTGAAGAAGAAGAGAAAGGCAATCTCCTTGCTGCAGCTGAAGGGCAAGGGGAGTAGACGACGCATGCTCCTCCTTTTTCCCCTAGGCAATGCTGCCAATACTCACATCTTGTCCTTGGGCTGGTCACCTTCTCAGGAAAGCCCTGGACCCCTCACCCCTCTCCCTACTTGGGTTTTTGGCATTGTGAACACTGCCCATGTGGTTCCAACACACAGCCCAATTTGTGACCAACAGGCATAGTCAAAGCTCTTGACTTGGATTAAATCTTGTCTCATTAAGCTAAATTCTCCTTTCCTTCTATGATGAAGGGTTTGTAAATTTGAGGAAGTGAGTAGCCTCTCAAGTAGCTTGGGTATTAACATGTGTGTCCTACTGCAAGGGTCCTGCTGGTGTGCTTCTTTTCTCAAGGACTTTGCATCTGCTTCTAAACATTTATATGTCAATATTTTAATGTGATACAATAATGAAATTAAGTTTGAGTACAAGAAGATACAGAAGTGGATATTATGAAAAGATAGCCACAAGATCAAGGCAGGTGGCTTTTGCTTATAATTCCAGCTACTCAGGAGGTTGAGGCAGGAAGATCCCAAATTTGAGGCCAAGCAGTGGAGCTTAGTGAGACTCTGACTCATAAAAAATAAGAGGAAAGGGTTGGAAATATAGTTTAGTGTTTAAATGACCTTGGGTTCAATCTCCACTATTGATTAAAGCACACAGCTAAGGTATTTTTAAAAAGCGAAAAAACTATTGTAACAGTTAATATTTGATTTTAAGTATCATCTTGGCTAGACCACTATTGGCTGTGTGGTTAAACAATATTCTAGAAGTTTCTTTGAAGGTATTCTGTAGATGTAACTAACATTTTTAATCAGTTGACTTTAAGTGGAGGAGATTACCCTTGATAATGTGATGAAATAAAGGAGTTTATCCCTGATAATGTCAGTGAGCCTCCTCACATCAATCAAAGGCTGAGAAAACAACCTTTGCTTTTCAAGAAATTCTTCCTCCAGATTACAACAGAGAAGCTCTGCCTGCCAGCCCACCTGGTATAGTTCATGGTCAAGGTTGTAATTTGAACACTTGTACCAACTTCCAGCTTTGCATCTCAGCCCTGCAGAGTTCAGCCTTAGCAACTCCCACTATGCCTTAGCACAAACCTACACCTCTACTCATCTCACCTCCTATTGGTTCTATTTCTTGGTAGACAACTGAGTGATGCAGCACCCAACTAGATGTGAGTGAGATCTTATTAAGGGGAAAATTGCTGGAAGGATTCTGTAAGTCAGATTGTTGTCTAGTTTGTTTTTGATTTTCACTTCCTTGAAAAAAGATGCAGTTTTGGTCTATGTAGGACAGATAATCAGGAAGCCCATGTTCAGTGGCATTAGTGCTATGTAAAACAATTGTCAATGTAACTGCAAAACCCTAGAACATTTGTGATTCTGTCCTATTAGCAAGCTAGTAAGTAAATTTGGTATTTTAAAAACTGTATTTGGTTGTTACAGGGTCTCAATATACAGCTTGTACTCATCGTGATCCTCCTGCATTCAGCCTCCCCAGCGCTGGGATTACAGGCATGTGCCACTATCCCTGGACTCTGTGGCTGACTGAGCCAGCCCTGGGGGCAGGGCTGGCAGGGCATGTGGTGCTTTTGATAGAACTGTGGTCCCTGCACTTGCCTGAACTTGCCTAAGCAGGCACTTTAGTCCGCTGAGCTGTCTCGTTGGCTCCTTGGCATTGTTTTTGGAAGTGACTATCAGAGCCTTTGGGGTCAGAGACAACTGACCATAGTACCTATGGCACAACAGAGATCAGGTCTTTTTCTCTTCTTGTCCCAGCCCCACAGAGTGCACCAAGTGGATGCTGAGCACACAGTGCATTGGTGTGACACCTAGAGAAACTGTGCTTAGGGAACCTGGACCTTCTACAGCAGACTGCAAGCAGGTCTCCCAGAGATTTGCTTGGATAAACTTTATCGATCATCCTGGAAAGCGAACAAACTTGCCACCTGCTCCAAAGGAAGACACAATTTTTTTTCTTGCAACGTTTTCCAATTTTCTATTAACTATACCAACATCCTTCCAGAGGAAGTCAAGAACAATGGCAACCAGTGCCTCTATAAGGTGTGCAGAAATGCCAGAGATGTGTGGTGAATTATGTCCTCAAATAAGTCCAGGAATGTACTTCAAGTTGAAACAAAATGATTATGTTGCACATAGGCCTTTTTATGGTTAAGTGACACCCAGATTTGACTGAGTATGCCGTTGTTTGTTGATCAATGTTGTTTAAAAAGTGGTACTAAACAAACAATGTTTGTCATTTTATCACTTGATTTTACCTTCCTTCCTAACAAATACTACTTTTCAAAAGTGAGTCTCATCTTACTGAAGTTATTCAAGTTGATTACATGTTAAGGTGTCTTTATGAATCCCCTTAATATTTATTTTAATAGTTTGTAATAGTTATATTTTCACTTATGGAATATAAATGTCAGAGCATCACCTCCTATATTTTACCCTGAGAACAACAGCATTTTCTTTTTCTTCCCCTACTGACCCCAAATTACTGGTAGGTATTTAATAAAGGTAGCTTGACATTTCATGGTACATTGGAAAATATGGTTTCTCCAGATTACTGCGATGGTCAAACTGAACTTCTTGTCATCTCTTTTAAGGTGTCTATATCATTTCCTCATTAAAACACAACAAACAAAAAGACAACACATACAAACAAAACTATGGCTAGAAGCATTCTCATAAGAAAGTGAGCAAATAGTTTAGCTTCTTATTCAAAATCTGCTCCTAG
>NW_004524645.1:4110270-4152205 GCF_000260255.1 Octodon degus | reverse complement strand
CGCACTTGTTCTGGGTGGGCACTAGGTTTCCTCCATATGTTTCTGCATTTGATTCTTTAGTGCAGATGTTATTAATTCAGGGATTTTTTTTATTTCCAATCTAAGTTCCTGTATATCTTTCTGCAGCTTTTTCTTTATTTCAGAAGCCATTGATTCGTTGCTTTCAGCTGTGTGATTCCCAATTTGTTCTGTGCTAGTGTCCTCTGCACTTTTTCCAGGTGGGGTTGTGTTCTGAGGTTGTATTTTTTTCCTTCTCATCATTTTGTGTAGCACTGTCTTCTGACCTTTGTTGTAGATCTTCATTGTAGTTATAACCTTAGCACGTACTGAAGTTCAGGTGCAACTCTACAATGTTTGGATTTAGCCAGCTGTGCCTGGCTTGGATCTAGCTGCTGTGCTCAGCTCTTTCCTGCTGCTGGCAATGAGGACTAACCTGTTGTGCCCCTGTGGCAAGATGTTCTGCTCCTGGACTAGATGGGTGGTTCTATCCTCTACACTCTCTGCAGGGATTGTAGCTGCAGGGTTACACCCCAGGCATGTAAGCCAGTCCTGGGCTAAGCCTGGATGGGACAAGGTGGAGTAGGAAGGAGAGGCAGCTCTCCCACACACTCAGTGTGTCTGGGCTAGGCCTGGGTCTGGGTGTTCCTGGAACGAGGCAGAAATTCCTACTCGGCTGGCAAGATGGGGGAGGTGCTGAGTGTTGGGGGACGTTCCAAGGGGGTGGAAGAAGGTCTCACCCAAGCTGTTCCTGGGCTAGGACCCATAGTTGTTCCCACTGTCGCAGGGTAGCTGGAAGCTCTCCCACACACTCATGGTACCTGGGCTAGGACTGGGTCTGTGGGTTCCCGGAACGTGGCGGAAATTCCTACTTTGTGGGTGGGGTGCGGGAGGTGCTGCGGAGGGGTGGGGGGCATCCCAAAGGGGTGGAAGTGGGTCTCACCCATGCTGGGCCTGGGCTGGGACCCGCAGTCGGTCCCACAGGCCCAGGGTAGCCCTTTATTTTTTTTTAAGTGATAGATCATTGCTATTGTCTTATTTTACCTTAAAATGTTGTTCTCCTTGAAGCTGGCACAGGGGCAAGCTTAAATCTACTCTGTTCCAATCTGACTCCTCAGGAAAGAGAATTGTTGAAGAAATGTCACCAAACTGGATCGGGGGAGATACCTCTAAAGTGGAGATGGGAACCTTAACTTAGACCAGGCAGGTTCTAGACTAAATGTCTCTCTCTCTCTCTTTCACACACACACACACACACACACACACACACACACACACAAATTTCTTGACCCACCAGAAAGAGGCCTATGCTGATTTATTAGGCAGATTTAGGATGTAAGAGAAAATTTTAGAAGGAACTTCAGCTTGAGCCAAAGAGATCACCACTCTGATGAAGAAGATCAGACTGGCTCATTAATAAAGCAAAGTGACCAATTTCTGTGGAGTTACTGGTGTGGGTTAAGGACTGCTTGATCATGATCTCATTCTTGTTTTCCAAGATTGTTCTAGAGAAGTCCTGGTCTCCAGGAAATGATTGCTTCTGCTTGAGGAGGACTCAATCTCACAAGGCTCTGCCAGAGTCCAAGGTGAGCAGAGCTCTAGGATAATGACAGGAGACTCCTGGGTACCCTTTGGTGATGGAATGTCCTGCAGGTTTCCTACCTTGATAGCCTTCGTCTTGAAGGGGGATGAGGTAGACTAAAATATAGGGCTCATCAAGCATGAATTGCCAGTTTTTAGTTAGATATTCCTTCAGAGGTTATGATGGAATATATATCAGAGTTCTATGCAGAGTTCTGCAGGGATCTGTCCAAAAGTTTTAAAGTAACAACGTAAACAAATATAAAATGAAGCTGAAGGTTTGCTCTACTTTAGTGACATATTGGGCATGAATAGGCCCCAAGAAAAAGTTAAGGTTTGGAGAGGAAAGGTTCTTCTGCTTTAGCAGAAGCAGGTTTTAAGTCCCTGGCTGCCTCCAAGGAAAACAGAAATCATGCATTTATTGAGAGAGGAGTTAAAGGCCCAGGAGTGCACTTGTTATTTGTCCCCCTGGGAGCCTCTGTCTCCAAGTCTTAGCTGAAGTAAACCACACTGTCACTTGGGAACACTGGGCACGTAGGACGGCAGCTTTCAGCAGTCATGCATGTAGGGGAGGGGCCACTGCTGGCAGCTAGTGAGTGTCCAACAGCAAAGAATGACCTGGTCCAGATGTCTAGATTGTGGAGCTTGACAAATCCTGAAATGAATTATCTCGGGGCCAGGAGTAAAAGCGAAAAGAGCTAGAGGGACAAAGAAGAGGGACTTTATTCCAGAGGGAGGTGTCTGACCCCATGAAAAGACTGGTTCAGCCAGCTTCCTGTCCTTCTCATGATTCTGATTCTTTTAAAATGGAGCATTAATTTAGTTATAATATGGTACTCAAAAATGTTCCATCATTCATAGTCAGTCTTAGCTTCAGTGTAGGAAAATACTAAATGTTAGCACCCATGTCTGGGGAAAATTAGGGAATCCTGTGACCTCAGGCAGAGGGCCACATTTTATAATTTTAAGAATTCTTCAAAGTACATAAATGTGTCATCTGTCAGTGAACGTACACCACATTCTGCTTTCTGTCTGTGCTGTCCCCTGGAGCCTCTGAAGGCCACTGTTGGCATTAAAGGTAGCTCTACTGAAGAACCAGCAATCAAACCAGGTCTTGAATGTATTTTCTAAGTGTTTTCCTTTTTTCTTCTCTTATTTTGTGACTCTAGCTCTTCAACTTCTATAGTTCACTGAAAGCTGATATCTAAAGAACTGAAGCTCAGCAGCATGGTTTTACTTCTTATATTTCCTTTTTATACTTTTCTGATGGATGGTTAAGACCAAGGTAAAGCAGGACCTATGCAACAAGAGTTGTAGCTTTTGGGTCTGATAAGGCCAGGCAAATCCTCTCAGGATTTATCCTGAGATCCTGTACCTCAGATTGTAGAACCTTTGTCAGTGTCAGCCAAGTGGATGAGTCACGGCCATTGCTTGGCCAATGTGCTGTCTGTGAAAGCCTGAGAGAATGTTTTCTCTCCATGTGACTCTCCTTAGGCACACTCTAAATCATCGATCACTTTCCTCTTTAGCCCTATAATCTCCTTGATCAGAAAATGTGGGACACTACTGAGTTATATGATGTAACAGTACAAATTCTCATATGTGCTGAGTCTTAATTGTTAATTGGAAAAAAGACCCATTATTTCAATATCTTACAATTCCCATGTCTAAGCAACTTCTCAATATATTGCCTAACACACAAACTTTCTTTATTTCTGAATTTGCCCAAATTTTCAAACATTTTCAGCAAGTAAAGCTTAATTTATTTATATTTGTCTTCTGTAGGCCCATTCTAATATTTCCAGACCAAGCTAACTTCTAATATAAACTCACTTCACTTTTTAATTGTATTTTCATGATTAGTAATATATGTTTCATAATAAACTTCATAGAGTTCTGATAAAAAAAATAAAATAAAGAACTGTAATGTCCCAAGTCTCAGGCACATTGTTGAGCTTTACATACAACCTTCTTTGTCTTTCTTCCTCTTAACCAGGACAAGATCAGAACAATTTCATTAAGTTCTTTAGCCACTGTGGCACTGGAGAACAAAACTTTCTACCTTAGAAGAAAGGGAAATAAGGTGACCAAAGATCCTACTTGATCCATGATACAGCAGTTTCCAGATCTCAGACTTTAAGTGTTTAAAACTGGGTCCCAGGCAAACCAATGGTCACTCAATGGAGCAGTAAACATCTTTGCCTTATTGGAAACACAGCCTTCAGGGAGTATGACTATTTCAGCTAAGACCACAGTAGATGTCATTGTCCACTAAAACTTCTGGTGCTTTTGGTGATCCTCCCTCATTTTCTCTGAGACAAACTCAAGAGAAATGCAGATATTGATCCAAGGTCATGCAGTGTGCTTATGGCGTATCAGGAAATAGACTCTTGATGGCCACCTCCCCAATTCAGGGTGCTTCTCATTGCATTCTTTTTTTTTGCTTGTATGTTTTATTTTTTGTTTCTTTCTCATTCTCTCTGCATCATTTAAAATGTAAAATGCATTCAGCTGTTCTTCCTTTGGTCACAGAACTCAGCTGTTGGAAGAGCAAAACACTGCTCTTCTCACTTACGCCGACAAGCACTATTTGTAGCTGCATTTCTGCTGGGCTGCTGGAGGAGGGCCAGAACAGAATCAGTTTCTCTAAACGGCCTCAGTGGAGTACCACCTCTATGCTGGTAGAGAGTGCCATGCATTCCTACTTGTTGTTTCTATAGCCCATTGCTCCAACATGCAGCAGCTTGCCAGCTCCTAAATGCTCCCCTTGATTGAGGCAGTCACCTTAGGACCACATACCTGTCACAAGTACCCTGCAGCAGACAAAGGGATGTGAGCAGATCATGCAACAGACTGATATTGGCTTTCAAATCTATGGCTTATTGACACATCAATTCATACATGAAATCCCCTACACTGTGAAAGTCACACAGAAGGCCATAAGTTCCTAATCCTGTTCATTAACACAAATAAGAGACTAAGTCCAAGTCACTCACTGAATGAAGATTCAGGCCCAATTTGAGGCAGAGAAAGCACATCCATTCCAACAGAGGCCCTGTAAAGTCTATGTCCCTTGAGTCCAGAGGGTAAGACTAATGAATGAAACAGTCATTCATTGGAGAAAATCACATGTCATTTGTAGCTCTGCAGTGTCTCCTTTTATGTGGTTTTTGTGGTGGTGGTATCCATCCATTTCTCTACTGTCCCAGCTATGGTGTTGAGCGCCCCTGTGTGTAAGCAATTCTTGGAGTTCCTAGAAGTTCTCTCCTCTGCCAACAGCACACTATGATGCCATTGCATACATGACATGACTGCCACCATATTCTTGATAGTACCCCTGGAGAAGCTGTATGCACAGCTTCTCCAAAAATGGTAGGCCAGGGGACTGTGTACCCTTCCATGCTTCCTACATGAAAAATAAATGGAAATCTTGATTCCTTGTCTCTTACATTTTTCAACAAGAAGATTTAAGATTCCTACTCTAGAAATTGCAGCTGATGTACAAACTGATTAGTCCAAAGCAATTTACAGATAACATCTCATTTTACTGTTCTTACACATCTATGAGGGAGGGAGTATTCTAGTCACCAGGGAATATACTGCACAGTATAGGAAGACAGAAGCACACAGAAATTAAGCAACCAGCCTAGTGGGTGTTTAATACTAGTAAGTGGTGGTAAGAGGTTGACTCAGGGCCGACTGAACCTATGATCAGAATTGCAGGTACATTCCAGTGCTGTAGGGGACAATTTTGCAGTGGGGAATTGCCCCTCATTTCTTGTTCATGACCTCAGCTGGCTATAAATTCTTTTATTGGTAAAAGGAGAAAGAGTGTTTTGAAAGTTGAATGGCTCTACCTGGTTTCCCACTGGAAAGTGCACTCCAGGGATCTACTGTCGCCACTGTTTGGACCTTGTCTTGGGTTGTATGAGTGCCACTTGGGTGAGGTGAGTGGCTTCATTGTTTTTGGCCATTTGGACCTACAGGGCACTGACTGGTGTGAGAAGAGATTCAGAGGTAGAAGAAATTTCCAGGCATTTGTTTGTTTGCTTTAGGGTACTCAGCTGCTTTCGTTTCATTTATTTTTCTGCTCTACAATGACTTTTATTAAAAGATGGGTAGTGGGGTTTCCATACCATCTAGGAGCTACATACTAACTGGGCAATTTGCATGCAGGATTCTATAGTGAGAAGACTGCCCCAGCTATGTCTTCTCCACTATGAGTGTAAGGCACGAAAGCTTTCCTCTTTTAAGACTCGATGGAACACTCAATTTGGCTAAGGAGCTTCCCCTTCCCAGACAGGCCTTTACTGTCTAAGAAAGTATTCAGACATTTAAATCCATCCTACAGAGACACCTAGCCCTGTCCTTCCTTTCCTTGTATTTGGGGCTCTATGTAAGCCACTTGGGGCTTTCAGCTATACTGAGGGTTGGGACCCATTCTGGAGTTCAAGTGTCTTGAATTGTTCAATTCATCTTGTGCTTTTCTCTGTGGATTAAGTTTGGATGATTCAAGTAACCACAATCTTTAGACTGACATCAAGTATAAAAATGTCCTTTAAAGAATTCTCCAAATACAGCTTCTCTAACTGCAATGGAAGAACAATCTCTGACAAAACAAAACAAAAAAGGGGGATATAAATAAAAGACCATTTTGTTGTAAACAAAAAGAAAAGAAAAAATATAAACATGTATACATAAGATAGTTAGGATAGATATAAGGCTACTTTCTTTTAGTTCAGTGAGAAGAAAGGTTTGTAGTAATATTGTTTAGACAAGATACCATGTCTCATCTTGTCCTCTGAATAACTACTACGAAGACAACAATATGCAATGAATTAATTATTGTAACTGTCCTACTAATCTGTTTTGAAGCTGTTTCATTGCTAATTTTTCTCAGTAAAATGAATAAAAAATAGAGGCTACAGACACTGGTGGGTGTTTAGAGAGCAGCTGTGATTTTCTCAGGAATAAAAATGTTTGTGCTACATTGTAGCTCTAGACAAGTTGTAGGCACCTGTGACTTAGAAGAAGGTGAGTTACTATTTTACAACATAGCCTACATAACTGAAAATGCACTCTGATTCTGTGAAAATGGCTTTAAGAAGATTCTTTGGAGTAACTTTCACCAGGACAACACCTGTAGCTGCTTTCTGTGCCCTTTTCTGGATTAGTGACAATCCCAAGCAAGAGTCTTCAGTGCTCCTGACCCACACCTACTTGTCTCATGAGTTTCATATTGTGGTTCCCCTCATTTTGGCTAACCTTCTTTAGTTCATTCTAAGCTGGTTGTGTTTCAAAATATTTGTCAAAACTTTTATTTGCTGAAATTTTTTGGTCACCTGTTAAGGCAGAAGATCAGAACACTGCACAGTGGCTGGTCAAGTGACCTGTTCAGAATCTGTCTAGAACAGCTTCTGAGACCTAAAACCTGGTACTGATCAGAACAAGCTATCTTCAATTCTGCCACAAGATCTAGCAGATTTTTGATAGAATGACCTAGATCTGATATCAGAATGGAGGTGTAAATGAAGGCCACTGCATCTCTCTGTCTCTCTCTCTCTGTCTCTCTCTCTCTCTCTGTCTCTCTTTCTCTTCCCCCCCAGAACACCTGTTCTCCATTCTTTTCCTACCTTTAATATCTTTACCAAATGTAAAACTCTGTTATTTTGTTTCCTGTCCAATTCTTTGTTCAGGACCGTAAGAATCTGGAAGGGACCTGTGGGAAGAGAACAGTAACCCAGGACCATTACCCAGTAACAGTACCCAGTACCCCCAGTGTCACTTTCACTCCTCAACTAGGAACATTAATAAATTTGGCTAAAGATAACTTGCTCTTGTGTTTTGCTCTGTGAGGAGTATGTATTTGGTACAGGGCCTCATTACTCAGCTCAGATTCATAGTGATCTTATTTTTAGCCTTCCCAATGCTGGGATTACAGGTTTGTACCACCATGCCCGGTCTTGGTGGCCTGCTCAGCACACCTGGGGGCAGAGCTGGTGTGGCATGTGACGTAAGCTGGTTTATTTTTTTCACCCTAAAAGTTGAGTAGGAGAGCCAGGATCAGATGTGTAAACCTCTAGTCAGATGTGTTTAAATTTTAGTCTAACAGGAAATGTCTTAAAACCTAGGGAAAAGCTTTTTTCATTGACAAACTCCAAAAGTTAGGGAAAAAAGAATTCCAGGAAATTTGACCTCAGATTGACCAAGCGATCTACTATGAGGGCTATAGTCATCTGGCTACAACCAGGATTCCTGCCTTCAGAAACCAAATTTAGGATCAAGTGTTGCTTGAGGCTGTAAAGAGAGTGGTCCCTAGAATTTAACCTTTTTCAAAGCTGGTGAATGATAAAGCGAAATCTTTATGTCTTGGGAGGCATGTATTACTCGTCTATATATGTGTGCTTGTGTTTCCATAGCATTTAGGTGGTGCCAGATCAATTTAAAAGAGTACTCGGTATTCAGGAAAGCAGAAATCAAAATGCTTTTGAGTCCACACGAGCGAAGGAAATGTTTAAAAGACAAACTGAGAGTGTCTTTCAAAATTGCTAACATTTTTTCCACCCTGGGTAAATCAGAGTTATATTTTAGGTGTTGGACTTCCAAAGGTATTTTCAGTTTCACAAAAGTTACAGGAAAGACTGAGGATCAAAAAGGAAATTAACAAAAATTTTGAGCTTATTGAGTCCTTAAAGGCTTCTGGGCATAGGAGTTGATGGAATACTGAGAAAATATAACACATAGGGATAGTGTCAGAATTTTTTTTTGACAGAACCAGGGATTGAACTCAGACCCTTGCACTTGCCAGGGAAGCACTTATTCTACTGAGCCATCTCCTTGGCCCAATGTCAGAATTTTATGCTTAAATTTTACAACAAAATTTTTAAATAGGAGATTTACCTCCATCAAAATAATTTGTCATATTTTCTACTGCCTTTTGTTATCTTTTGAATGTTTAAAAATAAGTCTTAGGAAGTTCATATTAGATATCTGAAGTTTTGTTTTACAATTCTGTTACATAAACTACTATATGTGATTTGCTTTATTTTTTTTAATAATAAGAATTCTTAGGGGCAGGGGAGTTAGCTCAGTGGAATAAGTGCTTGCCTGGCAAGCTTGGGGAGTTAGCTCAGTGGAATAAGTGCTTGCCTGGCAAGCTTAAGGTCTTGAGTTTACTCCCTGGTACCACCAAAAAAAAAAATCTTATTTGGAAAGAGGGAGGAGAAGAAAGGAAAAACCAGGATCATTACTGGTCCTTTCAAATGACCTTGTACTTATCCTGGTGTTACCGTGGGTGATGGGGTTCCTAGTTCCTTATGTGTGATGAAGAAGGAATTGCACAAGGCATGCAATGGTAATGAAAAAGGAGCATAGGTTTGATCAGGTGACACTGTGCTTAGAGTGTGCAGGCTCATGCCAGTGAAAGAAAAATAGCACAAGCACTAAATGTATTAAGAATTTAAATGTTGTCCCTGGTCTAGGGCATCCTTCACAGAGTCTTACAGAACATGACTGAGAGCAACACTGACCTGGTGCTGAGGCACATCAGTTGCCCCTCCTCATTGTGTCCTCCCATAGTTCACTGTGCTACAATTGGATGTATGAGATGCAGTCTATACGCATGAACCATCAATGAGTCCCAAGTGAACAAAGGTTGTTGCAGGACATGCAGGAGGATCTGGCACTCATACATCCTGGTTTGCAATTTCAGAATTTTCTAGAACGGGCTCAGGGATCTTTGTCCTCCTTATCTCTGCATCTGGGTACGAGGCTTTAGGACAAAGGTGGGGGTGTTGTCCCTGGGGCATTGTCCAGGTTCAGGTGAGAGGAGCCCTTGGTCCTGTATCCCCAATCTATATTACTAGTATAATGTAGTCAGTCATGATTATTCTCTTAATATGCTGTAAAAGTAAGTTTTTTGCTAAATTGCTGTTGTATTGCTTTAGTCATCTAACCGACAAAAGCCACACCCCTATTAGTTCATAAGAGACAGTCTTACTCAAAAATGTATTTTAGTTGGTAAAATAGACATTACTTCTTGAACACCACATTCAAAGATTTTTCAGGTCTGTATGTGTATACCTAAGAAACCTTAATTGTTTTACTAAGCTGTTATTCTTGGTCTTAACTTTAGTAACTTATGTATACTTATTAATGGTAATTTACATTGGTTTACATGAACAGGAGACTTCAAGTAATTGCTTGATATACTTCCTCACAAGACTAACCTTGTCTCATAGAAATACTGTACTGGCTTTCTTTAGTTAACTTGGTCACTACATTTCTTAGTTCAAGTCTACTATACAGACCGGATTCTCTTTGCTCTTCATAACTTGCTTTCCACTTGCTTATAAGCTTTGTGACTAGTATTTGTCAAAGTTCTAAAATTATAGGATAGTGACAAAATAAGATGAGACTTGACAACAGACTTTAGATACTCAGCCTACAAGCCTGTCTTTTGATATTGCTCAAATTTGGCAAGATGTGTTTTATGACACAGACTGATCTGATGAAAGCCAAAAGCCCTTCCAGCAAGTGGAACTGTTAGGTGTCTCCAGAGCTTAGCTTGCTTTTGTATTTGACCTCATAATTTCTAGTGATACCTTTTCAGCCTCAAGCATATAGCATTCCTTTGCTTGCGCTCCAGCTGCCCTTTGATGGCATCTCCGTGTCAGTCCAACAGGAGACAGCCAGCCAGACAATGTGCTACCTCAAAGTCCTCCGGAGTGAACAAAGGACTAAGGCAAGGGACTAAGCACCTTCCTGGTGCTTCAGAAATGGAAGCCCAGGAACAACCTTTTGGTCTGTGCTTAGGTAAATGGACATTGACCATCATTCTTTCAATGTGTAACCTAGCTGCCTTATGTGGTACAGCTGGTATGCCTTGGGGAAAGGTGATTGTTAGGAAGTCCTTGTGAGCAAGGAACCAGCACTTCAAAATAGAATTTTAAAAGTTAGATTTTTCCCCAAGTGGCTTCTCCAAACTTTCTTGGGCCTAGTGTTTAAACCACTGCCCACCTCTGCTTAGACCAGAGGAAAGAACAGAAAATGCAGATGCTGGTACCAGGAGCCCTAGTCCGATTTCTTTTCCTTAGGGTAAGGAGGGCGTTTGCTTCCTGGAAGGAAGAAAACATGCCTGAATAGATGTATTGTCTCATTGTATTCCAACTACCTGGTTCCTTGCTAGAAAAGACCCTATACTTATCTATAGTGAGATGATGATTTGAGGCAAATGGACCCCTCTATCATAGACCCAGCTTTGAATAAAGCCTTTGTTTTTTCCCAAAACAGGTGGCCTCCTCTGATATGGTCAGCAGCAAGCAAAGGAACCTGGTTGGCTGAACCAAGGTGACCTCTGACTGTGGCATCTGTGTACATGACATTTCTGTTCTTCCAGAACAGAAACTGGAAATCAAAACCACAGGAAGCAAAGCACCCTAAAGGTGATATTGGGAAGCAAGGGCAGAAGAAAAGTGAAGAGGTGTGTTTCCGGGGGACAAAGACGCACATCAGTAGTAAATAGGATAGATTCTGTTCGTTTCTTTCTGTGTGACATTCAGATGAAGGGTGTGGCAGCGTGAGTGAGCCTCCACTTCCTATCTGAATTGTCTATTCTTCCTCAAACATAGCATATGCCAAACACCCTGTGTTGTCCAGCTTCAGCCCATCCTGGAACATTGCCATCAGATTCTAGAATGTTCTGCCAAACTATCTGGAACAGTGGTACCTTCACTAAGATTTTTTCTGTTCTCCCTAGTCTGACTGAATACTCTGAATCAACTTTCCCTTCTCCAGTTGGCCTTAGCCTTGAGGGTCAGTGGATAGATTAGGTAAGACTTACCATAGAAAGTGAAATACCTTTGAGATAGGACTAGCTGCCACCTCTCCTTCACCTCTCTGTTCCTTTCTAGTACATTGTATGATGTTCTCTTTTCCCTCAAATAGGCGTGGTTGTCATTCTTTTTCTTTCTTTTCATTATGACTTTAGCACATTATGTTACTGTTTTCAGCATTACTCATACTTCAAGGCTGAGTGTCATGGGAAGAACATAATTATAAATTTATTTTTAATAATTAAAGCATCTCTGAATTAAAAACATCTCTGGACAGGTAGATTTTCTATGGGGTCAGGAACCTTCTTGGTGCTTCAGAAATGGAAGCCCAGGTACAACCTTTTGGTCTATGCTTAGGTACATTGCCATTGACCATCATTCCTTTATTGTGTAACCTGGCTGCCTTATGTGGTACAGCTGGTATGCCTTGGGGAAGGGCGACTGTTAGGAAGTCCTTCATGAAGTAAAACCTTCAAAATGGAAAAAGCCTGATTCAATGCACTTCTGGCACTCCTTTAATCTTATAAACTGAGCTATAATCATAAAGCAGGTTATATTTTCACATACTGCACAAACACACGCCTCCACCAAAATATATTACTCCAAAATGATAACGCAAACAAGAACAGAAAGGAGTTAGCATGTTTTTATTGAGATGTCTTAGTACAGCATTGGAGGATCTTAAAATCCTACATTCTAAACCAGTGCAGGCACTGCAAATGATATATAGTATTGCTGAATCTAGTAGACATTGTATCTAACAAAGGAAAGTTACCATCATAAAAACATCTATAGGTTGACTGATAATTTAAGTTGGAGGCTAAGCAACTTTGGTATATTCATGGTTTTCTGGCTGCCCCGTTTGCACTAGATATATCCCAGCTAACCCCCCATTCAGTGTAGCTGCGCCAAACTGATATAGCTGGTACTCTCACTGACGTTTCCACACTGTGAACAGCAAGGAATGAGAAAGATTAAGATTGGCCTGGCAGTCTTCATCGTCTTTGTTGACCCAAAAGCATCAAGTGGTTAAAGTCTGCATTTCCACTCAGCCCTACTTTAAAATACAAAAGAAGAGCTAAACAGTGATAGAAACAATCAGTTAATTCTGAGAACACTAAAATAATTTTTTAAAAATCAGATTATATTTTAGAAGTAGCTCTATAAACTTTAAATATCTTGGTGAAAATGATTAAATCAACTGGCTTTAGTCATAACGTATCTAAGCTCACACTCGTGTGTCAAGCCATCTACATGTGCATTTACGACTATGTTTTCATTTCATAGAAATTCCACAAAATAAAATGGTCATATGTTTACCACAAGCAGCGAGGCACTTCACATAGGAAGACAAAGCTCTGAAAGGACATCTTAATAGAATCCTAAGTGAGCTTCCCCTTCAGGATCACCTTGAGCTATTAATGAAACAACTCTTTGCTTACTTTTTCATAGGACTCTCCTACTCACATTTTCCACGTAACAACTGCAGTTAAGATAAACAGTTGCCAAAGACCTACTATTTTTTATTATAAAAGATAAAAGAAAACCAAATCAAAGCTCATGAAATAATGCTTAAATATGCACTTGGTGACACTCAAAAAATTCATCTTTTCTGTCAGAAGAAAAATAATGATTAGCCTACTACTTTTGAGAGGATTTAGGGAAGTCTATTTTGCTGGAAGTCTATAACATAAAGTCATTGCAAGCAATGGAAAGTAAAGACCATAGCTAAAAAAAAGTGATAGAAAGAATAAGACAACAGGGCATAAGGCACACTTGGGATGGCCAGAGGACAGGGCCAGTGTGAGTGAGCTTAGAAGCTCCATCTCAAAGTGGTTTATGAATCAGAGAATTGCTGAATGTAAGTTTGGAGTTTCAGAATATGGCATTTCAAGTAAGTGACAGTTATGTCTCTCTCAAAATAAACATATCAGTGGCCATTTTAAGATAAATAAAATTTGGTTCAGATGAAGTACAATAACTAGGATAGTTTAATTGAAATCCAACTATCATTAAAAAAATTCATTGTATCATATTTTTTTTATGATTCCCTCTAAAGTAAACAGTTATACTGGGTTTTTCTCAAATGTCCATAGGCATTATGGTTATATGTTTGCACAGAAGGCTTAATCTGAAGTTACCTTTGTAACCTTGAAATATATAAAGTATGAATTTCTGTAGTGGGATTTTATATTAGAATGTTGTCACCTCAGAGATGTAAGAAAAGAAAAAAGAAAAGATCACCAATGAGAAAAAGTCAAGATAATAGGAACATTTAAGACATTTCACTAAAAAAAATAAAAAATAAAAAATAATCACCACCATCCCCCAATAATCTAGAAATAGTCTTGGGTTTAAGAGAGGAAACAATGAATCTCAGAGTGAACAAAGGTCTGATGCTTTTGCCAGCCATTAATCTTATCATTGCTGAGTCCTAGCCCTACAAAAGCAGAGAGAAAAACAAGTGGGAGGCCTGAGGAAACCACTTGTCACTTCCCAGTCACTTTCACAGTGGGACGTGGCTGAACAGGTATGACACGGATTCCCCATTGTGTGTCCTGCGGATGGCCTCGGCCAAGATCATCGAGATGTCAATCACCTGGAGGCCAAAAAGCAAACATAAACGGAGGAATTAGTTATATTTCTTTAAAAACCCAAATCTCCAGAAAGCCTAGACATGACTTAGCCACCACACACTGTGTGTCTTCCCACACCCTCTTCTTTTGGGGTAAGACAGGTAGCTTTGGGGTCTATTTCCAAATTACAACCTGCTGAAGCAAACCCATATGGGCTCCCAGAAGGAAGGTTTGAAGTGTGACTACTCAAAGGCTTTTGAGGGCTACTGTTCACCAGAGACATCCTTTTCTTAGGACCTTTGTTGCTTTTAAACTAATCATATGCCTTAGTGGAAGCTTTTCTCTCTCTGTTTCAGGAAAGGCAGGGACTGTGTCCTTTCAGAGCACAACCATGATAGTCTAACACTGATTCAGTAAATACTTTTTCTGTAAAGGACCAGGACTATTTTTGACTCTGCAGTTGTAAGGGTTTCCATTACACTCATCTGCACTGCTGTAGCCTGAAGGCGGCTGTGTAGGCAACATGCAAATGGCTGGGCGTGGCTGAACACTGGACGCCTGATAAAATTTTATTTACAAAACCACATGGTACTGCATTTGGCCTGAGCCAGTGTTTACTAAACTCCTGAACTACTTGTAATCATGCAAGAAGATATGAGACCACCATTTGGATCACAGTAACCATCTTTCTGTCTTTGAAGAATTAGAAACCCGAGAGAAGTGCATCACTGTGAACCACCTTCGTGCTGGGCTGGGGGACACCAGGGCTTTGAAGGCTGAAATAACGGCCAAGGTTCACTGAAGTAGGCCAAATGGAGATGCAAATGTTTTTTGAGTGGTTTCAGGCCACCTGGTGTCAAGTGACAGCCACCAGCTCTGGGGTGGCCTGGGGGATCCAGTCAGGAGGGCTTACAAGGAATAAAGCTCTGAAGATCTTAACAGAGTTTCTAATGTTGCATAAACTTCACCACTATCTATTTACAAAACTTTGTCATCATTCCTAATGAAAGTGTTCCCATTAAATGAGATAACTCATTCTTCCCTCCTCCAGCCCTAGTAATCATAGTCTTACTTTGTGTCTCTATAAACGATCCTATTCTAAGTAGGTCACACAGGTAAAACATATACCTTCTTCCTTTCATGGCTGGCTTATTTCACTGAGTCTGAAGAATATTCCACTGTAGCGATAGGCCACCCTTTGGTAAACTATTCATCTACTGATGGACACTGGATGTTCCTATCCTTTGGCTGCTGTGAAGAGCACTGCTGTCTATGCTCATTCATCACAAGCTTTTGTTTGAACATGTTTCCAAATTCTGAGGGTATGAACTTAGGGTGGGGACTGGTAGGTTATGTGCTAATTCTCCGTTTAACTCGAACACAGCCTGTTCCATACTGTTGTTCTTTTGGGGTTTTATTCATTTGCTTTTTCTAAATAGTGCACATTGATCTCTGCTGGCCTGGCCTTTCTCAGGGATCTGATGCTACTGAGACCCTGCTGGGAGGAGAAGTGGCAGTCTCTGTTGCCCACATACTATTTTTAGGGATACATAGCAGGTGACTAGCTGTCTGGCTCTGCCTGTGGGATAGATCGTACCTGAATCTTGGTGCAGTGTTTCATTTTGTCTTCTTGTGGAATTGTGTTTGTGACAACAACAGCCTCAAAGGCAGCATTATTGATTCTGGAAATGGCTGGCCCAGAGAAGATCCCATGGGTAAGGATAGCATAAACCTTGTTGGCTCCAGCTGAGAGCAGCCTATGAAACAGGGGACCCAAAATGAAATGTGTGCTAACGTTCTGGAAATACTTTCTTTTAATATCAATATTAGTAGCAAAAAGCAATTTTTACAGAGGAAAAGGTGAATTTCGTATTCATTTATTAGCCAAGGCCAAGAATGCTAGTAAAACACAGTATAATCCCAAATCAGGGATTATCAACATCAGCATTTGGGCCTGGATAATTTTTGTCACTGGGGCTGTCCAGTGCATTATAGGAAAATTTAGCAGCATCCCTGATCTCTGCCCACTAGCAACATTCTCCTCCCCTTAGATGTCACATCCAAAGCCGTCTCCAGACATTGTCAGAAGTCACCCAGGAAGCGATACTACTCCAACTGAGAACTACTGCTTTAAAGCAAGCTAGGCAAAATATTACCATTTTCATGTGTAATCAGTACAAAAGTTATTGGTGACACTTCACTGAATCTCAAGTTAGATTGGCAACATGCCGAGTTTGCCACAGCCTGAAAAACTTTCCTTCTGTGCAGAGTTTCCAGGGAAGCACCTTCTCTTCCCTCTTTAAAAGATACTGACAATTTGGGGCCAGCCAAATAGCTCAGTGGATTAAAGCACCTGCAAGCAGGTGCAGGGGCTGGGAATTTGATCCCTGGGCCTGCTGTGCCGGCCCCACCCCTGGGACACCCTGAGATGGCAAATGAGACTGGGCGTGGTGGTGCGAGCCTGTAATCCCAGCTCTTGGGAGGCTGTAAACAGGCGGATCGCTATGAGTCTGATCTGGTAGTAAGATCCTGAACACCCTGTAGACCCTTCCTTTAAATACAGGGAAAAAAAGATACTGAAACTCCACATGGAAAATGGAGAGGCTCATGGTTTCACTTCTAGCAGGAAAAAGAACAGTAAAAACAAAAGGTCCTCAAATTTGTTTTGCTCTAAAACAGCACACTGCCAAACAATCAGTAGTAATTAGTAAAACTAGGCTCAGCTCTTTAAAAATGGATCTTTTATCTTTCTTAAGGAGATATCTTCACACTCTCCTGGATTATCACACATACTTATCAGCAGCATAGCAGATGGTCCCACATGTGTCGGCCATGTCATCCACGAGGATGGCCACGCGGCCCTTCACGTCACCCACCAGCACCATCCGGTCCACTTCATTTGCCTTCTTCCTCTCTTTGTGAATTAAAGCAAATTCCACATTCAGCCTGTCAGCAATGGATGTCACCCTACATGAAGATACAGGGGACATGTTAATACAGTCCATAGAATTGTAGTAGCTAACACTGTTCCCTATGATCTCTAAAGGATTTTAAGACCTATTTTATGCTAATTACTGTTTAATTCATTCTTTTAACAAATACAGGGTCCAGTTAGATAGCTCAGTGGACTAAAGCGCCTGCTTCGGCAGGGTGCAGCGGCAGAGGGGTTCCATCCCCGGCCTGCCGTGCCAGTCCCGCCCCAGGGTAGGGCTAAGATGGTGATTGAGAGTGGGCGATTGGGACAGCGTGATGGCGCGCGCCTGTAATCCCAGCGCTTGGGAGGCTGAAAACGGTTGGATCACTACGAGTCCGATCTATGTAGTGAAACCCTGTATACCCTGTAGACCCTGTCCTAAATTTAAAAAAAAATACATGTACAAAAGATTCAATAAAAAAATCTCACCTTTAAAAGATAAAACCAATTCATTTGTAGGAAAATGGATGTACCTTGAGAAACCCAAAGCATAAAAAAATTAATGAATAGAATAAAAGATAACAGGAAACAGTGAGTAGATCTTTTGCAAAGGGGAGGGGAGCTGGAGGGAGGATGGGAGGGGAAGAAGATGAAGAAAGTCAAGATGCGTTATGTGCTGTACACGGGCCACACCCCAGGATGGTGTTGGCCCTAGCATCATTAAGCACCACAAATTGTATGGACTCATAATATTAAAAAATTGAAACAAAAGATGAATCTGTTTTTAAACCTTCTTCAAGGAACACAGCCAAAGACCACACTTAATGAAAAAATGTCAGTGTGGCTTTTGAAGCCAGGCATGATCTGGGGAAAAACTATACAATCTAGGGAGCAAAATATGCTCGTGACAGACTGCTCTTGTGGCATCTGGCAATGAACACCAGGGGACCCAGACCATTGGATAAAATTGATATTCCATTTGGTGGTACTTGTGGACACATCTTTCAAATCACAGGAAACACCATTTGCTTGTTTGTGGAGCAAACAATGGGAACAAATGTCCTGGGAGGCTGTCCGTGAACGCAGCGGCATATGACACTGGGTCTTGTTGCACTGGAGACCTAAGGAGACTGCGAATGTAAGATTGGCTTCTCCATCTATCTGAGGCAATGGCTTGAAAGTCACTGGCTTAGGGAACAGAAGGGCCTGGGAGTTGGTGAAGCCAGGGCATTTTGGATTTTACATGAAAGAGCAGATTTAATGATGAAATACTTCAAAAACAGTGTTAGAGACAAATGTGACATTATAATTTTTCTGTCTAGGTTTTCAAACTGATAACCATTTTGTAATTCAGGTGAAATATGTGAATTAATATGTGCAGGATCAATGTGCACATATTACAATTTAGGACACAGTGCACGGAGGATATAAGTTCCAGACATCGTTTTCAAAGCAGTGGTCCTTCTCCTTGCACTGTTCTTAGGAGCTTGGATCCAGGACAGAGCAAGCAACTCTCTCTTTTCTTGCTTTCTTCTTTCTTTGTGTATTAATTTTTTGTGGCATTGGAGATGCCTTAGCAATTAGCTATACAGTCAGTCCTTTATTAAGTTCTTTATTTGGCTATAAAATTTCACTAAGTTGCTAAGTTGTTTGTGTCCAGGCATGAACTTGCACTCCGCCTGCCTCAGCCCCCTGCAGTTCTGGCATTATAGGTGTGAGCCACCACACCGAACCAAAATGTGCTGCTCTGAGAGGACCCAATTTCTGGGGCTAAGAGTCAGGCACAAAGGGACTGAATGCTCTAGGTTACCATTCGCCATTGGTAACCACTGAGAACTGTCGACATCAACACTGAGAACTGTCGACATCAACAGCTTTTACAATTGTGGGAAAATATACATAATGTAGAATTTATCTTTTTTAACTATTTTAAAGGATACAACTCAACAGCTTTGAGTACATTCACAATGCCACCCAACTTCACCTCTACTCCAGAGTCCTTCATTACGTCAAAGGGAAACCCCACATTCACTGAGCAGTCACCCTCTCCCATCTCGTCTCTCCCCAGGCCATGACAAATGCTCATCTTTTCATTTCTATGGAGTCCCCTAGTCTGCACTTGCTCTGTAAGTGCAATTGGACTATATGTGGCTTTTCCTGCCTGACTTCTTCTTGGTGGAATGTTGGCAAGGACGCTGAGTGGAGAGAGCTAGTGCTTTCCAGAGAGCACACCATCATATTCCAATCTCTTGAGGGCTGCTTGTCCATTTTCCTATTATGCAGATGACAGAAACTATCTAGTGGAAAGTTGACTTACAAATGACTATCTGGGGCATTTCTCCAAGGTATTCAGTGACAACAGATGCAAATTTTCTTCAAAGGCCTATAAGGATGAAATTCTGAGAAAAATGAGGCATGCACAGAAGAGTCACAGAACACCCAATGAAATAAGGCACCAAGATTGACAGCTATCAGAAAACATGCTAACCAGATCATAAGAGCAGAGGGGATGCGGAAATTATGATGAAAAGGAACTAAAACAAGTGCATTATGCTTTAAAGAAACAAGCTGAAGCTTGGATAAGACTAAAAAGATAAGGAATGCCCAAACAAGTCTTGAGAAAGAACTCTAAAGTATTTTGTCAAATGGAGATTATATTTAAATTTTACTGGAATTAGAAATAGAACAGGCAATAGACTAAAAATATCTCTGGAGGGGATGATTGAAGTAGAAGATGAAGTCATTCAGAGTGCAGCCCAAGAGACCAAACAGAAAGCGAAAGCCTGAAAAAGAAGCTAAGAGACGTGAGCAGCAGAGTGACAAGGTAGCCCGAGTAGCTGGAGTTTTAGATAGAAGAAAAAAAAAAAAAGAAGAGACAATACTCAAAGAGATAATGACTAAGAATTTTCTGAGACTATTGGAAGACACCAGTCCTCTGACATAATAAACTGTATAAGGAAATGTGATAAAACTACAGAAGATCGAGATGCCCTACAAAAAGGCAAAGGATGGAGCCAGGTCACTTGGAAAGGAATAGCAATCACACTGATAGCCCAATTTTTTTTTTTTTTTTTTTTTTCTGAACTGAGGATAGAACTCAGGCCCTTGCATTTGCCAGGCAAGTGCTTATTCTACTGAGCTATCTCCCAGGCCCAAAATGAGAGCCAAATTCTTAACTTTCTTTGTGGAAGTCAGGCTAGGAGTCCATACCCGATGAAACTGCCTTTTTAACATAAAGATCTTTCAGTCCAACTGTACAAGTGAAAAATGCATTTCTAACATACAACTGAAGACTGCAACCTCAGCAAAAGCAAAATGGCAGAGACAATGATATGTGGGGAAGACAGGCAAGCAAAGATATTGATTAAGACGTGGAAAGCTCTTAGTAAGTGTTGATAATACGAAACCACAGTGATATTGCCTAATCCGGAAAAGAAACAAATACTACACTAGGTAACACATTTAAGGCGATAAGATGATGCTTCACCCAAAGGGCAGTAATCGTGCAACAGAAAAGGAAACAAACTTCCCAGTAAAAGAAAAAGAATTAGTCATTGCATCAATTGTAGACATTCAAATGTCCTTGAAAGCAAAATGATGTTATTATAATAAACTACTATTTCTCCTCCCTCAGACAAGAACCAAAAACAGTGGCCTGAGCAGATACTCTTTATTTTTAAAGGTGCCTATCAATAGTCTCTTTATCTATCAAGAGTTTTCTTTAAGGACTTAAAAACTTAGAAAAAAATGTGATTTGGAGTCAGACCAATATTTTGCCCTATAAGGGCCGGCCAGATAGCTCAGCAGACTAAAGCACCTGCTTAGGCAGAGCACAGCGGCCAAGGTTGGATCCCCAGTGCACCATGTGGGTCCCACCCCCAGGGCGTGCTGAGACTGCAATGAGACTGGGTGTGGTGGCACATGCTTGTTATCCCAGCAATTGGGAGGCTGAAAACAGGAGAACCACTACGAGTTTGATCTACATGGTGAGACCCTGTAGACCCTGAAGACCCTGTCCTAAATACAGAAAAAAAGATTTTTTTTGCCCTATAGTCTCCTTCAAATATATTCTACTATCTACATGTAAATTTCATGAGAGAAAAGCCTCTTAAACTCCAACTAAGGGAAGTGTATTCCTCAGAACTGTGACAGGTTTTCCCAAGAAAATATACCTGGATACCTTCCACAAAATGTGGAATATATATGTTCTTTTTTTTGTCTGTTTATTTGGTAGGGAACAGGAAGCACCCCTAGTGTTGCACTGGTAACATAGCCTTTGGGACCTGAAGTTCCATGCTGGCAAATCCCAGCCATGCCCTACTTTCTCCTCTCAGCCAGGCTATTCCCATCTTTACTGTCCTGTGACACACAGCTGGAAAGGCATTGAGGTTGAGCAGGGAAAACTGTGTGGTTGGTGGGGGTGGGGGACGTGGGCCACCTGACCTAGATGACAGGTTGCCCCAAGAGCAAGTACCCAGGGGTGATGTCAGAGGCAGAGGATAAAGGAAAAGAACACTGAAGAAAGCCCCCTGGGTCGCTAGACTATTAGCACTTGCCGGAAAGGCTCCAGGCAACTTGTCTTTTTCATGTATATAATGGAGACAAAATACACATTCCTAAGACGTGCTGTTATGACAGCCTATCAGCAGATCACACTGAAAGCCCAGACAGAAAGAGTGAAAAACCAGCACCTCTCTCTGATTTAGATTTTTCTAGACACATGTTTCACATATTTACATTCTTTTCTTTGTGTGTATATGTACATGTGGAAGGATTCCCTGAGAAGAAGTTATGTATACACCAAACTATTTCTAGTGGTATTACTGGTAGAGACAGAAACAAGACAAATTTTTCTCCTAACTTTTCAAATTTTTATAGAGCATGTCCAAAGTTTATAAGACCAGAAAAGAAAATGAAATCTGAATGATTTACTTTTCCTCACTTCCAAGGCCATTTTTATGGAGCTATTCAGTATCCCAACTGTGATAGGGTTCTTAGGTTTTACTGTTTCTTGGCTGGCAACCCAATCAAGCTTCAAAGATTATCCAAGAGTGACCTCCTGTGGCAACCTTAAATTGTACCTACAAAAGTCGAGCCTCAAAGGTCTTTAAACATATAAACTAGTACAATCATTATGGAAATCAGTATGGAGGTGTCATACAAACTAGAAGTTCCACTTGACCCAGCTATTCCCCTTCTAGAGCTGAAGACCTCACATTACAGTGATGCATATGTACTCGTACTTATAGCAGTGTGATTCACAATAGCTGAACCTTGGAAGTGGTCGGTATGTCTATCACGAGAAGAATGGAGGAAGGCCATGTGGTATCTATACACAATGAAGTACCACTTGGCTATGAAGAAGGCTAAACTGGAGACATTTGTGAGAAAATGGATATACTTTGAAAACATAATGTTAAATGACATAAATCAGACACACATACTTCAATGCAGTATGGTTCCTTTTATCCCAATAATCCAGAGTACAAATAAAGAGCAAAATAAAGGACTGATAGAGGGAAACAGAAAGATCTTTCCCAAACAGGAAGAGGACAGAAGATCAAGGGAGGGGGAGGGGAGAGGGGAAGGAGAGAGCGATATAGAAATATTTAAGAAGCATCACATACATGTACTAAGTACTCACAATGAATGTAATCATTATATGTCTCAAACATGAACTAAAAAAACTAATAACCATAATAATGAAATGGGGAAGAGCTAGACATGAACAGAGCAGAGAGAGGGGGGTGGGCAGTGGAAGGGGAGGCAAAGAATCCAGGTTTGCTAGACCCGTGTACTACAAACACGCACGTGTTAAAAAAATTGAAAAGATAGAAAACTAGCTCTAATTTCTTATATAGATACATAGTTTTTCATGCTGAAACAGGACTTTTTGCATGAAGCTAAGAGGCCACAGATAATATTAAGTACATGGGTCCTGCATTACTTTGAAGGCTGTTCAGAGGAGTGAAGATACAATAAGACTTGGTTTCAAAATGACAGGGAAAACATGGATGGTTTAATAGTTTTGGCGCAAGCAGATAACAAGTAGGGGTGGAGGAAGAAGAGTCCAATTCTAATTTCACTCTTTGCATAAAAATAAACTGCAGGTGGAAAATGAATTGGAACATTACAGGAAAAAGGAAACTTAAGAATATACAAAATCATTTAAGAAAAAATGTAGCGTTGAGTGCTTCACGAACCCTGAACTCTTTTTTTTTTTGTTTGTTTGCTTTTTGTTTTTGGTACTGGGGATCGAACTCAGGACCTTGTGCTTGCCAGTCAGGTGTTTCTGCCACTGAACTATCTCCCTGATCCAAACCCTGAAGTCATATGTGAAGAAAAGAGAAATAAGACTGTGTTAAAAAAAAAAAAGGTTTGAAAAGTCCTTCAGAGAAGAAAAATTATAAAAAGCGGGAAGAAATGATGAGAAGTTCAGGGAAACATTTGCAACATACATGACAAACAAAGCTGGGATGGCCGCTGATGCAGAACTCTTGACGATCTTAGGGAAGGCCTCCAGTTCACAGAATAGCAGGCACGAAGTGGGCCTAGGCCACTCATGGAAAGTCACAACACTGGAAGCGGCACCTGCCCTTCCCCACAGCAGCCCAAGTTCGCAGGAGGGGTATCAGGTCACTCGCCTGACCTCACAAGCAAAACGGTAATAATGCAGTGTGAGCGAGTGTGCAGAAGTCACTGGCATCCACACTTGATGGAATGTCACCTCATCTAGTTTTTTGGAGGGTCTACCTTTTGGTATTGTCCATCAAAACTAAAGTGGCTTGTGTCCTTGAACCGGTAATTCCACTTCTAGGAATGAACCCCACTGGTCCATTTGTGCCCAATGACAAGAGCAGTATGTTGCCCTGGGGCTGCGCGAGCTGCAGTACCTAGAAATGAGCAGCAGGGGGCTCACCACAGGAACTAGCCTCTGCTTAGGTGGGAGTGTGACTCTGTAAAGAGCATTCAGGCACACCTGCTCCACGTCCATGGCACTGTCACTAACATCTAGCACACAGGTTTTTTTCAAAGTGCACGAAATAAATATGCATAGCATAGTACCATCTGCACGGGAGACGTGAGGGGGTATGTGTTTGACCAGCATCATTCTGACACTGCAAAGAGCAGTGGCGCTTAAAGAAACAAAGAGGGGAATCACTTTTTGTACTGCTTCAATTTTTGCTAAGACCACACAAGACATTTTTGCCATGTGTATAACAGCAGGGTTGTGGCAGGGAAGGAAAGGGCCAGGAAGGCCTGAGAAGCTGTTTGGGCTTATCAGCTACCAAAGTGACATCTGCAGGATAAAAAGAATAGGCCAGACACAGAGGCCACCTACTGCAGGCTCAAACCATGTGACAAGTTCCCCAAACACAGTTTCATAGTGCCAGAAGGGAGGTGAGTGGTAGCCAGGCACTGGGGTCAGGGGTCATGGGGAGTGACTTCTAGTGGGAACAGGGATTCCGCTTGGTGCACTGGCAACGTGCCAGTGGCACAAGTCTGTGAAGACACTGCAGACCCATGGATTGTACACTTCAAGCTGGTAAAGTGGAGGTACTTGAATTGCAGCTCAGTAAGGCTGTTCTTAGAAACCAGCCACTGCACACACTCCTGGACCCCCCAGCCTACTACTCCACCTCAAGACAGGAGATCTGATCTATTTGCATGCAGATTCCACCATGTGACTGAAGTAAGTTTCTATGTCAACCGCAAGCATTTCCAGTAGAAACGAGCCTGTGAAGTTGTACACATTCTTAAGCGGTGGCCAGCACAGCATTAATTAACCTTGAGGTGCTGGCCAAGGGCATTCCTGTGTCCATCCCACCCTGTAGAGGTTCCTGTCACATGGTGCTGCTTTCCACCCCATTGCTGCTCAAACAGGAACTCTTTGCAAGCTAACTGCTACCATCTCGTATGTATCTGTGTCTCCTTCCTGTCCACGGCCACTTCCTGCAGCTGGCAGAGGTCCATTGCCAGCTGTGTGGCTCACGTCTTCCTCTTCTTCTATGCTGAGACCTTAAGCAGCCGTTGGAGGGCAGCTGAGATCAGAAGGAACCAGGCTCTTCTGAGAATCGGGGCCCACACTGCACTGCAGGGTGTTAGGACAGTCTGCTTCTGGGCCACTCCTGAGCTGATAGGTGTCACTGCATGCCCCTAGCTTGGCTGCAGGTGGATGAGGGTTTCAAACCCAAAGCGGGCTTTTTTACAGTGCTAGGGACAGGACTCAGGGCTCCCTGCATGCCAGGCAAGTGTGTGCTCTTCTGCTGAGCTGCAGCCCTGAGCCCTGTGACTTGCTGCATGTTCTTAACACACACTAAGCAGCCTGTGCTTTCATACTAGACTGGGGGGCAGAGGTCTCTCCCATCACCCCCTTCCTTGCTGTGGCCCCTAGCTGGACAATACAGCTCCAAGCCACATTTTTCTTTGCAGATTCCACTTTTTTTTTCTTCCCAGACTGCAGCTGCAAAGGTTCCTGAGTCAGCAGTCTGAACTCGCAGTGAACACTATGTATCAGATCAGCTTTCTTTTATTCTTCTCAGCCTTGATTCTGAACACCCTGTGCCCAAATGGCTCACTAACTCCTTGAGCCCTCCGCAAAGCTGATTAGACTCGCTACTCAGGACCACTTTCTCATGCCATTCCACGCACATCCCCACAGGGCTATTTTCTCTCTCTCTCTCTCTCTCTCTCTCTCTCTCTCTCTCTCTCTCTCTCTCTCTCTCCTCATCATGGAGATTGAACCTAGGGCCTTCACACTGAGCTTCATCCCCAGCCCCTTTTAGTTATTGTTTTACTTTGACATAGCTTGTTAAATTGCCCAGGCAGAACTCAAGCTTGCAATCTTCCTGCCTCAGTCTCCCAAAGTGCTGGAACTACAGGCTTGTACCCACCACATCGGGCTGCTTTCCCATCTCTTTTCTCTTAGTTTTCTTTGAAACTTGCTCTTTGGACAGTCTAGGAATTGTTTTAGCACCTCAAGGTGTCCTGAGGTCAGCACACCTCGGGGCTGGGAGAATTGTGTCCTCTGGAATTGTTGTCTTGGGATCATCAGACACTGGATCACATAAGCAGGGAAAGGTTACTGAGCAGCTGGATAGTGGAAGTATGTCTCTGCAAGTGGCTCTGTGACTGGGGGGATGCCATCAATTCTCAGGCAAGGGCTTCCTATGCCCATCCCTGTATATATTCCACTGTACATCTGACCATGGTCCAGGCTTAGGATCTGATTTCTCATGGATTGCCAATTTCTCCTCTGTTCAAAGGCCTGGCCCACTCACTAGACATCAGGCTTTTATCTCTTCTTTATGGATGCTCTTGCGGAAGTGTCCAAAGCCACCAGTCTCCTCTTAGATACAGTACCCCATATCTAGGCCACCAGAACACAGCATCCAGTCCTTAGTTTCTTGCCCTTGGATAATTTCTGTTTCTCAAAGTTCTATATATGGAATTTTCTTTTTCAAAATTTCACTCCTTTTGGGTGATCATTTCCAAGTGTTTGCAGTGGGAAGAACTAGCTCAACTATGTTAGTTAAAAGCCTTCTTTTCCAGTTAAGCTTATTTCTTTTAGCCAGGTGTGGCAGTGCATGTCTATGAATCCCGGCACTCAAGAAGTTAATGCAAGAAGATCTCTGTGAGTTTGAGGCCAGTCTGGGCTACATATGAATTCTAGGTGAGCCTGAACTCATAGGTTTTACATAGCCAAACCCTGTCTCAAACAAAACAAAGCAAAAAAACCCCAAACATCAATAAAGTTCATCACTTTTTTTTTTTTTTGGCAGAACCAGGGATAGAACTCAGGCCCTTGTGCTTGCCAGGGAAGCACTTATTCCACTGAGCCATCTCCCCGGCTCCGAGTTCATCACTTTTATAATTCAAAAATAACTTTAAATTTTTTTTGCTGAAAACAAATATGTACAGACTGTGTGTGTATTTACTCTCACGAATGATGAAATGTTGATGAAGATGATGGGTATCTGCTCTGGCAGTGAAGCCTGTGTGTGGTCTACTTACTTGCCCATTTGCAGAATAAAATGTTAAATAATTTGAAACATGCTTCTCAGGGCAGGGGATGTGGCTCAGGGGAAGAGTGCTTGCTTGCCTAGCATGTGTGAAGCCCTGGCTCGCATCCCTAGCACTGAGAATGACAATAATACCAGTCATCATCATCATCATTATCCTGCTTTCTTATCTAATGCATGGAGAAATGTAGCCAGGAAAAAGTAGCTGACACTGCAATATTTCCACCCGCAGCCTGCATGGTACCTTTTGGCTCCGCCCGCATCCGGTGAAACGATGATACAGTTCTTCCACTCGCTGATGTTCTCCCGAATCCACTGTAGGACCGCAGGCTCTGCATACAAGTTATCCACCGGAATATCAAAGAATCCCTACGAAAGCAAGTAAGTGTCATGTTGCAGAATCTGTTTCCTTGAAAGCATAGTTGTTTTCATTAAATAACATTACAATTTTGTATTCAAAAGAAACATTCCAATGGGCCTTGCTTTGTTAATTTTAAGAAAATCAAAAGGCAGATATTTCAGGTCAGCCATCTTCAGACTGTATTCTACTGCTTGGATGGCCTTTTGCAATGAGGCAAAAGGGCTGGGCTTTTATTTATTTAATTTTAGGTTTTTGAGACAGGGTCTCACTATGTAGTTCAAGCTTGCCTGAACTCACTATGTAGCCCAGGCTTGCTTGCAACTCATAGAGATCCTCTTGTTTTAGCCTCCCTCATCTACGATTATAGGCATGCTGCAAGCCTAGCTGTACTTGGCAGTGCTATTGTTTTTTAGTTCCCAAACCAAATGTTTTACATTCATTATATGTCATAAAGCAAGTACTCTATAATTGGGCCTGTATTAGAGGTGAAGGAACTAAGTTACAAAGAAGCTAACAAGTGTAAGCTACAACTCTGCCATTCTGATGCTTTTCCAGGAGTTGAAATGGAATTACAGCACATATACTTCCAAGAAGTCATTTTTCAGTCCTGTAAAACTGGTAAGAGGCAAGCAGTGACAGAGATAGAATATATGGACATTGACTTACTATTCCAAAGACACTCCAAGAGAGGAGCCATACACTAACTAAAAATCAAGGAATGCTACCTCCTTCTGAAATGATTTACAACAGTAGCTCAGTTCATGAACACTTCTTTCTGCGAATAATTCCATTTGCAAACAAAAGTAGTAGGCAAAATTTTGCTTCTGTTCTCAAACTCTGTGTCTGGTGATCAACAATACCACACCACCTTCCTTGCATGAACATGACTGCAGCCTTCTTCCTCAGAATCATGAAACAAATTATGTTTGCAAACCGAGGCACTGAGGTTCGACATAACCACTGGCAGAAAGCAAATGCTGGTACCTGTATCTGAGAGGCATGCAAGTCCATGGTGATGATGTGATCAGCCCCGGCCACTGACAGCATATTGGCCACGAGTTTTGCAGAAATTGGAGCACGGCTCTGAAAAAAAACAAAGATATGGATTTGACAGCAGGAAAAGATGGATGGTGTCAGATTGCTCGTGGTAAGCAATACGTGAGAAAGCTAATCCACAGATGGCTGCAACAAAGTGTAATAAGGAAGATGACAGCAGAAGATATATTCATTCTATTTTGTTCACCAAATACTGCTTCCATATACTACTGTGAAGCAGTATGTTTGATGCTGGGTAGACAGAACAAATGTCAAAGAAGCATACAGTTAAACAGACACTGCGGCATGTGGAATGTCACAATTTGCATAACTCAGGCTGGGACAAATGGCTCAAGGGTAAAATAAAAGGTATAGAAAAGAGAGATAACAGCCAGAAGGACACAGAGTTTAAATAGGATGCTTGTTACAGGTTCCATTGAGGTCACTTTCAAGGTAAGGCAGCAAAGGCCAGAGAAAAACATTTTAGAGGGACAGCTGTATATGGAACGTGGCCAAAGCCAGGAGCCCCTCAAGCAGCCAGCCATCCCTGGAAGAGATGCTCTCCTTACAGCTGGAAGCTGCCCTGGATATAGCTGAAACCAAGACCAGGTAGAAGAAAGAATACTTTATGGTGATGGATAGTTTAATGTTTAGACAAAGAGGTGCACTGTCATTTACTGATATTATGTTTGTTTTAATGTTTCCTAACTTCTTTGAAGCTTTAATTTCCACATTATAAATTATGGACAATAACATTTTACATCAAAAAAAACCCCACAGAACTCTACTGAGATTATTAGGCTGTACAGATAGGATCAAGGAAGAATTCAGCAACTGTGTATGAAGAACATCATTCCTATTCACCAGTACCCACAAAGAAGACATGTCTTAAGGAAAGATGGCATTCAGCATAATGACACATAAATGATCCCACTAAACACACACAGACACACACACACACACACACACACAGTATATCACAAACACAGTATACTCATGTAGCAACACACATAGCAAAGAATTATATCAAAATGTTAACAGATTATTATTATTTTTTTAGCAGAACCGGGGATCGAACTCAGGCCCTTGCATTTGCCAGGGACGTGCTTATTCCACTGAGCCATCTCCCCAGCCCAAACACATCATTTCTTACAAAATACAATAAAATATAAAATATGAAAATATATGAGAAAAACACCCCAAAATGTTAACAACAAATGCTTCCAGAAAACAAAGACTGTGGGCCGTTATTTTTCTTCTCCTTTCATCTTTTTTAAAAAAGCCTTCTCCATCTTCTTTTTGAAGTATATATCTTAACTCATGTTTTCACTGTTTAACTCCCTCCATACTATGTATTCAAGTTGCCTTTGGAATAAATTCATTTTCTTAGCTTTCAAACTAAACCTTCTGTCTAATGTGACTGCTGTCTACTGAGAACTGTCCCTGTCCCACATCCCTACTACTGGGCCACACTGCAGTGAGTCCTGGCTCTTCCCGTCCTCCTCCAGAAAGCCCAGTAGCCTCACCTGTATACCCAACATGCTATCGGTCCCCATCCTAGCCATCTCTGCTGGGCCAGTGTGTTCAATCCTCCAGGTCTGGCTCCAATCTCCCAAATGTAAGGCAACAGTCCTCTAGACATAATCCCTTCCTTCTAAAGTGACAAGCATCCTAAAGCATTTGGTCTCAACTACTCTGGGTCCTATTTTGTGTTGAAGATAGAGACATCATTCTTGAGGGCAAACAATTGTTTTTAGACATCTTCGTATTCCTTGACAAACATAGCTCATCCACTGCACATGATAGCTTTCCAATAAATATTTCATAGCAGAACCTCTATAATATCAAATTCCCAAGGCTTAGTCATTAACCTCACTGATACTAAGCATTCTATCATCTAAGAAATAATTCCAGGACAATCGAAAGAACAAACTGGTTATGGTGACTTCTTTGTAATAAAATTTGATTCACAATGTAAATCAATTTTGTGCCCTTCCTAGAATTTTGTAAGTGACTGTTGTGTTTGAATGTGTCTTTTCCAAAATTTTAGAGTTGGCAATGGGATTGCACTGAGCAGTGTGGTCTTGCAGAGGGGCCTGGGCTGCCAGCACTCCTCCCTGGTGTAAGAGAGGGAGGCCCTGGTGAAAGAGGCCATGGATTGCACTCTGAGTGCCTGTCCTTGCGCCTTCTCCCATGGAGGGCCACAGCATTCCTCCTTAGACAGCACATATGGGTGCAGACCTCCAGATTCCACAGTGCTGAGGAAAAAACTCTGTTCTTCACAGATTACCCAGCTTCAGATATTCCATAATAGCAGCACAGATGACACCAATGAAAAGACCCCTTCTTTCCTCAGTGGCATCCAACATTTCTTACGTCTGGGATCCAAACCACAGAGGCAATTTCTGAGTGCAGACATCTGATTTCCTTTTTTTTTTTTTTAAATTTTGTTTACATATTTGCTTTTGGTACCAGGTTTCAGAGTTTGGCTTCACACCCGGCTGAATCCTACAGGAAGAGTAACTTACAAGTCAACCCACAGTATAGCCTAGACAAAACTTAGTACAGCCTTGAAACAAAGGTACAGTCATGGTGGGACTTATCTAGTGAAAAATATAGGAAGGTCAAAGTCTTGCAAGTCAGTCCAGTAATGACAAAGCCTCTGTCATAATATCTTTGACAATATTCCAGATCATATTCAATGTATCAAAAGCCACCCCAGATGCAAAAGTAACTTTGTTTTTGCAAAAGACAAGATTGCAGAAGTTCACAGCAGCTAAAAAGTAAAAGGAAACAATATTTTACCATCTAAATGAGAATACGACCTTCAAAATGATTTTGGAAGACAGAAAACAAACAGAAACACCAAGGTGAAGACCTTCACCCCCTCCCACCCCCAGAAGTAATTATTCCCTGTGTTGCTCTCAACCTGCTGTTTTCACCAGGCAAGGGAACTAGCAATTATTGAATGTCTACTATGGCAAGAGCCAGCAAACTATAGCCCATGGCCAAACCTGCCTGCGGCCTGTTTTTGTCCAACCTGAGATCTCAGGGTAATTCTTACATTTATAAGTGCCTGAAAAGCAATGAAAATAAAAATAGTGTTCTAAGGCAGTGGAAGATTATATAAAATTCACATTTCTGGATGGATCAATAAAGTTTTATTGGCACGCAGTCATATTTGTTTGTTTACAATACTGGTCATGGCTGTTTTCACAGTCAAGTGGCAAGTCTGATGCACAGCCCTCTCTGCACAGGCCTATAGCTCCAAACAACCTTGGAGGTGGCCAGGATACAGTTGACCAACTTGGTGTGAAAAGAGCCCTGAGTGACACTGGGAATCACTGAGTCGGTTACAACAGCCAGTATATTATCCTGGTAGCATTATTCTGGTGCATCTGTGTAGTCAGTATTACTTATAGTAAGGAGATCATCATTCTTTCTTCAAACTTGTTGAAAAGAGCATCCTTAGTTATCCATCGTCTCATGTATGTTTCTGTGTTCTTTTTAAGTTTCTGATGTTTTTCTACTTCTTTCTCCCCTTGGCTCAAGTAGCTTAGCTTTCAGCTAGAAAACTACTCAGGTGATTGCAACAGGGATTCAGGAAGCGCTTGAGAGAAACTTCCTTGCCTGGAATCATGTGCAGGACTGTAGTCCCAGCACTCAGAGGCTGAGGGAGGAGGACTGCTTTGAGTTTGAGGCCAGCTTAGGCTACACAGTGAGTTCGAGGCCAGTTTGTGCTATATAGCAAGATCCTGTCTCAAAAAATCAAAAAGGGAGAGAAAAATGGCTTGAGCCTGCTGGCACATTTCATTTTCTAACCAACTGTCACCATGTGCCAGGGTGGGCAAATGATTAGAAGACCAGGCAGCATTTGGGCCAGAGAGTTCACTTCTACCTTTCTGCTTCTCGTAGGCAGGCAGGAGGCCATGTGGCATTTGAGCGTCACCGTAAGCCATGGGATACGCTTGTGTTGGCCACAGAAGGAGCTCTGGACTGCCCTCCCAGGCTTTCTGCTGTCTTTCTCCATCCCTTTTGGACTATCCTGCCTATCACTTGCTGGGGAGAGTCTGCATGGACATTTATTACTTAGTAACAAAGCCCCCTTTTGATCTTCGCAGTGTGGTGGCTTAGGTGATAAAAGATAGGACAATAATGTTATCTCAAAGCTTCAGTTGTCCATAAAATCTTTTTTTTTTTTTTTTTGCAATACCAGGGATTGAATGCAGGGCCTTTGCATTGAGCTGTATTCCAGACCCCTTTTATTTTAATTTTGAGATTGGGCATCACTAAGTTGCTGAATTGTCAAGGCTGGGCTTGAATTTTCAAGGCTTCTGCCTCAGTCTTCCAGTTTTAATGCACTCAGTCTGCAGTTATTTGTTGTGGGAATGTTATGAAATGAATCCATTCTATCTGTGTTCCCCGCCAACAAGCCACAGGGATTACTAAGTGCTACTGTTTCTCTAATGTTTTGCTAGTCAGACAATACAGTTCTATAAAAGAGTTGAACCCATTAGGGTTTCCAGAAGTCTGTAGGTGCCTCTTGGTAGCACAGTGGCTTGGGGGCAGAGCTGGCAATCAGGGACAGAGATTAAGGACCATCAAAGTTCCTGAAATGTAAGAGGCAGGGGACAGATTGTGCTAGTTTCTCTATTACAAAGACTTTATTGTGAATAAAAATAAGAAACAAAATTTGAAAACACGACTCGGATAAAGAGGTTAGTGCGAATCAGATATGAACCAACAGAAAATGCAGATACCTCAATATCTGTATCCGCTATTTGCATCAAAGGAACTGGGAGTGAGAAATCACTCAAGGGTGGGACCAGGGCTTGACAAAGGGAATGATTTACCTGAGAAGATACAGTATGTTTAGTAGCTCAAAGCCAAATACAAAGTGCAAAACCTACTGGAAATTGAAGAACCGGATAAGAAGTAATCACAGTGTGGGAATTTACTAAGCTTCTTGCCACACAGAAGGAAAATCAGCAGAAAATGAGCTCCTGTATGGCTGGACATGATGAAGTTCCTAAGCAGTCCTGTGGAAAGACCCAGCTGGGAGGAAGGGCTAAGGCAGATGACACTGATGGGACACAATTGAAACACTAGCATTTAGCAGCTAAAATCAATGGAGGAAACCCTAGCATCTAGTTTAAAAATACAAGAAGCTATATAATTTAACAAGGATAGGGACAAGGTTTCATTGCAACATCTGTGAGTAAAAGTCTGGGCTGCCCACAAGCTCAAGTTTAAGTCACAAGGTGACAAACACAAATACACACTAAGGTCCATGTGCAGGAAGCTTGATCCCAGCATGCAGACAGTAGAATTGGGCTGAGTTGAAGACAAGGAAATCATTCGCCCCATGTTCAGAAGTGCCAGTGGCTGGTCTAAGAGTGGCTGAGTCCTGCAAGAGGGGGCTAGTATGCAAAGAACAAGCCCAGCCCATTATACTCTTGTGTTCCTTCCTCAGATACATGTCCCTTCTGTATGTGGTTCATTTCCTTTCCTCTTGTCCTCTATGTTGTGACAGAGCCAGAGGGAACATGTGCCAGGATGCCTGAGCTACCCTCTCTGTATTGTGTAGCCACCAGTGTGGTGAGTGGCCAACACAAACTTCTTTATTTTATAAGTTACCCAGCCTCAAAGATTTTGTGACCATAACACAAACCTGCCTATAAAGCCCATCCACACTCTAGTGCAGGAGCTGGCCAACTGTGATGCACTGGTCAAATCTGGACAAGTGCTTGTTTTGGTCAGGCTTGTGAACTAATACTGGTCCTTACATGCTTAAATGGTTAAAAAAATCAAAAGAATAATACCTTGTGGCATGTAAAAATATACCCATGCAGTGGTGTTCATAAGTAAATGCTATTGAAACAGATAGATATAGATATAGATATAGATATATTCTGTTACTACTTTGGAGGGATGAAGTTGAGAACTTGCAACGAAGGTCATAGTCACTTTTTTTTTTTTAGAAAACATAAACTAAGCCTCCTACTCTAATCAGTACAAGGTACCCCAAGTGCCACCTCGTGTTCTGGAAATCTGATTTTTAGTGAAAAATTAACTGAATAGCGATATTCAGCACAGAGACTGGAAGCCACATCTGAAGAGGTTGAGATTAAAATTCAAGAAGACTTTGGTAGATGAACTGAAATTTTGATTGTTTTCAGAAATGTGTGGTGTTTTAGAAATGAGACCAAGGGCTCAGCATGATCACTTGCCCACAACTCACAACACGGCCTCATTTCGGAAATCCGGCCTTTGCAGCTATAACCAAGTAAAGATCAAGACGAAATCACTTTAAGCCAAGAGCACTGGTGTACACCTAGATGCTCAGCATTCAAGAGGCGGAGGCACGAAGACTGCCATGAATTAGAAGCTACATAATGAGCTGAAGGCCAGCCTGAGCTATACCGTGCAATCCTTTCAAAAAACCGAAATATAAAAGGTTAGGGTAAGACTGAAATGCAATGAGAAAGTCACTGTAAGAGACAGAAGAGGACATACAGCGACATAGGAAGAGGCCAGCTGAAGACAGCCAGGGACTAGGTTGAAGCTGCCACAAGCCATGGAATTGACGAGTCACCAGTGGCAAGAGCGGATGAAACATCTGCCCCTAGAGCTTCCAGGTGATACAGCCCTGCCCACACCTGGATTTCAGACTTCTGACCTCTGGACCTGTGCAAGATTAAATTCCTGCTCTTTTAAGCTCCCCACTTTATGGGAATTTGTTTTGCCAGCCCTAGCAAACTACTAAGATCTGCTTCAAAAGTCTCCACAGAATTCAACTTCTCTGATGTGCCTTGAAGATTAAAAACAATTATATTTTCTTCAACCTGTACAAACCTATCGAGGCATCTGTAATGCTAATGTTGAAAGGGAGAAATGTAGGTTCACACGCAGTTGTAAGGAACAATGCAGTTCCTAACAGCTTAAGTAACAATGTCACCTAGCGTCTTGGAAGTAAAATTTCACAATCACAACCCTGACATTGCTACAATGAGTGAACTGAACAGGTTGCTCCCCAGTTTGACTATGTACTCACAGAGGGCTGTGTGTGTACTTAGTTCCATCTTCCATCCTGATGAAGCCAATCATGGTAATTTAAAACTGAAAAAGAGGCTTAATTGGTTTTGAGATCTATAAATATGAATGTGGTGGGCTCAAAGATACACCTGAAAATGAGCGGGTGATGCTCGTGCTTATGACAGCCTTAACAGAGAAAGCTAACAAGTGCCAGCTATACTGTGGGTAGTGATATATGCAGAAATGATGCTGGCTTGGAGCAGGGGATGCTCGTGCCTCCCTTACCTTGTCCTTTTTATCCTGGCGGGCGTACGGGAAGCACGGGATCACCGCAGTCACTCTGGAGGACGAGGCGATCTTGCACGCATTGATCATGATGAGCAGTTCCATCAGGTTGTCGTTGATTTCTCCACATCCACTCTGGATGATATAGACATCTTCCCCTCTAACACTTTCTCCAATCTCCACACTGGGGGGAGAAAGTGCCATCAATTGACATGAAAGTACGCCTGCATCTTGGAGGGGTCTCCAAGATCACCCCAGGTTCAATGATTCACCAGGCCAAATCACAACACACCATGAAGTTGCACTTTATGCATATTATAGGGAAGTGACACAGGGAAAATCCGCAAAGAGCAAGAGTGTGTGAGGTGAAGTTGGGGGGAGCCAGGTGTGAGATTCAGAAATCAAGCTTCATGCCTCCAGTAAAGCTGTGATAAGACTCGCCAAATGTTGCTGCTAGGGAAACTGCTTGGAGAATCAAGGCCCAGGGCTAGTACTGGGGCTATCCCCTAGACACCTAGTGCATGCCAAAAGGCCAGGCTTGCTAGCCTTCACAAAATCCACATCTTTCCCTAATTGTTTATTTATTTTTATTTATTTATTTATTTATTTATTTTGGAAGAACCAGGGATTGAATTCAGGCCCTTGCTCTTGCCAGGGAAGTGCTTATTCCACTGAGCCATCTCCCCAGGCCCCTCGTTCCCTAATTGTTAACGATTTAAGTACCATGAACCATTCTTATCAAAGAATGGTGGGAACACAGCCAAGGCCAACTTGGCAAGAAAGCCCTTCTGAGTTTCAGGTGTGCTGTGTTAACTCTTTTCTGCCAAATACTTCATTTTAGTGATTTATTCACCTTATAGCTTTACATGAATGCTGCTTTAAAAATTGAAATCATTCTACGTGGCTCATAATACATAATCAATTGCAACCCTCAATATGGCTTTTAGATATTTACCTTCAAGTCTTAGCTCATGTGTCTCCCTGCATCTTGACTTTTTATCTGGGCATCCTGGCTTGCCTTCTCACTGTGGAAGATGGGGATTTGGTTCTACTTCCTCTCTCTTCTATCACACAGGTGCACCTTTTCCATCTTGCCATTACCCAAACACAGATCAATACATAAAGTGAAAATTGACTCTGTGGGGGGGCACGGGGTATTGGACCCAGGGTCTTTACACTGAGCTACATCTCCAGCCCTTTTCACTGTTCTATTTTTATTTAGAAACCAGACATCCCTTACTGATTCCCTAAGCTGTGGCTTTCTAGCCTCCTCCTGCCTCAGCCTCCCAGAATGCTGGGACTAGGTGTGTGACACCAGGCCCAGCTTTGATTTTGTAACTGTGTAAATGAGATTCAGAGCACAGCCACATAGGAAACTTAAATCAATGTTCTCCTTTCATACACATTTTTGTTTCACCTCTAGGCCATCACCTTAAATTATTCTCTGGTAAATTTTCTGTGTACTAAATTCAGACTCCATCCTGAATACCTCACTGACAATTTCAATCTGAATGTCACAGGCTTCAAGTACCAGCCCCATTTCTTTTGTCCTGCAGATGTCCCTCCCAGAGCAGGCTGACCTGGTGCCAGCTTCTGCCTGTGCCCAGCTGCTAGTCAGGGATTCCCTTCACCTTGCTCCCATCTCCTGCATGCTCTTTTCTGGGGTACTTCCTTATTGTGGTGCCCAGCATTCTCCTGTGACTTATTGAGAAAAAGCAAATAAGAGCTAATTTAAAAAAAATTAGTGTCTGAAAAAGTGGTATTCATTGAAAGCAGGAGAGAGGAAGGAGAGAGGAGGGAAGAGGGAGGGGGAGGGGGAGAGAGACCATTCATTCTTGGTGTGTCCTTCTTGGAAGGAAAAGTAAAGCAGACTTGTCACCTCAGGAAAAGTCCTCCCCAAGAGCACTGTGTTACAATCAGGACTGTGGTCAGCTCTGCTGAGACACTTCTGTAAAGGCAGATTTGTTCCAATAGCCGATACATTTGGAACAATTTGAGCATAATGTTTGCTTTTGCTTACGCAAAACTCTTATCTTGGGATAGAATGCAGAAAACTGATCTGTGTCCAGCTAAATGGAGCCACTTAGCAAAACACAAGCAAGCATCACAAAAGGACTCAGCCACATTTGCTCCCCCAGCTAGCCTTATCATTTCAGATGGCCTGCCTTCTGCCATCTCATCATAACTCAGAAGCTGCAACCCGTTGGAGCCCCACTGCCATCAACGAAGGGACGTTATATTTCATCAGTAAAAGCCATGCTACGGCAGCATGTCTGTACTTTGCAGAACATGGAATACATGTAAAAATGTTTTCTCATTCGCACTGCATCCCATGTGTTCATTTAGATGTCACTGAGGAAATTCTTAAGTGTTATGCCCCTATTCCATTTTTCTCATATGCCCTGTGACTTCTAATTGTATGGTCTTAAGACAGCACAGTAATGCCTGGGAACTCATATGCCACACTGTAGCAGAACAGGCTGTAAGCAAATTCACCCTACTATGGCACATCTGTGAGAAAGGCCCACAATCACACCTCTTCTTTATTCTGCCTTCAGAAGCCAATGCCAATTATACCCAATAAAATTATCTCATTAAAGGAGCAAATTATAACTAATAAAAATCTCAAAACTAATCAACATTGAGATACCATGTAGTAGACTATCTAAACTGATAGAATCTGATATCCAACTTCAAGGATAATAATGAGAAGACAAGCATGAATTTTAAGCTGCCTTATTGTGAAAATGATAACATTTAGTCATATTCTCCTTTTCTTTTTTTTCCCTTTCTGTTTTTCCCCCTCTCCCCCGCCCCCTTCCCTCTTGTCTCAGTATGTTGCTAAGTTGTCAAAGCTGCCCTGGAACTTGCGATCCTCCTATCTCAGCCTCTCACATAGCACCAAAACACTCAGATTTTGATCATGATCTTACATGCTCTCAGGATTAGCTGTTAATGGCAAACCATCAAACTTCAGGCTGAAAATGACAGAAAAATTGCCCAGTGGTCTTCCCCGATTTTGAATTCTAAGGAATGAATATAACTTCTTTGTGAATATCACAATTGTAGAATGAACTTAATTTGGAAATTATACAGCTCAGCAGTTCACAAAATACAGCATATATCTCTTTTCACATGGCTCATAAGCTAAGCTGGTATCGTAGGCAGAATAATGCTACCAAAGTCATACTCATTTATACCTCATCTATATCCAAGTCTTTTCAATATGTTGGATTACATGTAAACGGGGATATACAATTGCAGACAGATTTAAGGATGCTAATTAGCCACCCTTAAGATAGAGAATTATAATGGATTATTTAAATTGGCCTGATGAAATCACCAAGCTCCTTAGAAGTGGAAGAGGGAGACAAAAGAGGTCAGACAAAGAGGTACAATGACTGAAGCAGGGACACAGAGATGCTTAGTTGCTGGCCTGGTATCTGGAGGATGGGCCAAGGGCCAAGGAATGTGGGCTGCCTCTAAGACTTGGAAAGCCAAAGGGATGGACTCTTCCCCTACAGCCTCCAAGGGGAATGTAGCCCTCTTGACCCAGGAGGGACTTCTAACTTACACAGCGATAAGTTACAGGAACAACAGACATTGCAAGTGGCCAGCACTGGCTGAAATACTTATGATTTGCCCTTTCATGGAAAATTTCCCAATTGCAGGTCTCAAGATTATTTATCTCACAAGATCTGATTGTGTATTTCCTCACTTAAGCACCATAATGTTTGTACGACTAGCAATCCATGAAAAGAGACAGAGGACACTGTGGTAACATCCGTCCCACAGATAGTCATTCTTCTACCCATAAAGATGCCCTCTTGATCTGCAGTCCAGAGCTTTAACAGATTGTGAGCAGAGGGCAGCACCTATTTGCTGTCTAGCCAGGTGGTCTGTCTTGGTCTGTTTCTAGATGGCCCATCAAATCCTCATATGGTCATAGATCGGGCTTTTTCAGAGGTGGCTGGATCGAGGATGGGTGACACTGGAATTGATTCACTCTGCAATGGTAGGCTCAAGGGCACTAGGATCAAGGATGTGTGAGTGCCACCTGCCCTAAGTAGTCGATAAGATACAAGGGACAGCAGGAACAGTGATCGTCCCTTACTCCTTTGTTACATTCTGCCCATCACCAACTGTTTGTCCTCTGCCATGCCACCCTGACTTGGAGCCAGCGGATTACAGACTGCAACCGCTACAAACTCTGAGCTAAATAAACCTTTCCTCCTTCAACTTTGGGTGTTGGGTATTTTGTCTCAGCAGTGAAAAAAGTAACCAAGACAGGTTCTTTTTTTTTTTTTTTTGCAGAACCAGGGATTGAACTCAGGCCCTTGCGCTTGCCAGGGAAGCGCTTATTCCACTGAGCCATCTCCCCGGCCCCGAGACAGGTTCTTTTTGGACCCCCAAAATGCATGCGACCAACAGTGAATGGGCATGGTAATTACAAGATGGCCACAGAGTCTCGAACACTCCACCAAAAAGCAGGGAATCTGCTGTGTGCCCTCCAATCAGATGGGGCTCTGTGAACACCAACTGCATGTGACAGCAGTGGTGATACTTTGAACTTTGAAGTCCTTGCCTCTGCAGCCCGTCAGCTTCCCCTTCTTGCCTTTTAAATCACTCCCGCTTAGCAGACAGTTTCCATACCAGAAGGGGGTCCAAGCAGCCCTGTGACAAGATCTGTAGCAAGAGGAACTCAGTTTTCCACCTACGTTTCCAGGCAACAACTAACGGCCACCACCTTGCCATGCAAAAGGGCCATCTTCAAAATAGATCCTCCAGCCTCAGCAGCCACCCCAGCTGCCATATACCAGACAAGCCTTTCTTGCTGAGCCTGCCCAAACTGTGAAGATTTGAGCCAAATACATTATTATTGCTTTAAGCTGGAAAATTCTGGGATGATTTCATACATGGCAGTAGGTCACCAGCACCTTGGGTCCCACAGCACAGGTAAGGACACCACCACCGGGAATGGCCCAGGGTACAATGTTACAAAGTAGACCTCTAGATACCACCATGAATGCGTCCTAGGAAGTCATCCAGCGATTTCCGTGAAGCTGCAGCAGACTTCTTCCTGTATATCTGGAGTGATTTAGAGACGAGAAGGTAAAAATCAGGAGGCTCTACTTCTGATTAAATATTATTCACAAGCATAATGGCAACATTGATGACCAGGAGCAAGCCAGATTACTGCTCCTGGCTCAGCAAGGGATTCTGGAAGTGGCCCTTTACATAAACAGAACCAACCTTCCCCTGCTTTGGGCCCTTCTGTTCCCCATCCCTAGGATCACAGGCTAAAAATCAGATTGCTGGCATAGTACCTGGTACAGAGAGGACTGGGTAAAAGTCAACCTCTGCACCTGCGTAGTCTCTGGAAGTAAGTCAGCACCTTAACCTTTTATTTAAAAAAATTAATATTTAATTTATTTATTTGGTACAGGGTCTCCCTACAAAAGCACTTAGACTATCGATCTATCTCCCCAGCACCCCCACCTTAACCTTTTATGCTGTATCTGTTAAAAGCAAAAAATGTAGCAATTCTGACTTTATGCTTTTGGAGACCCTATGATTTTTATTATCAAGGTGTAGATGTAAGATACTCAAAATAAATAAAAATGACTAGCTTTATATTTAAACGTCTAAACAATAGGATGTCTGAATGAGTTTCACCCAACTTCCATCCAGTATTTTGTGCATGAATCCAACACTGACTTAGCAGTCAACTGATCTACATTCATCAGATCTTTAGCAGAGGACCGTGCTGCTCTGAGATGACCCGGAAGGGAAAAATTTGCTTGGGAAATTTACTTCATCCAGCTATTTCTCCTTTACTTATGTGGCAACACCTTGTGAGCAACAGCTATTGCTGGCAGAGCTACGGAAACTCCAACAGGATTGGCAGAAAGAACTGCAGCAGTCCAATGTGGCTCTGTGCTCCTCCAGAGCCCCTGGCTGCCCCTGGGCTGTGCATGGAACTCCTGCAAAGCGGAAGGATTCCACCCAGTGCTCAGCAGTAATACCACCTGCTGCTCCCTCACAACTTCTCTTCTCTCAGAGTTGCTGTGCAACTGGAAGAAGTCACGTGCGCGGAATGCGCTTTCCCTGAAAGCTGACTGCCTGAGAAAATGCACCTTTGCCACCAATATTCACACAACTCTCCACTAAGAAAGTTCTGCTTCACCCAAACTCATCAAGATTTCCGCTTACTCTCTTCTAAAAATATTAGTTTTATATTTCACATTTCCATCTCCTGTACATGTCAAGTTATTTTTTGTAAATAATGAGAAATA